>NC_065546.1:10562560-11167496 GCF_022605725.1 Anthonomus grandis grandis
TATTGAATTCGTTAATTTTTTAACTTATTTATTAATTAATTTAAAAATTATTATATAAAATTGTTGGAAAATAATCTTCATTTCAAAAGTGTTCATTTCATAATCAAAAATTAAAAGTTTTAACGCGTACATGGCACCCTGATTTAAAATTTAGAAAAATAATTTTTTTTATGAGTCTGAAACAAAAAGTAACAAATGCAGCATCATTTTTAGAATATGATTTTCTATCATAATACATAATAATATACCAATTTTCCTATTTAAAATAAAAAAGTTAGTGTCACTTTCTGGTAATAAGTGATGGAAAACACATGTCAGAATAAGTCAAAAGATGCTCTTACCTTGCTCTGTACCTTAAAAACTAAGAGGGCTAAGATTATTTTATTAACGGCATCTTTAGGATCATAAAAAAGTGGCACATTATCGCGAAAACCGAATCCTGTTCACACTAAAAAATTACGGAGATGCCCTACAAAAGTACCCAAAATGGGACAGCCTGTACAGGCTCCCTTTATTAATCTTAGTCATTTGTCCTTAGGTCTGAATTTTTCGGTAAAAAAAAATTAAAAATTATACTGATGTCTACCTCGAATATTATGGACTTTTCTAAATGAGAGCCTCTAAATTATTTTGGTAAGCACAGCCCCTATATTTCTATATTTTATGTACTTCTTCAACGACGTTAAGTTAAGAAAAGTAGTAAAGAAAAAAAGGGTACTTACTTCCAATCACTATTTTTGTCACAGTTTAATCGTCCCTACGTCCTGTAATCACAAAGAGCGTCACGACACAAAAAAAAATATCCAGCAAGAGAGGTATTCGCACGCAAAATACCACGCGAACTGTCTCTATCCATTCATTAACAAGACAAAAATAGTGAACCAAAGAGCGCGCCAAACCAAGCTAGCGGCAAAAGTCAGCTAACAGGAGAGCGTCCGCGATCTGGCGTCCGGTATTTGCGACGCGCAGCGCCGCCGAAGACCCAAAACCGTCGGCGTCGAGACGCCGCTTCGACGAAGGGATAGTAGTAGTGGCCATGTTATGCTTGACGTGGGACTCAAGCGTCGCGTCGGACTTTCGCGATCACTAACACTCACGAGTTCTCGTCTCACTCATTACGCACGTGTGGGGTGTGAGTAAAATAAGAATAAGTCGGTGTAAAAAGTTGGATTTGTGCTGAGGAAATGTGGCTTTGTTGGTGTGTTTGTTTTGTGCCAGTGACTTTTTAAGAACCAAGTGATTGTCACTAGACTCCTTAAGTGGTAGAATATAGAGTATAAATGTAGCACGTTAAGATTTTAATTTGGTAGAGACTGCATATTATGTATCCACACTAATAATACAGTTCACTAGATTAATATGGAAGTAATAATACATGCATAATTTAAATGGATACTATTTTGAGAGGATGACTTAAATATCAGATACTTAAAATTTGTTTTTACAAAAAATCACTATTTTTAAATCACTGCAACATAAGACAAAATACAACAAAAAAAAAATAAATAAAAAATTTTTTTATAAAGGTAAATCTAATTTATTTTTTTGTAGTGGTACACATCAGGAATTTAATAATAATTAATTATTGGTTTTATAAATTATTAATTGGCCATGCATATTTTTCAAGAAGCTACAGATTTTCTGACAAAAATAGAGGTTACTTTATCAGAGTGTCTCATGAATAATGGCAAATGATTAATTAACAGATTCCTTAAAAAAATTAGTTACACTTAAGTTTTCCCAGTCTGAAAGTTAAGTGATAAATTTTTTTGAATTTTGCCCATAAATTTAATGAAATTTGGGTAATAAGTTTTTTATATGAAAATCTTTTCTCCTTTTTTCCAAATTCAAATTTAAATAAAACATTCGACAAATAACTGACAGATCTTTAACTTATTATTAAAAAAATATTTAAATGCATAAAATAAGTAAATTTGACAATTTTAAATTATAAACATAGATTTAAATATAATTTAAAATCTAAAACAAGGATAAGAAGGATCTGCATAATATATAAACTAAAAAGCTACGTGATAAAATTGATCTAATACTGGCTGAATTATAAAATCTGTAAATCCCAAAGCCATGTAAAAACGTCTAAATTTATATATGTTGGAAGTGTCCAGGTAGGGCATATTTAGTAACATTAGAGAAGTAGTTCAAATTGGAAACATGAGTACAAATCTGGAACAATTGCTAGATATAATGATTTTGTGTTTTTTTATTTAATAATATACTTAATAATAAACTTAATTATTTTCAAATAAGAGTGGTCAAAGTATTTTATAAGTTCTTTAAATTTATTTATGTATGATCTTAACTTATTTATGTCATACGTATGTAACGTGATGACTTAATTTTAAATTTAGATCTAGAATTACAATAAATGAGTCAGCGTAACGCCCAAAGGGCATAAAGAATGTTTTGTCAGAATTCGTAGTTTCTGTGTGGAGAAAGTTTCCGATTGTTATACCACTTAAAAATAATAACCAAGTTGGTCTCACATTCCTTTTTTAAAGCTTTCCGGAACGTACTCTTGTAGATTATACAAGAATCATCTGCAAAATATGTAATTTCACCAACAAATTACACATCATCAACTTAATACCACTCTTATATAGAATGTCTAATAAGATAGTATGATCAGCCGTGTCGAATGCTTTGGCCAAATCTAAAAATACACAAAGAATCAAAATTTCTTAAAGTATCTCAGAATAACTGTGATACAAATTTCAAAAGTTTATGTTGAATCTGTTTGCACCGTTTTAAGGCATGCATGAAATAATGAAGTCTGTGAAACTAAGGATAAGTTAATCTGATCAAATAAAGTACAAGTAAACTCAATATACCTAACTAAAATATATTTTACTATAATTTTTTGAAAATGGAAATTGAAATTTATATCCATTTAAGTTATGCATACAATTTTTAGAAATAACTACAGAATATTAGCTACAATTATGTGTAAAAAATTTTGCAATCAACTAAATATAAAAAGTCTCATGTCAGTATCTAGAAAATGTTTGAAGCTGTATATTTTTTGATACTCAGAATTGACAGTATATAGGACAAAAAACCCTTAACACTAAAATACATGTCCATTTAAATTATGCATCAAAGTCAATTAAACAAAACAGGCACGTTTATGTTAGTTAGCAGAAAATGTTAAAAAAAAATATAACAGATCCTGTATGTAGGAAGCTATAGTGATGATCTTGGTATCCTGTTAAAACATAATTCACATTCTTCAATACATCCTTCAAATATTATAAATTGGGTAATAAATCCAATACAAGGCATTTTATCTCCTAAAAGCTCTTAGGGTCTTAAATAAAGTATTTTTTTCAATGTTTTTATGCTAGTTTTTTAGAAATATGAACCTGTATATTATAGTTGACAAATGTTATATTTAGTAAACTGAAATATTTGGTATTTTTATTCAGTTGCTCCTGCTTTTTTACCTAAATTTGCTGAAAACAAGAGCAATTGATTCACATAGTGACATAACAAATTTAGTAAAATGTGATTTATCACAATAATTCAATAATTTTTTATAATTTTTTAGGTACTTATCTGAACAGAGAAAATGTTAACTACATACCTATAAAATTAGCCAACTTAAATATAAATGGAGAACTCGTTAATTTCGTGTAACTTTTTGTTTAATTCGTCTACGCAAAATTATCATGAAATTTTATATAAATAATATATCAAACCATAGAAAAAAGAACACTATATCCTGTTAGCTAAATTATAATTGTGCTATAGACAACATTCATCTTCCTGTGATTCTCTACTCGTTGTAGTAACTAAACTAAACTATAGTGATAAGTAGCAAACTTACGTGATTCTGTGATATAAATAATAAAATAAAGATAATTCTTTGGAACTGCTATTATATTAAATCGTTCCTTCCACCACCGCCGCTGCCAGAGTTGGTTCTTTTATGGTAAAAAATATTTTTTTTCTTTTTAATCTCCAGGTAGGCCAGATTCGACAATGGTGAAATATCCGGCCGGTCATTTTTTGACCTTTCTGGTTCTGCTGGTGTTGGGACAGGTGTGCAGCAATGGTAAGTGTCAGTTTTATTTTTCTTTGTGGTAAAGGATGCTTTGGTGAAATCGGCCTCTGGATTAGGAGTGGAACATTAACATATAATCAATTCATTTTTTAATTAAACTCGTAGGGTGATTGATGTACATTTGAGCTATATGGATGAGCATAAGTTACTAATAAGTAACGAGGTAATAATAAGTCTATAAGATATTTTCAGTATTGGGACGTTGTCGCTTTTATTAAAAAAGTAGTACCAATATTTTTTCCTAAATAGAATATGTTGTATATTAGAATTTTTCTAATTCTCTAATAAATTTTTACTAGTTTTGCAATATGGCGTTCTATATCTATCTGCAGGTGTTTTTTAGAAATAATTTGATTATATGACTTAATAATATTATTTTATGAAAACGCAAATGAAATAAATGCCTATCGCAGGGTAAATAATGCTCAATATAAACTTTAATCGTAAGTTGTCGTATCCAAAGTAATTAGAATATTTTTTGAAAATTGTTCAAATACACACCCCACAAAAATTATCGCATCACTTATTATTTCTTAAATATTTTGTTTGCCTGTTTTTTAAGATTTTATTGATATTGATAATTAATCACCAAATAATACGACTTTTGCAACATTTATTTTAAATCAATTCAATCTACAGAGGACAAACATTTTCATTTACCAAAACATACAAAATCAAAACAATTCTACATAACATGTATACAAAAAAAAAAAGAACTTTGCATTTAAGCCAATGAATTTCTAATAGCGTGTGTTACCGCCCCTGGCTCTAATTACAGCTTCCATTTTTCTTCGAAGGCTTCTAAACAGGTTCTGGAGGTATTCTTGCGACACGTTTGCCCAGAAGTCAAAAAGAACATTTTGAAGATCATCTAGTGTTCTTATTGGTGCTGGATGTTGCTGAATTTGCCATCCTAGATGGTCCTAGTCATGTTCTATCGGATTAAGATCCGGGCTGCGTGCAGGCCAATTTAGCGTGGGTATCTCGACCTCTTCTAAGTATTGCCGAACAACTCTAGCAGCGTGTGGACGAGCATTTTCATGCCTTAGCACAGAATTATCACCGATATATGGCATATAGGGCACTACATGGGGTTCTAGGATATCGGTTATGTACCTGTCAGCATTTAGTCTTCCATCATTCACTGGTACTGGCGACCCTCAAAAGAAATTCCTCCCCAAACCATGATAGAGCCACCACCAAAGCTTTCAGTTTGACAAAAATTAACCTGATCGTGCCGTTCATCATGTCGCCGATATACTGGTACACGCCTATCTGATAAATATAGATAAAATCTTGATTCATCCGTGAATAAAATATTGGACCAATCTTGAATATTCCAATTTGCGTGTTCTCTAGCAAATTGCAATCTATGCTACTCGATGTTTTCTGGTAGACGTGTAAAATACTAGTGATGCGATAATTTTTGTGGGGTGTGTATTACGTGGTACAGGCAGCTTTTACATAATAAATATTAGTAAATTAATGTATTTAAATTATACCCAGTTATCACTAAAATAATGACAGACGCAGATAGTAACATGAAATTATTCTTTATCGAAAAACAGGTCAAAGATGATTAAATATTTTTTCGACAAACTATAGAAAGAGGAAAACTATATGCAAAATATGTACATAACAACATTTTTTTGGTGACAAACGGGTGCACATTCTAACAAACACTTACATAGTAATTCAAAATATATTGGAAAATTATCTTAAATAACAAAACAATCGACATCATCTCAGATTTTTTTAACTCTGAAACTGTTTCCTCTAGTTCTTTATAGGAAAAACTAGAATAAGAATAGTTAGATCGGGTGATCTCGCAGGCCAGTGACATAATCCCAGACGAAAAAGACATTGATCACAAAATATTCAATTTTTTTTATTTTTAAACGGGGTAATCCCTTAAGAGACCGAGTCTTTATTTGAGTAGCAAGTATCGTTCCTCTGGCCAGAACACACAGTGAAGTTTGTAATGTAGAACTGGTTATCTTCATAAATATTTTGATACTTTTTAGCTACGCGGTTTTTGTATTTAAAATAAGTTTATTATTTTAAATTTAAAACACTTAAATATTTATATTAATAACTTAAAAAATCTTGTATTAAGGATAAATTGGTTCTATTTTGGACATGCGATCATTGAGGTATACTCAGAAGAAGAGGCAAAATGGGCGGATAGGCGATGGTAGAGCTATAAAGCCATCGAGATAGTATTTTTTATTCGATATTAACTAAATTATTAAAAACATTTGTTAAAAATATCGAAAAATAAGTTCTTATTTAACCCTTAAAAAGAACTAAACTTTTCTTATATTATTAGAGAGCATGTTATTATATTTTGAAGCAGCTTTCTGTTTATAATTTAATATATCTTTTATTTTATATACACTTTTTACAAGCAGTTGATGCAAATCCTAATACATTGAAATTCTTCGTCTAGTCTGAGTTGCCCAAAAAAAAAAAAGATTCTATAATCAACTTGACTGTGGTGTAAATGTTATTTCTAAGTCAATTAATAATTAAGGCCTTGTCTTACAAAGGATGTATTGCGACGTCACCTTTTATGTGAATCCCCGCAACTAAAAAAAAAGACCGAAATCCTCGCGATATCAACTCTGTCAAGTTCGAAAGAATTAAAAACATTGACCGAGTCATGACCATTGACCGATTGATGGAAACCAGGATAATCCTACATACTGCTTCCGGTGGTATACAGAACGTTAATAGAGGAGTTTTTTTTAAGTTAACACTTGCAAGTAATATAGATCGAATACATTTATTGGTTTAAGAACGAAACTTTTTTTAATTTATATTAGAAATAGATAAAACATTTACACCTTGCAATCGGGAAAAGGTCGTCAGAGGAACATGGCTTATTTCTGTAAAAAAAGTAATTTTAATAATCACTTCCGTTTTTAATGTTTAAAAACGTAGTTTACAAATATCTGTGCAACAAAGAATACCAAAGTCAAATGACTGCATTAAACAGATATAAAATTTTAAATTCTTAGCAGTACTGGGGTTAAGGTACCTGAATTTGGGAGTCAAGTAAAAAGAAAATTTGTTTGAAGATAACCCAGATTTACTAAGTTATTTTTATTATTTTTGAATTTAAGAAAATACAGTAAATACCGTTTTATAGGATCACATTTGTGTATATTGTTAGAGTTTGGTTAAACAAGTCTAAATAAAAAACCGGTATTTTAAGGGCACACTTTTTATCTATAATATATTCATTAGTCAATTTAAAAATAGAAAGGCTCTTTTGGCTCAATATAACGGTGTTCTCCTATAAATAGAATGCGTTTATCTATTAATCTATTAATTAAGCTTCCTAATTTTAATTTTATTGATCCAGTAAGCCCTCCTACACCTAATTATTATTCTGGTGTTTGTATGAGTAAATAAATCAATCAATAAATAAAAATAACTTATATGTCGGGTTGGGCTGGATTGGATTTTTTTTTAAGTTTTCTTGAATACTACTTCAAATAGGTAAAAGAAGTCATATGGCATATCTTTAATTGAGAATTTAAGATAATCTACGAAGTCAAAGTTGCCTCTCCTTTTTGATATAAGCAGTAATTTCGCACCAAACACTAAAATTATTTGAAATTTATGGAGAAAAGATTTATGATTGATTTTAGATTGATAAAATGTTACAAAAATACTCAAATTTTAGAACAAGTCTGCATGCTATTTCTAATACTTCCTTTTTTTTTAATTTTTGATGCGTTTAGGGTGTCTTATATTCAAGGGTTTGTACAAATTGTTCTCACTGTATCCAAAAATTAAATAAATTGTTTTTTGCTCTTTAGAATAGTGATCCACCAATTCCTTTTTCAACCACATTTCGTATTTGAATTTTCGACAAGAAAGAGATGGTAAATATTTTTACGTATCAATTAATGTTTACTCTCATAATGTTTGTATTAATTTTTTTTCTATATTTTTTTATGTGAATCATTAAAAAGGTAATAAAAAACATAATAAAAAAACATTAATTTCTGACGATTGCTAAAACTTGAAGCGTCGTATCATATAATTTTAAATCACCAATATACAGTGTGACCCAGTTTTCGGGTCACCCTGATAAAAAGTTTATTTTTGGTGCGATTTTGCTTGGTTTTTTTTTAAATGTTAGGTCCAGAAAAACCGCATCATTATAACAAAAAAAAATTCTGCTATGCAAATTCCAAGACCTACTAATGTCAGTTTTTAAGGACCAAATTTTAAGAAACCATGCTAGGTATTCTTTAACAAAAAATTATGTACACCACTGGATTCGGCATCTCCCAAAACGGCCTTATACCAAATTTCACAAAAAAATATTAAGTAATAACAATTTTATAACAAAAAATAAAAAGGGAAATTATGCATTTATTTACCTTTAAAAATGTGTAGATAGCTGTGAAAAAAACAAATTGAATAAAGATAATACAAGCAAATAACAATTCCAAACTAAATACAAATAAAAACTAACAAAAATAAATATAAATAAAACAACAAACAAAAAAATTAAAAATTAACCGCTACTAAATTTTTGAAATTTCTACTAATCCACCATTGTTTTCTATGTATTTTACATTCCTTTTGCCTACATTTAAAATAACTTTACGGACTTGCTCTGGAGTAATTTCTGAACAAATTTGGATTATTCTGACTTGTAGATCTTCTAAATTTTGAGGTCTTGATTTATACACTTTTTCTTTAAGTAAGCCTCAGAGAAAAACATCGAGTGGCGTTAAGTCAGGGGATCTCGGTGGCCACTCAACGAAAGGACTGTTTCGTCCTATCCAACAGTTTTCAAAATATTGATTTAACCAGTCTCTTACTAAACGAGCATTATGGACAGGACAACCATCTAATTGAAACTTCAAATTAAGGTGATATCTTAAGGGTAAATCTTCTAATGCGTTCGAAAATTCATTCTCAAAAAAATTCAAAAATTCAATTGTATTTAAATTATATAAAAAGGGCCAATAATTTTGTCGCTTAGTATTCCACACCAAACGTTAATTTTTTGCGAATACTGTCTCCTTGCATTTATTATAAATTCTGGATTCTGCACGGACCAGTGGCGGCAATTTTGACTGGAGACTACGCCATTTGTGGTAAAAGTGGCTTCATCGCTAAAAAGGATTTCATCTAGAAAGTTTCTGTTGTTTAAATATTCTCCCTGAAGTATAGTAAAACTCTAATCTTCTTGCTTGGTCACCATCCTCTAAGGTGTGCAAAAATTTTGGCTTAAATGCTTTTATTAATTTTTTTTGCAAACATCTTCTTATACTTTCTCTGGGGATGTTAAGGACCAAACTAGCCGTTGTGACACTACTTCGAGGATTGCCGTTAAAATATTCCAAAATGTAATTTTCATTTCTTCTGAGCCCACGCCGTCCATTATATCTATTTTTAAGTAGATTTTTCGAAACAGATCCTGTTTCATTGAAAATTTTATTAACACGTTGCACAGTACTTAGACTTACTGGTCTATCAGGATGCCTAATATTAAATTCTCTGGCAGCTTCTCTCATCGAAGGCGTGTTACCACCAACAAGACGAACAATTTCAATTTTTTCTCTTAAATTTAAATTTTCCATGATTACTAATACTATCTAAACACGTTCTATTACCACTTTTGACAGTTAAATGTCAAATGTGACAATTTAATATTTCCATAATTTTTAGACACAATTTAGAAGTAAAGCGCATTTCTTTTTTTTTATCATAAAATTGTTATTATTTAATATTTTTTTATGAAATTTGGTATAAGGCCGTTTTGGAGGATGCCGAATGGTTTCTTAAAATTTGGCCCTTAAAAACTGACATTAGTAGGCCTTGGAATTTGCGTGGCAGAATTTTTTTTTGTTATAATGATGCAGTTTTTCTGGACCTAACATTTAAAAAAAACCCGAGCAAAATCGCACCAAAAATAAACGTTTTATCAGGGTGACCCGAAAACAAATGGGTCACACTGTATATGATGGAAAGTTACAAATCGATCGCAATTTTAAGCAGTATGCTATGCAGTAGCTAGTGGCCCAGCGTCTCATTTCTACTCAATAAAATGGCATAGGCAATTAATGTCATTAAATCTTCAATGTAATCAGTCACTTAATAAAACCATTTTTGTTTTTGGGCAGGTAAATGTAGTTTATACCGACTTTTTAAAGGCCTTTGCTCAAATAAGTCACTGGAATATGCTAAAATTCTCTTCAGTTTTAGCAAATCGTACTAATAATACAATGTAACGTATACGGGTTTTAGGTCAGAATTATTAATAGATTCATCTGGCGTGCCCCAAGAGTTGAATCTAAAACTACTACTGTTCTTGCCTTTAATTAAAAATCTTCATGTTTGCTGACCTAAAGCTTTATGTTAGTATTAATACAATGGACGATTGCGCCTTTATCCAAAAGCAAATTCATAATTTGCCCAGTTGCTGTGACAATAAACTAGAACTAAGCATCTTTAGAGGTGTTTAGCACCACATTTAGATGTAGTCGTTAGATATTCTTGAGAACAAATAATATTAAATTATAAATATTATATTGGTCTTGAATCATTGAGTCGTACTAAAAATATAGTCTTAGGGTTCATATTACGCAACTGTAAACTATTTTATAGTGTTACCTGCCTTAAGGTACTATATTACTCTTAAATTGTTTTGAGGTTTAAGTACCGCTGTTTAATTTGGTATCCTATCTAACAGGTTTACGTTGTTGCACTGAACAGTTCAAAGGAGGTTTTTAAAATGTTTCTTCTTTCTAAAATATTAAAATCTTAAAGAGTGTGATGCCTTTTTAGAGGAAAGGTTTAATAATGGTATTTTGCTTATCATAGTTTAGTATTCAATTAATCAATGAATCAATTTAAAAATAGTTCATAATCTTGTTAAATCTTCATAATTTTTATCAATGGTAAATTTTTGAACACCCTGTTCACGATAACAGGAAACTTTTTATTGTCAAATAATTCGAACTACTATTGCTAAAGAAATTCCTATTTATTTAATGATGATGAACGCGTTCAATATTTTTAATTCTATTTTTGCGATATAATTGGATTTTGCTGTTGGGCAAATAAATTAATAAATAAAAAAAACTCAGGAAATCAAAGCATTTTTTAAATTTCCGAGACGTGATTTAAATAGGCATCATATTATACAGTGACCACCTAAAGTTCCGCATAAATTCGATAAAAATTAGGGACATGATTTTTTGAGAAAACGCTCGGACCCGTCGATTTTTATTTTCAGTTGCGCATTATTTCACATACATTTTTGTATACAAGGTGGAACAAAAAAAAAGATATGACGTCATCGGTCATTTTTTTAAATGGAATGCTATATTTTTTATTGCATTTATGAAATATAGGCGAAATTCCAAGCAAGTTTCGTATAACACACCTTACCTCAAAACTGAACTGTTTCAGAAATATTTACATTTAACCAACAAGAAAGCAGGAACGTCTATTTACAAATTAAGATAAAATTGATGATAAAATGTTATAAACTGTGAAAACTCTTATTAATGTATCAAGTGTTCAAACTGATCCCCATTTACTTCTTGGCAGAAAGCAAGACGGTTTACAAACTTATGTAAAACACTATCAATTATTTCGGGTGATATACGTCTAATTTTAAATCTAATTCTATTTTTCAAATCTTCTACGTTGTTTGGCTTCTCAATATAAACTTTACTTTTCAGGTACCCTTATAGAAAATAGTCACAGGGATTTAGGTCTGGTGATCTAGCCGGCCTTTCTATTGGCCCTCTTCGTGCTATCCATTTCCTGAGAACAATGTATCCAAGTATTTACGGACTATATTACGGACTATATTATTGTCAACTGAAATTTGTGAAGTTGCATTGTTTGGATTTTCTTTGACAGAGAGCAGAACGTTTAATTTTGTTTCTTCGAAAATTTTTGGACGACCTAATCTTGGCAAATCCCTAACATGACCTGAAGTTATGAATTTGTGCTCTATTCTACTAACTGTTGACGGAGAAATAGGATTGTTTGGGTATTTGGCATTAAACAGTTCACTTACTTCTTTTTACGTGTGCACTCGATCCCCGTACCCTGGCATCATCAAAATTTCAATTCGTTGGGTTTTCGTTAAATTAGCCATAATTTATTCTGATAAAAACTATTAATTTTTCAACTGACAGTGACATTCGAAAATGAAGATTCGTTACAAGTGTAACCATGGAAGTAGAAACAATTGGCAGTGTTTATAACATTATTTTCATCCTCGATTTTACCTTAATTTGTAAATAGACGTACTTATTTGTTTTCTTGTTATTTAAATGTAAATATTTCGGAAGCAGTTGAGTTTTGAGATAAGGTGTGTTATACGAAACTTGCTTGGAATTTCGCCTATATTTCATAAATGCAATAAAAAATATAGCATTCTATTTAAAAAAATGACCGATGACGTCATATCTTTTTTTTTTGTTCAACCCTGTATACAAAAATGTATGTGAAATAATATTATAAATATATAATAAAAATGCGCATTACTTAAAATAAAAATCGACGGGTCCGAGCGTTTTCTCAAAAAATAATGTCTCTAATTTTTATCGAATTATGCGGAACTTTAGGCGGTCACTGTATAACTTTTTTCCATTCTTCTACAAGGCGTTTCTCCAGATGGCGGCCATATCTCGGACACTATCAATCTGACATCATTGGAATCTTTTTTGACATTATATAAGCGGCTAGGCGAAGCTGCTAAAAATTATTTGTTAGTTTAAAATATATCCACTAGGGGGTGTAATTAAAAGGTCAATAATTTTATTATAATTTTCTCCTGAAAAATGTTAGCCTTAATAACTTTTTTTTTAACATAATTAGAAACCTTAGATGGGTTTTTTATCATTTTAGTCAAAAATTAGCGTACCAAGCTTCGTAAGGTAAAAAAAAATATTGGAAGTGTCATTGTTTAATTGGCTTTATCTTTTAAAAGACTTCTTTGATTTTGTTTAATTAAGGTTTGCTTAAACTTGAAATGTAAAAACTTTAAAATATTGTGTCCAGTACCACGCGACTATTTTGAGCAAAATTGTTATAACCAATTAAGTAATTACACTTAAACTATGTTCCCCCACTTTATCAAGGTGGGTATGCAAATGAGTCTCTGACCAAAACAATGGAAAATCCAAGGTTTCTAATTATGTTAAAGAAACAGTACCTTCAGCTGATATTTTCTGAAGGAAATTAGAATTGAAGTATTGACTTTTTAATTACGCCTTCTATTGGACAAATTTTAAACTGCAAAATAATTTCAAGCATCTTTTTTGCCACTTTTAAGATATAGCTGTAAACCACATTAGTGAAACACCTTGTATATACTACTTATGGTCTCCGAAATTTCAATGTTTACCCTGAGATTTGAGATACCCTATAGATTTTATTTTTAATGTGCACACATGCAACTCATAAGTAGATATAGATAGTAGTATCATCCTTAAAATATTAATTGGACAGGATGGTTCGTACATATGGCAAAATTTTACAAAATACTGCCGAAAGAGTATTTTCTTAAGGTGAGCCAGCTTTCGAATAATATCATATCGGAGATAATAAGCTCCTTCTTTAAAGTAAAAAAAATGATATTTGTTTACTCTTTTTGAATCACTTTCGGAAATAAATTTGTAGTCGACTAAATATGTAAAAAAGATTTATATATTAATTAGTAATCATTTACAAAATCAGGCATCTCTATTTTAGGTAAGAGATTTAAATGTCCATTATCCTTAATATTATTCATCAATCACCCTATAACAGTTTTTTCCTCTCTGAGACACGGGTTTTAAAAATATTTAAAATGCTCTATTCTTTAAAAAAAACTGCTATTATAGAACTGCTTATGATCGTAAAACCCACTCAAATAATTCCTTATTTGCAAACCTTAAGGTGCTTTAAAACAAACAAAAAAAAAAGCCGAAGCGATCCAGGAAACGGCCAATTTCTCATCCGGGCGAGTTTCAGGGGCCCGTTTTAGCCGAAAGCATACTTTATACACGTTGCATGTCCAGCCGCCATTTTGTCCGATGGCGAAAATGCACTCGAGATGGAGAACCAACGGTGGTCAATTAGCCGTCCGATTCCGGGCCACGTCTGGCCCGCTCGACCGATGTATAAATTTTAATGTAAACCTGGTGTATAGACACGCCAAACTGATGTAAGGAAAGTAAATGGAATGCCAGTTAAAAATCTATAAAACGGGTTGTTGTAGGTTTTTGATTTAGGCTTATAAAAGAAAAATATGAGGTAACCGAAATGAATTTTAGAACCTGAGAAGGTTAGAGTTTACGTTTCTTTTATCTATTCGTATTAATAGAAACTTATAGCGTTGCGGATCATAAAATATTGACGTTTATAAAGTACTTTTTTTATGAAGGTATGAATGATGCCATTAAGTGTTGTGTACATTTTTCTTTATACTAATAATTAGTTTTAAATTTTCTGTCTAGGTGGGAAGGGTTTAAGAAAATAATTACAAGATATTACCATAACCTCTTCAGTCGTGTGGAATTTTTTTTCCTAATTAAACCAACGTTTATACATAAATACAAATTTAAGAAAAAAACATGAAAATATAATTTCAATCCAATATTAAAACTTAAACCCATTAGACATAAATAAATTTTTTAAACATTTTTGGGTACTTAATATAGCCAATCGATGTACTCATGTTTTAGCTCAGAGAATTTACAAATTATAATAAAAAAGAGTTTCATGTTAAACAAAAACTTATGGCATAAATGTTATGTGTTTTAAGTGAATTCATTATTACATTTTTGGGTTCTTTTGAGTATTTTTTCATAAAGGTACTATTTGTGTCCAAATGTCCCTAACTGCTTTTAAGTTAGACACTCTTCAACAAGACAGAATATTGCCTTATAATTTTGAATTCAAATGGTATTAATATAAAATTCGAACAATGCATGTAATCATCTTGTATTTCAAAATTAATTGATTTTTTTCAAACGCAACATTTATAGCGAAAGTCTTGTTCTACAGGAAATTATTTTTTTATTACGATTTTTTTCCTAACCAAATACATTGAATGGCGATTTAAACATTCTTGAAAAACACGAAAAAGTTTTCTCTTAAGTGGAAAATCTTGTGTTTAGTTACTGTTAGTGTACATTTTTTTACTTGTTAAAGTGTAGTAAAAAGTGAATTTTAAAGGGATGTATTTTTCACATAAAATATCCCAGAAGAAAACGATGGGAAGAAATAGTCCATACTTGCAGTGGAATCGTTGCTTAAGGTAAAATGAAAATCCTGCAGTCTCCCTCCACTTATTTATTAAACATGGTTCAGTTTTTAAAATTCCCGACATGTTTCAGACACAGCGGTGTCCATCATCCGGGCATAAATAGTTTAAAATGGGTATCAGTGATGCGCCCCAAGGTTTGATTTCATGTCAAAAAACTCTCTATATATAACTAAAGCCAATTTTTATGCACTGCTGTCTTCGAAGCATGTCGGAAATGTTTAAAAAATGAACCATGTTTAATAAATAAGTGAAGGGAGACTGCAGGATTTTCATTTTACTTAGATTATCTTATTACTGGCACTGTACATATAAAAATATATACTTTAAACTGAAATGATAACTATAAAACTAATGTAAATTTTAGTTAGTATAAGTATAACAACATAAAAAGTAATTTTAAATTTAAAACGTATGCGTTTTAAACTAGATCTCTATCTAGTAATTCAATTGGTAAGTCTGGCGATACATTACTCAAGATCTGGACTAGTGATCTAAGATTTTGTCAATATTATAAATTTTTTATAGGTGACACACACTTCTCATAATTACTTGTTTAGTTAATCAAGTATCATCTAAAAACCTTTATTTACTGACTCCGTAGACCCACGACCTTGCTCGTGTGGTATCACACCTATTTTCTGGATTACTGTCTGGAGATTTGATTTTTCTTCTATAGTTAGAATAATTATTTAACTAAAATTTAATTATGCTAAAAATTAAAAATTTTGTAAAATTCCTAAAACTGAAATGGAGAATTTCTAAAATTAATTTTTATATTACCATCTGAATTATTTGATAATATTTTTTTTTGTAACATTTGCATGAAAAATAAATCAAATAAAACTAAAATTATATAAATCAAACAAACAATCATCATTTTTATCATTTTTCTCACCACACCTAATTAATTTGTTTCATTAAACAGGTTCATTTGTTACAACAGAACAATTTATTACAACTGAAAATTATATAATATACCTGTTATGAAAAGGGACTAGGGATGCCAGGAGGTATACAAAAAGGATGATGCAGGTGCATTACTGAATCTACTTTAAGGTTCCTTCTAAATATAGCTTAACAACTAAATAGATCACGATTAATAATTTAAAAAAAGTAAACAAAAGTCCTATAATTGGAACTGTTGGTGTCAAATCTATTAAACGGAAATTAGGTGATCTGTATAAACTACCTATGCTTAATTTTTAAGTATCAAAGACATTCCAATAAATGTAGGATGGTTTTTAATATAAATGGGTTTAAATATGTAGCAAGCACTTACGAAAACATACACAACCTCTATGTTCCTGTTGGCGATCTTTAGGATATAGATTATATCCATTGATGTCCACATAAATACTTAAAATTCAGCCTGTTAAATTAATTAAAAAAATTTATCAAATGAAGACCACAGGGAAAAAACGTGCCAAGTCATTTTTCTATTTTTTGACAGGAAACGAATTTTAAGGTTAGAAACGCTACGATAATTACACAGCTTGCAAAATGGTTATTTATTTGCCATCATATTGAAGCTATGACCTTGCTCTATGTCCTCAATGACATTTTGTAATATAATATCAAACTGGTATTTCACCACAATATGTCGAAGTTTCAAACAACTTCGAATACCGGGGAAAAAGGTGTTATGTCACTGACTTAGCACGTTCTTTCATTGTATATACTTTTATACAATGAAAGAAACAAACTGCTAAGTCAGTGGCGATTTAGTAATTTATATTTAAATTTTGCTTAAATAATTATTAATACCCTGTTATTTATTTACCAAACATAAAGTATAATGTATTATTTTATTTATATGTAGGTATTTATAAAAGAATGGTTATAATAGAAAAAATAATTCTCTTCTGGGTTCGGTTCTTATGGGATGAACTGAAAAAAGCTGTAAAAAACAAAGTATTAATTAGGCATGTAATAATTTAGTGACAATCAACCATAACTCACCAACCAAGGAGTTGTCTTTACTTGTGTTTTAAATCAGAATAAAAAAGCTGACTCTCTGGGGTGCAAAATTTGTTTAACTTATGCAGGTCCTTGTATTTTTCCAAAGGGATAGGTGTATCATCTGTATAAAAAAAATCACTGATAATTAAATTGTTGCAAAATCAAAACGAGCCTACTAGCCAAAAGTTGCGACTGGTGGGTAGTAAAACTGATCGTCGGGTAACGGCGGACCAGTGATTCTCTTTTTTCTTGGAGGTACAATAACTGACGAGTTCCAAAGACCATTGTAAGTATCTCGATGAAAAACTAAGCGAGGATGTTCCTTGGTCATTTTTAATTGCCGGATTGGACGTGTGGCGAAAGGACATTTTTTCACATATATTGCAGATAGAAAATCTGTCCAATTTTTAATCATATAACGATCAACTTTTTCAACAAGAAATAGTGCGGGCTTTAAACGAGTGATTTCTATGTGTTTACACCAGTCATCCGGTACTTCCGCCCGAAACTTTCCGTTTAAGATCCCCATATCCTTATCACATTCCATGTAGGAGTGGCCTCGAATGGGGAATGTGACTTCAATGGACTCAAGCTTGGAACGATGATGGTCTAAGTAATGTAAAAATTTGAACACTGGAAAGTTCTTATTCTGTCCGGAGCACGAATCACAGAATATCAATAAATTTCTAACTTCAGTAGGTAACTTCAAGGTAATAGAATCAAATAAAAATGAGCAGACTTCGTTCGCGCCCTTTTTTCCTACTGTCTCAGGATAAGCATAGAAGAATACTTCAGAATTTGAGAGTTTGTGTAAAATAAATGAAAATAATGATAACTACCGGCTGTAGTACACATCATTCGTGGATAAATTCGGCATGGGCAAATTTCTTCCGAAATCCATGCATATTGCTTCTGTGTCTGCCTTTGTTCGACTTCTCAACCTGGCCTGCCTTTTACGTGCGTAGAATACCTCGGCTTTCGCTAGATGTAGTTTTTGTTGAAACATCAAATCCTTAATGCCCTTTTCCTCTTGGCATGCATCAATATGTACTTTTAATTGGTCGCAGAAGCTACAAGTATCACTACGGGGATATCCAAAGGATATATTAAACTTGCTGCACAATATGGAGCGGTTCATAACTTCGTTTCATAACTAGCCATAACTTGAGAAAATTAAACTTTCGTACAATGTCCATTCTTTCATCTGCAGTTATCTTTTCAAAACATCTGTATCGTCGGTATTGACAGGCATCACCAGTTACATGTAACTTAAGGCTCATTAACTTGGTAGCATCTCTTACCCGACCCGTACATTTTCTCTTTTTTGTGCTTACTGGCTTTGTCTCATGATCTTCATAATCACTCAAAT
The DNA here is from genome assembly GCF_022605725.1 of Anthonomus grandis grandis. Classification (NCBI taxonomy): domain Eukaryota; kingdom Metazoa; phylum Arthropoda; class Insecta; order Coleoptera; family Curculionidae; genus Anthonomus; species Anthonomus grandis. The sequence continues at coordinate 10,581,272 of NC_065546.1, forward strand.
TATTATTGTCCATTTTGTTGTTTTTCACTAACAGCATTAACAAACAAAACCTTTTTTACGCGGGTATCGTTAACCTTACTTGCCGAAGATATAAACAACGACTGCCAAACGACTAATTTATATACGCGCAAGATAACGACAAAAGTGACTTAACACGTTTTTTCATTGTACCGCGTGGACTTAACACATTCTTTCCTACTACACCAATATTTATTCTTGTTAAAACTGGTGACTGGTCACGTCATTCCCCTGTATGGCCGTGTATATAGATAATATACCTTTTAACCTATCATTTTTTCTGATTAGTTCGATTTCACAAATTTCTTGACTTTTTTGCTGATTCAGTATCTCTAACTATAAACATCTATTTAGTACAGTATATGATAAATATTAAAAAATGTATATTCCCTCATAGAGTTGACGTCTTCTTCTGTATCTTATTTACTCTGGCATTCTTTCTATTTTCCTCACCCGAGAAAACTCAAAAGCATAATAGAAAAACGACGTGTCGTCGTTCTTACGGAAATCGATAAGTGTGTCACACTAGTTGCTTAAATCCGAGATACGGCTCGGCGTAAACTCAATTTTATTGTTCCATATTTACAGACAAATAAACTACGAAATGCACTTCGTCGGTACGTGCTTTGAACGAAAACTTAGACTTAATTTAAAGGTTACTTCTATTATTTGCTCTTATCAAACATTTCATGTACATATACCCTGTTTAGAAATTGTATTTTATTTAGAAAAATATGCCGGATCAGTGTAAATCTTGGAGCGAATTTCCGGCGGTTTTCAATGAAAGACTAAATGGCTTACGATAAATCGTTGGTTTTTTCATTGTTGCTAATAGACGTGTAGTTCGGGTAGTTTGGTTTGCTATTAAGAGTTTTTGTTAAAGTTCAAAGTTTTGGTATTTATCATGCCTTTGGTTTAAAACATTTTTCTAAGATATATCCTGTTTTGCATTCTTCTACTTCTCTATCTGGCATATTACATTACAATTTATATTTAAAATACCCTTTATAGTTATTCAGGCTGACCCTCGTTTAAAAGGGTTTATTATGTAGAAAATTCATAACGAAGATCTTCTGTAATTTAACGCATAACCAAATGAGACATGCTGCATTAGTCTCTACGTAGCTTTGTAGCACTGACTAGAAAATAGTTACGATTATGAAGCAAAATCAGGTGTATCACATTTTTGCTTAATATGTGTCTTAATATGTTAAAACTTATAGTTATTTCATTTTAAATCTAGTCACGAATTTTGCATTTTAATATTTTTGCCAAAAAGCCTGCCTGTTCTATACAACCAAAGCAAACGATAATTTCTGTGTAAAATTTACTAGTTAAAATTTAAGCAAAAAAGATACTGTAGTGAGCTTTAAGCATCTAAATATTCCATTCAGTCTTTTCCACTTAACCCTGCCTTTCTCGAAATACCGCTAATTTCCATGCCACTACTACGGTCCGGTTATTCGACGAAGGATCCAATTTTAAAGACCGAAATTTAATTTTCTTAATTTTCCTTTAGATCTAAATCTAGAGGCGCGCCGTAGTTACGGCTCCCTTTTTTCCGGGTTGAGAGCCAAAGTAAAGTTTCAAACCGAGCTGTGGTAAAGCGGGTTCGTAAATATCGCTTAATCTGCGCGACTGTAACCCTTATGCTATGAATTAGTCCTTTTGGTTTAGGTTTTAACATTTTTTTAAGGCTTTATATATTGCTCTTGGGTCTTTCTAAAATAAATCTATATAGTGTATTAAAAAGGTCAGTGCAAAGTCTTAAGTAGCGAAGTCGTGATGGCCTACTCTCTCATTTAGACTTAATTAGGCATCATATACACTATTAAAGTTGTTTTAAAAATTTGCTTTTTTTATTGAATTTTTATTACTATATGTAATATAACTAAACCAAAACATGATATTTATTTTACTCTTGTTTCTGATGACATATTTCTTATTGACAAACGTAAAAAATAAAAAATAAAACCAATTACCTAAAAAACTGATAAATAAGTTTTAGCATTTTTTGAATTCTTGATTTTTATTCGGGAATATAATCTTTATTGGGATAAAAGCAGTTTTTTTTATAAAATAATATGGCGCAGTCTAGCTTAGAAGCTACTCTACTGAACCATTTGATATTGTTCTAAACCTAAATAATAAATAACAATACAGATCTGTCATAATAATTAGCATATAACCCCAAAATGCATTCACCTATCAGAAGAATATCAATAAAAAATAACAATATGTATAGGTTAATAAATAAACATAGGAAAATCAAAATTTCATGTACATGCAAATTTAAATGCCCTTACTGACAGTATGAACCCAATTACAGCAACTATTTTCATAAAGAAATAACTATTGCAATATGAAGTCTTCTACATGAATAACGGATCAATATTAGATCTAATAAATGCAATTTCAAAATCTAATAAAGTTTTTGAAAGAAACTAGTAGGAGAGATTTTATGTGCAGAGGAACTCTATTATAAAGTCTCGCTATATTGTAACTAAAAGACCTTTCAAAAATAGAAGTTGAGTGAAGAGGTATAGTTACACAGCTCGTATCGCGAAGATCTAGTTTATGGATTTCTGAGCGAAACTTTATTTTCCTGTATAAGTAGTCGGGACACTTTCTTGCTATTATTTTATAAAATAACACAACTGAATGGAAGACGCGCCTCTCATCCATTCTAAGCCAATGCACATCTCTCAACTTAGGCGACACTCCCCGCTCTCTACCCCGTATACCCCCAATTAGTCTTACACAGTGGTTTTGTATTAACTGAATGCGATATTTATCCCTTTCCAGCAAACATGGGCCATAAACTACATCGGCATAATTAAAGTGCGAAAGCACTAAAGAGTCACAAAGCATTTTCTTTAATGACACTGTCAATAGATGCCTTTATTTAAATATAAGCTTTAGATTTAGGAATGCTCTCTTAGTACACATGCTGACATGCTCAGTAAACCTCAAATCACTGTCTAGAACCAGCCCTAGATTTTTAGCGTGGTCAACAGGTGCAAGTTTATTATTATTATTTAAATTTATTTGAATGCTATCCTTATGCAACTGTCGTGATTGTGTTCTGCCAAAGAGCAACACCTGAGACTTGGAGGGGTTAAGAGTGACGCAGTGCTTATGAGAAATTAAGAGCAGTGACTCCAAATCTTTAGTTATTTCATTTATACACTCGAGAACACGACCCAGATTTAAAGATTTGTAGACCTGCGTATCATCTGCATAAAAATGTACATTACAAGATTCAATGTATTTTGCCATTTGGGAAGTATATAAGGCAAAAAGAAGAGGCCCCAAAATTGAACCTTGTGGGACTCCAAAATATAATGGCTCGGATTCAGATACTTCGCCATTGACTTTAACCCTCTGACTTCTACCCTTTAAATAACTGGTAACTAGATTGCAAGCGGTAGTTGGTTATTCTCGATAGCTTCAAATATATTATCTGTTACTTTCAAAAGCGCTGTTGAACAATTATATCCTGGTCGAAATCCAGACTGGGTGGCTGGTAATAAATTGTACTGTTGAACATATTCTCGCATTTGATTATTAAGAATACGTTCTAAAGTTTTAGACAGAGTAGGGAGAATGCTTACTGGCCGTAAGTCCTTTACTTCAGTTAAATTATTTTCCTTAGGTACAGGTATTACAATGGAACACTTCCAATGATCGGGAAAGCATGATGTTTCTATGGAGAAGTTCACTAAGAGTGTAATTACAGGTAATATTAGCGGGCAGCAAAAGAGTAGCATCTCAATGGCAATGTCATCATTTCCAATGGCCTTGGATTTAACTACAAATATAGCATCTTTAACTTCCTCAATATTAGCCAATCTAAAACGAAAAATATCCCCATTTGACAATGTATTATTTAAGTAAAAATTTAGAATATCTTCATCTGGATCAATCTGCGGAATATTAACAAAGTAGTTACTGATTTCATCTGCTGACCAGCGACCGCTAGGAATTACCCTACTACATTTCCCATAAACATCCAGATCCCTCATAAGTTTCCAGTTTTCTTTAGATCCATTTATTCTTATTTGATGCTCCAGATAAGCTTTCTGTTCCCTCCTGGTTGTTGCAGTAACTTGATTTCTTAGCTGTCCATAAGATTTCCAGTCTTCAGGAGAATTGCTTTTTTTGTATTTAGTCAATGCTCTATTTCTAAGTGACATTAGATATTTTAAATTAGGAGTTATCTATCTTTTTTCTTGGTAATCCGTGCCGATCTTTTAGGAGCGTAAATATTAAAGGTATCAATTAAAAAGTTACTAAAAGCTTCCACATTGGCATTTATATCTGGTAAATAATATATTAGAATAAAAGGAATATTATTAAGATGTTCAAGAAAAGCGGGCCTATTAAAGTTTTTAAAATCTCTATATGTGTAAATGAAGGGTTCTGGTTTCGATACTTTAAGGTTTAGCTCGCATTTAATAAAAAAATTAACTGAAAAATCAGAGTTTTGGTCAACATTTAGAGTACATATTGGATTAACATGTGAGTAAATAAACAAGTCCAAAAGAGTCTCCCCTGCCAGACCCAGGTGACTTGGTTCGTTCACCATTTGCCGTATGCTAAGAGACTCTAAAATGGATGAGAAGCGTTTAACATCTTTGGATCGTAAGTTAGTTTTCGTTACGAACAAAATGTTTTGTTTCTTCAGAGACACAGGTTTTTTTATAAAATTTTCTCCACCAGTTTTTGAAATCTAATACGTAACTTGTTAAAACCTCTTTGACTGAAAATTTTGTATTATTTTTTGTACTGGTAATAATAATCGTGGAGATCTCGTAAATAGTGCATATTATATCATGTTTCTGTACATTTTTTTTCACCAACGCGTCCCTGACACACGGGAGAAATGAATGCCCCCTAACTGGGAAAAAGTGCCAAATCATGCTAAATTTACCAGAATCTGTGAGAGCCAAAAGCATCTTAACCATAGTATGATTTTTGTTTTGGCCCCAGCAGCTATCACTGTAAAGATGAAGCGCCGATTGATTTTCCTTGAATTCATTAAGATATTCGAGAACAAACGTACAAATTTCGTCAGCTGTTTTCTTTGCCTGTCCCTCGTGGTAAACGTACATCCTGCATTTATTTGTTTTAAGATTGTGAATACAAAATACGGACACAGTAAGCTGCTGGTAGTAAAATACCTCACCCACAGGCGTTGTGGGTAACTGGACATTTTGCATAAAATCGAAGGCCAATGACAGAACTTGGTCTTTATTTTCCTTTTCTTCAATATCTTTGATTATTTTTGAATACAATTGTTTAGCCCTTCGTTTATGAAATATCAATTCTGCGACAGCAGTACGCTTGGCCGTGTCATTCAAATTTTGGTCTTTCATTTTGTTATTTAGTAATTTACAAGTCGAACAAACATCAACTTGTGGTCTTCCGAAAGAGAGATTAAAATTTTTACGGAAAAAGCATCTATAAAATGAAAAGCTTTCCTTTTGGTTTGGATACTTCTCTAGGTAAAGCTGATGCATTTTTGTCAAATTTAGCTAGCTATTCAAATAATGTTTTTCACGTCCTGAATAGTGGCCGATTTTTGTAGGAAATGATTGTATGCGTTCCTTTACACAATTCCGAATTTCTTCTGAGAAAGTATTAGCACTTGTCATTTTTCCGCGTAAGTCATTCGGTGACTTGCCTTGTGAGGATAAGGTGTTAATTCTCCTGATGCGTTTGTACGTGATATAAATTCAAAAAAGCTTTAACACAAATCTCTACTTTGGAACTTCCTTTAAATGAGTAGTACTTGAAACTTTTTGATTTGGGTTTATTTTAATACTATAAAAGAACCTACCTGCAAAGGACTCCATTATTAATTTTTTTCTCACAAACGTCTCTTTCTTTACTGTTTTTATAAGACTTTCGTTCCAATCTTGCCTTTTTCTGTATGTTGCGAGCATACTTAGAAGGCTCTACTTTTCGTCTTTTATTAGGCGTTAATTCAGAATTGTCATCCATGTCAAATGAAACTAAAACCACGTGCAACTGTCCCCGAAGCAACCAACAGATTAACTGAAGTCGAATTTTTGCTGATGACGTAAAACGCATGACAAACACATGTTGAACCCACCATTTGAAACACTAACATTTCGCATAAACGGCACATGTCACTGACGTGTGTCTTTTATGCATAACGCTAGCATTATTACCCAACATTTCTAAGACATCGGGGATGCGGACTTGTGCCCCTTATGCATAATCCGTTGCGTCTACCATAGGAGAACACATTTTACCGGTTCAATTTATCGCTATGGTAAATTTTTTGAATTTGTCATTTTTGGGCCAGAGTAATATTTTTGGATATTTCTGTTAAGCTGACTGTATTTGACAATCATTGACTAAGATGCTTAAAGCATTATTAGGTCTAGAGGGTTTTTAGACTGCATAGAGCACCTACGGGTTCGTTTAAACTATCTCCTAAAGCTAAATTACAGCAATATTTAGATAATACAAGAGATTCGTCTGCAGAAAATAAACAGGCTCTTTGCTGCGATGTCTGTGAAATTTGGTATCACAGAACATGTCTTAATATGACTAAAACAACCTATATGCGCTATGAAAAAAATGTAAATTCTGGATGGAAATGTGAAAAATGTAAAGATAAAAAGCAGGATAATAAGAAAGATGAATACACGATTGCAGATATTATGTCGAAACTAAACGAAATGGATGGAAAATATAACAAGCTATTTCAAAAGTATGAGGAGCAAATAAAAATAAATAATGAGCTTAAGGAGGAAATTCAAAGTATCAAAAAACAATTAAATAATAAAGAACAGCAAGAGTTAAATAATAATGTTATCATTTAAGGAATACCATATAAGGAAAATGAGAAACTAGAGGAAATTGTCGACAAATTAGCATCTGCATTAAATGTCCCACAAGTTCCCAACAGTATAAATAAAATTTATAGATTGGGTTTTTCAAAAGACAACAAATCATCACCAATAAGAGTTAGTTTTAGAACAGGAGAAGATAAGAAAAAGTGGATGACAGCTAAGAAAACAAAAACATTAACAACACATGATTTAGAACGATATACTGATAAACGCGAAACAATTTACATAAACCATGATTTGACCAAATTTAATCTGGATCTTTTTAAAAGTGCTAAACGATTTAAACAAGAAAACAACTACAAGTACTTATGGATTAATGATGGGAAAATTATGCTGCGTAAAGATGATAATACTAAGGTTGAACTATTGCAGGACTCCAACGACTTAAAAAACTAATTATACCTCAAAATAAACTTAACATAATTTATTATAATATATATATTATTATAATATATATCCAAAGTCTCCGAAATAAGTTTGATGAATTCCAAGCCAGCATAAAAAGCATATCAAGCGATATCATTGTTCTTGTAGAAACATGGTTATGAAACAACATGAAACAATGAAACACATTTTTATAATATCGATGGATATCAGGCAGTTCATTCCTGCAGGGACTCTAGGGGCGGGGGCGCGAGCATTTACATTAAGAATACAGTGCATTTTAACAAAATAGACTGCAGTGATCAAACAGAACCCTATAACTGGGTGTGTATAGAACTAGATAAACTTAAACTGAGTGCAATCTATAGACCTCCATGGTATTCACCAAATGAGTTCCTAGATAAGCTGGAATCTGTGATAAGTAAATATAGGTCTAATCATATTATTTTAGGTGACTTTAATATTAATCTTTTAGATCAAGACTCTATAATTACTAAAGACTATAAAAATATGGTTGCATTAAATAATTTTTGTTTTGTCAATGAGATTAGTCCTGCCAGCGCCACTCGAGTCTCACAAAGTAGAACAATAATAGATCATGTAATTTGTACTACTAACAAAAAAAATGAATGTGATATTAGTGTAGAAGATACTTCTTTATCTGATCATAGAAAAGTTTGTTTAGAAATAAGCGCAAATATAAGGAAATTCAAGCCTGGAATATTTGTTCAACGTCCCGTACTAAATATACAAAAATTTAAACAAAAACTCCAAGATAACCTAATAGAAGAAAATATAGATTCATTTCAAAATTTAATTAACGTAATTAGCAATTGTAAAATAAAATCAACAATTAATAAAAAAAATAAATGTCGACAAAACAATGATTGGATAACACCAGACTTATTAATTTTAATTAAAGAAAAAGAATTGGCGTATAAGAAATATAAAAAAGCTCCAGAAAATAATAACTTTAAATTAAATTTTACAAGGTTAAAAAATTCACTAAATAATAAAATAAAAGCATTAAAAAATGCGTACTTTAAAAACAAATGGGCCCAAGCAGCACAAAATACAAGAAAACAGTGGGATACAATAAATCTGTTTTTAAATAATAATTCTACTAAAAGCAATATAAACCAAATCGAAATTAATGGTCTATTAGAAAATGATGATAAAAAAATTGCAGACAGTTTGAACAAATATTTTACGGAGGTAGGTGCGACCATAATCGAGGACATGCGGACTGATACAAAAAATATATTAAAACAAGATTTTAAGGAGATTAAATGTGATAATAGTATATTTTTTGAGCCGACAGACAGTAATGAAATAAGCAACATAATATTAAGCCTAAAACGAAATGCGGCTCCGGGCCATGATAAAATTACAATACTTGATCTAACTAATATAAAAGAGTACATATTAAATATACTAGTCATACTTATAAATAATGCATTCAACATAGGCGAATTTCCTCCTGACCTCAAAATATCTAAAGTATGTCCAATTCATAAATCTGGTCCTAAAACCCAATTAAATAACTACAGGCCTATATCTATAATAAGTGTCTTTTCAAAAATTATCGAAACAGTGATTAAGAGGCGGATGATGTCATTTATAGAAAAATATATCTCATACGATTTATACCAATATGGGTTTCTTGAAAACAGCAGCACTTTAAGTGCTACTATAGATCTCCTTAATTATGTGTCAGCTAATTTAGCAGCCCAATATTACTGACGATACTGTATTATTGTATTCGGATAATGATTGTGATAGATTGGTTAATAGGGTAAATGATGATCTAACTAAATATAGTCAATGGTTACTACAAAATAATCTTAAAATAAATTTGGACAAAACCAAATATATCCTATTTAAACAGAAAAATAAGACAATAAATCAAGTTAGAATATGTCTAAATGGTGCGACTTTAGAAAATGTAAATAATATAAAATATTTGGGACTTACACTGGATGAGAATCTTAATTGGAACGCTCATATTGACTACTTAAAAAGTAAGATAATTCCCTTTACAGGAGCATTTTATAAATGTAAGCACTTCTTAAGTAACGCAGCTAAATATAAAATATATAATGCTTACTTTCTTTCAAACTTGCGGTACCTAATTCCAGTGTGGGGAACCTGTTGTAAGTACAATTTTCAAAGAGTTGAAATTTTGCAGAGTAAAGTACTCAAGATTTTATTTAATCTTGATTATTTTATGCATGCGGGGGACATATTTGAAATATTGAAAATCCACTCAATTAGTCACATACTTAAAATAGAACAAGCAAAATTAATATTTAAAATAATTAATAAGCTACAAAAATCAAATTACACTATTGTTTATTCTAGTGAAATACATGCACATAATCTAAGAAACAACAATATTCGACTAAGTAGTGCTAGAACAAACATTGCCCTTAGAAACCCAATCAACGCAGCGACACAAACCAATAATGATCTGTCTTATGAAATAAAACAAGAAGTTTCTTATTATAAATTTATTAGAATGGTTAAGCAATCCTTACACTATTAACAAAGTTGCTAATATGTAATTCTATAGCCACATTGTTACAATAACATATTTCTTTTAAATGTAACTTCGGTACCAATGCTAATATAAGCATTGCTTAGAAGTTTATTCATATATTGGACTTGTGTGTTTATTAAGTTTATGAAATAGGCAATATTATAAATATGCATTAAGAAAAAAAAATGTAAAAAAAAATCAATTTTGTAACCAGATAATTGCTTTAATATATGAAGTGTTTTCAAAAAATATAGTGTTTGGAAATATAGGACATTTGCAAATTTAAAAAATATTGGGTTCTATTATAAAACTGAAATGGTGTCTTAATTATATAACACCACATTTATAAGCATTACAATTAAGTAAAGCTTCTTTTAATTCTTGCCAATTTGTTACTAAAAAAGAGGAGATGTTAATTACAGCTTTCTCTTATATTAAATATAAAATTTTAAAAATTTATATTTAATATAAATTTTTAATACCTATATATATTTTTTTTTTCTAAAATTTTTAGATATTATACTAGACATCAAATCGTCGGGTTACAAGTATAATACGTTAAGTCAAAAAATGTACTTTCGAGTAATTTCGTTTTTTTAAGTCAAAAACTCTAAAACTATTTTATACATTAAACTATCTAATCTATGTTTTGGTCTTCTTGGCCAGTATCATTTTCAGCTGGTTCGGCCGTTACATCTAAAACCGAAGATGAACAAGGCAAATTGTGATACCAGTCACGTAGTGTCGGCGGAATAATGTTTCTGTCGCAAAGCTTTAGAAGATTAGAAAAACAAAACTTTAGAACCGTCAAAATTTGACGGTTAATCTTTCCAGCCTTATGAAGTCCATTGATAATACCTTTTGTTTCTACCGATAACTCTTTTGTTTTAGCCATTTTAAAGAATGTTGAAAAACCAGCAAAGAAATGGTGACAATCTTCAATAAGCAAGCGAAATTAATACTAGGTAAATACCAATGTTACACAAAATCAATTCTTGAAGACTAAACACCTTTAAATGTTTCAAATTTCATCGGAAACGAGCTGTAAACAGATTAGTTTTTTAGAAGAAGTGCATATTTTTACTACATTGTTTGTTATTTGCAAGACTATTTTAAAATATTTAGTGTTTTTCAACGAACCATAGTTGATAGCTATGCTGTTTAAGCATATATGCAATTTACAAAAGAGATACAATTTAAATATAGGTATAAAGATAAGATTTTTGTATCTAATTTAAAATATGAAAAATAATACATGGTGGGCAAATACTTTTGAGCGGTAGTGTATATTAGTAAGGCACACTGTAACATATGAAAGTACGTAACTTTACCATAATATACGACTATCTTTGTCTCTCTTATAGTTACCAAAATTTCGATGTTAACTCTAAAAAAAAACCATAATATATACATAGTCTTAAGATTATTAATAGATGACGTGTCAGCATTAACATGCTACTCTTGATAACCAATTTCGATAACAAAAAACTCATTCGAAAAATAAATATCGCGTGTATTGGTTTCCTGGGTTAACTACGTCGTTTAGCAGCAAACCTTTTTATTATATTTACTTATGATGGAGCATGACAAGAATTTAACATATCGTTTCAGGATTCTTATTTGCTAAATTATACAAGATGGAAAATTTAATTAATACCAAAGTAAAAAAGAACCTAGTTCTTATTTGGGTTTTAAGTAATAAATTACTTAAAATATGAATAATTTCTTAATGTCAATACAGGTAGCTCATACATAAATAATTTTGACTAGTCTACATTCTCTTATAACGGTTTTTGTCACTTAGAGACCCTAGTGTCATTGTAAAACTTGACAAAATTCTAAATAAGAAGTCAAGATTTCATTAAAATGTTCTCAATAATGTATACGAGTACACCTAGTAATTATGCATGTTCTTTTGTGGGTGAAGCTGAATCATGATGTTGTATTGCCGGCCAAACGTATCTTTACCATCAATTAGGGAAACAAATATTCTTGAACATACAAAAACGTATTAAATATAGTTTAAAATTAATTACATTTATTTAAATTAAACTACTTAAAAATAAAGGCTGCTTTTATAAAAGCAAGTAAAATTAAATTGTTTTTTAATGATTTATTAAACTGGTAATGCTTTCGGTCATCTTCAAAGATAGATCAGTGTTATCTGTTACATAAAAATTACGAATATAATGATTGTACAAAACATTTTAATAATCAGTATATTAATAACATTATATTTATGTATTAAGTTCATTAATACGGCGTTTATGTCTATTGGGGTTATTCTGTTTATTTTCCATTAGTAACAAATATTAAATGACACCTAAAAATATACTATCAAGATGGTATTTTTAAATTTTTATTTTTTAATACGAAATATGTAATGATTAAAACAGTTTTTTTTATTTATAGAGTTCATTTATATATTTTAATGACACAGTGTTTAATTTAATAATTATTCTGAGTGTTCCAGTAAAGCAGGGCGTCAACCACTAAAAGCTAATCTTCATTTTTTATTGTAAATATTATAAGAAGAACTATTAACTAACAAAATTAGGAAAAACTATATAATATCTTACAAGTTCAAGACGGTTGTAGAGGAAAAATAGTTTAAGACTCAAAAGATAAATAAATATGTTTCATTTATTAATTCTGTTAATTTTTAAATGTAAGCATACAATACAAAACACGTATTCACTTACATATAATGATTGATCAAGAAGATTAAAATTGTTATCAATTGTTTAAATTATAAGTAATATAATAAACTAATTTTTCAGTTATATCATCATACAAATCTAAAAGCAAAAACAGTCTAAAACATCTTAAATATCCTACTTTAAAGACTTTCTAAAAACTTCTGCGCTCTATTATTTTAAATTCCAGATAGTCTTATACGGTTCCAGACACAATTTTATTCTGGATTTACGTATTCCAGATGGTGTTTGCTCGAATATTATACGAGATATTATAGGGGAACTGAAACATTTTCTCTGTTTTCCTTCATCCTCTTTTTTTTTTCTGAACATTGCACCTGAGAGAAATTTTTATCCAAAAAGCTCGTACAAGTATAATGTTTTAAAAAGTGCTATATTAATGACTAAATCTTTTTATCCTATATACATAAAAATTGAAAATTTTGCATTCACGCTTCACGTGAAAACTTTATCAATCGGCCAATAAAAGAATAATCCAAGTCCCGAAACTTTTGCCCCTGTTCCTGCTACATGTTTAAGATGGCCAGTAGTTCAGTAAATAGCGAAGTAACGTCAAAAGTTTCTTGTAAAGTTTGATAGTCAGTTGGGAGATGCCTGAACTCTTGACAAGAAGTCGAATTTTGCTCCGATTAAAACTTTATGATTCTCAATATGGTAATTCAACATGTATTCACTAGTAATATTATATGCATTTGATTTTTTTAATACTAATCAGAAGGAAAAATCAAACATAAATAAGATTTATTAAATAACAATATTTAGTATATATCATATTGTATATTACAACTACCCATCTACATAAGTTAATGAACTAAATACACAAGAAACATAATACATAAAAATAATCATAACAATAATTGACTCCAAACAGCTAATTTAAAACAGGCGTGAGTTTAGTGTCTGCGATATGTGGTTCTAAAATTCATCAAGTGAATAAAAGAGATTTTCACACAATAATTGTTTAAGTCTAGATTTAAATACCTTATCACTTGACACATTTTTAAAACTATCAGTTAAAGCACTATATACACCCTAATGCAATTATAGTAAGGAGTTGAGCCAATGGATAACATATTATGTCAGAAACTATTTTTAATGTGGGTGCCGGTATTTTATCAATGTTCGTTGAATATTTAGGTATGAGACGCATTAAAATACCTTTAACTTCTTTGGGTATACAAAGACTTAAATACATAGTGTCTTGTACACCTTTATCTAATTTCATAGAGAAAACATCAGAATCAACGTTCTTGGGTTGATGATCTATAACTTTGCTTGAGACTTTGCTGGTATTCACTTGCCCAAAGTTATTCCCAAATATGTCAGCCACTAAATTAGGATTTTCAACAATTATTTTCGTGTGATCGAGTAAGAGGTAGCGTCTTTACTCGTACTAGACCGTAATCCTTTATTTATGAAATCCCACATACTTTTAGACTTATTTTGAGAATTCTGGATTATATTGTCATTAAGTGCTTAACGATAATTATTTTAAAAATTTTGTTTTTTTTTTTCCCATTTGTATTTATCCAAAATAATCTGGGAACCTGTTCTTTTATAAAAATCATACCAATCTCTTATATTTTGTGACCACTTACTCATTTCAGGAGAGACCCAGTAAGCCCTTCTAGAACCCAGGTGGTGCTTTTTTAATCAAAAACTGGCATCAAAATACCGAAAGAAAATCTGGAAAAATATGTCATACATCCTAAAAGCATCCTGGTACAAATAAAAAAAGAGAAAGTAAACCATCGGGAAATATTCTCAAATTTATATCATTAAAGCTTAAAAGCATCAAAATCCTTAATATTTTTTAAATAATTTCTAAATTTCAGTAAAAGGGCGTGAACAGAGAACTCACGCTTTTTTAGATCTATGCAAATATGGCTACTATCATAATTAGATCAATATCGTCTTTCTGTCTTGCACCCTTATTACTCACATAGTATAATCTGACCCATGTGAGATAATATTAAACGACAAAAATATATTATTTAGCTCCTGATATTTTAATGAATGATAATCAATGTTAAAATTACCGCCAACAATTATTTTTTTATCCTTTCTGTAAAGTTCCGTTAGAAGTTTGTATATTCCATCGAAAAAAATATTCAAGTCAGCGTTTGATGATTTATAAATACTAACAATAGTCAACTGACACTTAGCCAATGATATTCCAGCACAGGATAATTGACAGTGTTCCTCAACACTATTTATCGTTTTAGGAAAAATAGGTTTGGCTTGCAAATCGTGATCAATATAATTTTTAGTGCAGTACCTCTTGATTTTTGTCTACAGGAAAAACTAATTAGAATTATTTAAGGAGTATGCACTAGTTAGTCTCTTCCTCAAACAACCACGATTCATTTAAGCACACCTCTTTGGGTAATACTTCATTCAAAAATACAATTAACAAATTTACTTTTTTCTTTATACTACGTATGTTAAGTCTTAAAATAATAAGGTTACTCTGGCACGAAAAAGCTTTTTTCTCTCTTTATTCTTTAGAATATCGGTTTTAGGTTTATTCTTTCCTTTTATAAGTAATTTTATCATTGAAACTATTGATTATTTTTTGATGTACAAGAAGTTGGAACAATATTAAAAGAATCTAAGTCAATAGTAGCTTTATATTTACTACTACTTTTATTCAAATATGTGCTCGTTTCGTCCATATATACATCTTTTAGATCATCTACACTATCGATTATTTTAACTGTCTTAATACATTCACCCGCAATTTGTGCATCACTGCTAAACTCAACTGTTTTTATAAAAGTTAGATTATTTTATCTTTAAAAATGTTGTTTTATAGTATCAATTATTGTGTTTATACACTTTAAGCTACTTATTTTAAGATCTCTTGCAACATTAATGTCAATAAAAGTTAGAGATCCTTCATCAAGTTAGAGTTAGGTACTTGAGGGGAATAAGGCCTAGCTAAGAAAAAAATTGAATAAAGTGAAAGACTGTAATTTTAATATTTAGTTTAATGCACCAAAGTGCTTATAAGGTTATATTAATTTTAACAAACTTAAAAAAATTATCTCTAAAAAAAACTAGAAAACAAAAAATAAATATTAAGAAAAATAACGCCAATCGACCTTATTATCCGCTGGAGGTTTAATAAAGCCTATATATAAAAATGGCACAACTCGTTAATTGGGCGAAGTTTAGCAGCCACCGGGACACTCAAAATCATCCATGTCATTGACTGTTAAGCCAAAACTTTCCTCATGGTACCATTTAAGACATTTGCTGCACTGCCTCATATCAGCCTGCCTGTCTTCCTCACATCCATGGCAATACCATTCGGTACTTAACTTTTCCCTGGAGCTTTCAATATCTTTATTCAATTTGGCACGACTTTTGTTCTCCTTGGTAAAAAGATCTCTAGTGACTGGAGTTCCTTTGTAGTTTTTAGCTTTTTTCTATTTTTTTTAGGTTTTTTCATTAGTTTTTACTGGTGTGGGCAAAAGCTCATTAAAAAAAGTGACTTTTATTGTTCGTCTCTTTAATTCAGCAATATGATCATCAGTCGAATCCGTGTTAAAAGAGTAAACGTTGGAATAGGAAAATTTGCCAGACTTGTTGGATGCCATTCCAGATGGACCAGGTTAAGGAGATTCAGGTGGACGCCTATTTTCTTTGTTGGTATCATCCGGTGCCGGTACGTCTGAGAGAATTGCAGGAGCAAATGCTGTTTCTGGAATTGCCTCGGGATTTAATGGAAACAGACCAGTAGCCTTAAAACCGTTTATAATGTTACTATGTGTCATGCATTTAGACCAAACATTTGAAAGTATGATGTTAAAACGTGATTTGGTCAGCTTTTTGTTAGGATTCTGATCCAAGAATAATAATACCTCATTATCCCATTGATGCTCAAATCAACGATCTACAGATTTGTGGAGGGGTTGAAGCTCATGTGTTGTATTCGATGGCAAACAGTAGAGATCTATATCAAGTGAGTCTCCAACATCAACAATTGACAAATCAAGATGACAAGCTGCACCATCAAAAACTAAGAGGCACCTTCCTGGACTTTTGTATTGGGCTAAGTGCTTGAGGAATTCTTTAAAAAGTTTGTTAGTTATGTAGCCTTTACTTGATTTTTCCACTAAGGTTCCTGGTGCAAATTATCATGTAATTCTGGCTTTAGCCTCTTTCCTTTAAAAATAATCATAGGAGGTATTGGTATTCCAAGGGTATTGACACATCCTACAATTGTCACACTCTCTGCATGTTCTGACGATTGAAAGTGAACACGTTTTACCCCTTTCTTAGCTAAAACGGTTGGCTGGTGGTGAATAGTCAAGCGGCATCCTTTCTCATCCATATTATAAAGTCTTTCAGGGTGATTAATTATATCAAGATCATCAACATTTTCCCTATTTTTGAAAAATGATCATCAACTATAAATTTATTAAGTTTTTGAGCCCTAGCTAGATTCATAAACTGTGCTTTTCTTTTAGAACTTACAGGATTTCTTTTCATAAAAGCCTTTAGCCAGTCTTTACCAGCAAGTTTTGAAGTTGTATTAAATTGATGAGCAATTTTATTATCTTCGCAGAATCTGAATACCAATCGACGAAGGATCCGTGGAGTCCAGGCTATTTCACTAAATCTTATTATTCTTTTAACGAGATCAGCTTCTTGTTCTTCTTTTAAAATATATTTACGACCTAGTCTTTTTATTAGGATTCTATTCTGAACATGATTTCTAATGGTTCTTCTGGGAATATTAAACCTTGCCGCAGCCTCATATGTACTGAGAGTACCCCGCTGAACAAATCGAACTGCTGATATTAAATCCTCCTCGCACCAAGGTGCCCTTTTAGGAGGCATGATGCTAAAAATCACTGAAAATAAAACGAGAATAGTTTAGAAGTTTAATAATATGTTAATAAAAACATTAATTTGTCATGAGGATAATAAGGCGTACATGGAGGGTAATAAGGCCTATAGCTTATTTTTATAGGCCTTATTACCCATCCATGACGAAATATTATGTAAATTTATTTAAATTATGTCGGCTTAATTTAATCTAAAGCCGCGTCTAGATCTGTACCACGTCGCGTACCACGATGCGAGCAGAAAACCCACGTTCACGTACGCCGTACCGAACAACGCTTCGCACCTCGCATTGCAACCGTTTGTGCGATCCATTTTACTGATATTTTAATTTTTGTCAGTAGTTAATTTAGCATTCAGAATAGATGTTGCTGCTGCTGCGTATATTTATATTCATTACGCTTTATCAAGTAAAAAAACCGAAACGAAAACAAAGGCGATGGTGGCAAACAGAAATTTATAGAAATAGACTGAAATATGGTGCGAATAAATTGCTTGCGGATTTAAAGATGCAAAAAGTTAGTAGTCAATACAAAAATTTTACGTGAATATCAACAACAGATTTTAAGTATTTTGTGAATGCGATTGGGCCCAAAATAGGAAAGCAAGATACCAAGTTTCGAAAAGCAATCTCGGTTCAAGAAAGACTTGCTGTAACCCTACGTTTCCTGGCAACAGGAGGTTCGTACACAAGTTTACAATATTTGTTCAGAATCTTTAAGCAGTCCATTAGCGAAATAGTTCCAGAAGTATGCAAAGCTCTAGTTAAAGAACTGAAGAGAAATATTCAGGTAAAATTGTAACTGTTAGTATGTTTTGAATTTATTTATTTTTAAACAAATCTACAAATCAGTTGCGTATCACTGCATTTACAAGGTCTTCATTAGCCAAAATAAAACTAAAATTAAGAAACAAATCGTGTCGTACGGTCTCGTCGTCGTTTCCCGTTCAGACTTGCTTGGCGTCGGCGTCGTCGCGTACCAATCCTTTGATGTTTCCTCAGAAAACCGACTCGCCCTGGATCGCGACGAGCGCCAAGCTGCAACACTTTTTAAGTTCGCGACGGCGTTCGTTTCGACGTCCAAATTGGTTCGCGACGTGGTACAGATCTGGACGCGACTTAATAAACAATTGAAATCACAAAATATAAAGTCTAACCAAAATATCTGCAGTTATAAATTAAAAATATAATTATAGATACTAAAAATACTTACGTTTTTGTTCGTTGTATCCTTATAATATCACACGCGGCGACCCGTCGACACAAGTTCTTGGAACTTACTGACGCCCGAAAGCGAGGAACGCGGGTAGTCCGTTCGAATGTCGTTTGTAAATGGACCAATCGGAGACGCGGACCCAACGCAATCGATTTGCGATTAATTTAAAGCGGTTTTTTGAATATAGGCCTTATTACCCTACAGACCTTATTACCTGCAAGTACCTATAATTATACACTTTATAAACAAATTTTTCCAATTTTAGTTTAAACCTACAAATTTCGAAATTACTAACATTTTTGTAGGAATAGAAGTTAATATAAAATTAGTATTTTCACATAAGGTAATTAAATTTAGTATATTTAATACTTTGTTTTAAAAATCATTTGAACCCGCTATAATTACATCAAAGTCACTTTCAGTAAAATTCTCTATTGACTTATTTGCATTATTTATTACCTCACTATGCACCCGGTTTTATTAGGATTTTAACCATGTATTTATAGACGATTCGATATTCGATAAATATGCTTACTTATTTTTCTACCGTTTTCATCACAAAGAATATAAACTCTACATCTTTTGTTCTTTTGGTATGCAGTAATACACCAATTCAGGTTTTATTGAAGTTTTATTTAAGAAAAGTAGTAAGATATTTATTTGTACTATCTCATGATCTGCATGCAATGCTTAATTTTTGCATAATTATGAAACTTAATAAAAATAGAAAGACTTTTCAAAGCCTTTTAAAATGGGTTAAACAGAATCGATATATATTTTCGAATTAAATTATCGGTTATAATAAAATGTGTAAATTTCGTAAGATCAAGGAAGAACTTTATACAATTTGCCCCTATCTAGCCTTCCTCTATCGCCATTTGATTTCTTAGTTTCTTTAATGAAACTTGAGAAACACAAAATTCATTTCGATACTCGATTGATGACCTTTTTGTGCAATTGGATTCCTTTTACACTTTTTTTATGTTATCGAGATCAACAAACTATAAAAACAATGAATTTGCAAGCAAGAAATGTAGTGGCTTATGTAAGGGAGCTAAATGGTTATTATTCGAAAACAAATTCTAATTTATATTAAATTCCCCTCGTATTAAGCCATTAAGTAAATATATAGGCCTTTATATTAGCCAAGAATGCTTATGCTGCACTATGCATTGGCGTAACAATAAAATTGTTATAAAGAATGCATAAAAAGCATAATTAAAGCCAAGACGATTAATGAGTTAACGACAGCAATAAGAAATTCTTCATGTTTTATTTCTTAATGTCAAATGTTTGCTGCAGCTTATATCTAGGGCATATGAATGAAATATTGTAATAAAAATGTAAATAGCAAGATTGTGTTGATGACAGCAGATCCAATTTATGTTTATCGTTTCATTAACTGGTTTAAAGTTTTACTGTATGAGCGATTAAAGGAGAAATTAAAGTTATCAATATAAAAATAAAATTAAAACAAAAAAATATATTTTTTTAATTAGATTTTAATTTTTTTTTAAAGGATTATTAATATTAAGAATTATTAATATTAAGGATTATTAATATTAAGACAGTTGAAGTAATAAATCTCACAGTTTTATGTTTTTTTTATTTTTTATGTTCTTCTATTATTTTTTTATTATACTGCACATCAAGTGTTTTAGATTTCAAAGAAGCATTAACGAATTTTTGAAACTTGAATTGATTTCAAATTTTAAAGCCCCAATTTGACGTTATTATAACCTTACAAGATAGAACATAAAAAAATAAAAGAACTTTGATTTTAGTAAAAGTAAAAAATAAGATAGAGTCATCATAAAAAACAGGCATATAAAATACAGTGGTGAATCAACATTAAAAAATTACCACAACACAACAAGAAAATAGACATGTAACATCTGAGGAAGAGCAAATACTACTTATTATTAAACTTTAAAGAAATAATCGGAGTCAAACCTTGTCAAGCACAAAGAAAGAGAGAAAAACTAGAATTATATTAAATATTTTTACCTTTTTTTGACGTTGGCCTACAATCAACTATTAACGTCAAGCTTTACTCTTTAAAAGCTTCATGAAATATACAGAATGTTTGACGGAGGGTTAGCCAAACTTGGTGGGCATATAGATAGGCTCAGATAGAAGATATTTTATTAATAAACTTATGTTCTAAAAGTCTCGGGTTTTGTTATATCATTGATTTTGTGTTATTTTCAGGATTTTCAAAAAATTATAAAAGTCGTGAATTGTGGCAAGTTAGTCAGCTTTGTATTGCACATCGTATATCATTTAAAAGAGTATTAACTGGAGATGTTTTTAAAACTACCTGAACATCTTGATAGATTTTAGTTTTCTTTGCGTCAAGTTAAAGTTACCTTTCATAACTTTTTTTGCTACTTGTATTAACTTTTTGAGCTTAAAACGAATTATTTCGGTATTATTTGTACTTGATATTGATTTTTTTAGATTTAGGATACATTACAGATTAAATACAAATCTAAAAAAAACGTGAAAAATATGCTGAAAAAATTTACAGATGTCAAAAGGCATAATTTTTTGAAACTCCTGAAAATAGCACAAAATCAATGATATAAAAAAACCCGAGACTTTTAGAACAGAAGTTTATAAAAAAAATATCTTCTATCTGAGCCTATCTATATACTAACCAAGTTTGGCTAACCCTCCGCCAAACACCCTGTATATCTAGACGTCTTAAATAAGCTGGGGAAACTCAAAAAGTATTGATGAAAATTAATCAGAAAGAAAATAGCACATGAAGTTGCTTGCTAATCAAATCTAGCTCGCTTATCTTCTTAGAGCCTAGAGAATGGATCTACGTGGGCAGTTAAATAATTAAGATTTATACTCCGTCTATTATGTATACTGTATAAGCCACATTGACTAATCAAACTCAAAGTCTCAAGACTCTCGTCCGATTGTTATGTTCGTATTTTTATGAAAATAATTATTTGATTATCATATCTTAATTTTAGAAGATCTTTCAGGAGCCTAAACTTCCTAAATATCTTGATATTAAGAGCATCAGCGTAGAATTCTAAACACAAACGTGATCAAATGTAAACGCTATGCAGATCTGTTTTTTTTTAATTAATTTTTACCTGAATTTTTTTTAATTTCCTGAGATTTAAAAAACTATTACTAACAATATCAAAGTCGCTTGGGTTTAAATTTCCTACAGCTTTTTTATTAGTGCGACATCTATGGCTTATTATAATGAGACTTCAGAAAAAGGGCTTTAAACTTTTTACTTTTTGTTCTTTTATTTCTATTTTATCTTGTTTATTGTTTAATTTCGTTTGACTCATTTAATTTCGTTTGACTTTAACAATTTCTTAAAGTTTGTTAATCTGTTTTCTTTTATTTATTTCTTTTCAGGTTGCATGTGTAGATTTTTCAATATGCTTATGACTATCTTTTATCTTAAGAAGTTTTCTTTCTAGTCTAGATCAGTTTTTTTTAGTTTCTTATAGCATAATCTTGGTTTTCCTAGATCCAGCTTTCCTGGTATCCTCGATCAAAGTTCTGTTATAATTTTTTGTTTTATTCATCGTTCTTGACATTAATTATATCATATTAGGGCTTCGACATTCACAATAAGTTTGGATTTTCAAAACTTGTTAATGCTCCTTTTAAATATTAAATTAAATTTTATGTAACTGATATATAAAGAAATTTAATAACTTTACTGTTGGAATCATATAATGAGCCCGCTTCACGTTATAGCCTTAACTAAATCCCATTCTTATTTATACCCTCTGGTACGGTATCGTAGGAATGCTGAGCGGCCGTCCTTGCGTTCTTCTTGCTAACATTCGGCCATCCTGAGTTCTTGTTCTGGCCTCAGAACTCCAAAACTTAACTATTCTGAAAATAACATGTTAGCCATTATTCTAACGGTCAACGTCCATTAATGGTCGTATACAAATCATACTCTATTAACTATTTCATATGTTAACCATTTGCTAACCGTTCTTTATCTTATATGTTAGTCGTTTACTAGCCTTTAAGAGCGTTAGTTGTTTGCTAACCGTTTAACTTTCGTTAGTCTTTTACTAACCATTTTGCCGTGTTGTTAGCCGTATACTAACCTTTTAGTACAATCCAGGGTTTCATGCTGACTGCCACCACAGCCCGTTTCTTTTTGTGAGCATTGGCCTTAAGTGTGACCTAATTTATGACAGAGCTCGCACTCAATACGCTCTTTATAACAATCTCTTGCTCTCATTGTTATAAAGATTTTCGCCGCAATTAAAACAAGAAATGCATTTTGTCACTTTTCGGGGATCGAAAGTTTGGTAGGCTCTTTGTTCGCGCTTCTATTGTGCATCATAGCGGATGTTGATGCGATTGGAAACTGGATTACCTGGGCAGTTGACACACGTTGAAAATCAACTTTGGTAGGTTTTAAAGCACTGATGCTACTTAAGTAGTTCGGCAATTCGCCAATACTTTAAAAATTTGCAGCGCGAGCTGATATTGCAACCGTATTATCACCCACTCCCTCTATTACACTATCTATTAAACATGCGTCCGGGATATTTAAATGCAATTTATTGAGCTTAGCAACCTTTTCAAAACAGTATTCGCCCAAATTTTGCTTAGATTGCGGCGTGTACATTGCAGCATCTACTAATAATTTTCCAAATCTTATTGTGCTTGGAAAGAGATTAAAAGGTTCTTTAATAGTTCCCAAGAATTTACCGTTATTTGAGAACCGTCGTACCATTTACGCGCGTTTCCACGTAACCTACTGGTCGCTGATTTTACGGTAGTTAAATCGTACCATTTGTGACAAAATTTTAGTTATTCAACCCGGTTCTTTAATTCGGATCGAATATAGGTATAACAGTTTCAGTAATCGATGCACTCACAATTGGAAAAGGAATAACAGAATTTGTACTCACTTGAGCCTGCAGTCTACTTATCTACTTTTTCAACTTTCTTATTTGCTCCCGTGCCTCGCCATCAGAGTCATCGGACGAAGAAGAGCTTGGAGAACGACGCCGTTTTTTTTGCTTCGGCGACAAGGGCGGTGTATAGGAACGGGTCCTCTACCTTTTTACCTTCTATAATAGCACATACACTCGCGTACGTCTACATACGTCTTATTCGACTTCTGACTTTGTTAAAATCATACAATGAGCCCGCTTCACGTGATATCACTCTGGCGCGGTATCGTAGGAATGCTGAGCGGCCGTCCTTGCATTCTTCTTGCTAACATAACCTTCCAGTATTTGACTAAAAACTAAGGATAAAATTGTATTTTTAAATTTAAAAAAACAATAAATTTTCTGGCCTCACCATTATCACTTCAAAAAATGAATCCGTCAGATAAAGTGAATTATTAACTTGAAGATGGATACTTTTGATACTTTTTTTCTTAAATTTCCAAGTAGCCCGTTATGTAGAGAAAAATAAATTGTAATTGCAATTAAAAACATAATTTTATTCGCTATTTTTTTCTAGTCATTAATATAGTAAATTTTAGGCTTTTTTTATTAAATATGAATATCGTATAGCTCATATTTCACAATAATAAAGTTTCTCTTTGACAAAAAAAAAACATTACTTAGGAAATTGACAATTAATGTATGACTGTAAAAATAACCATCATTCACCTTATCGCCCACTTCTGTTGCTTTTACGTTATTAAAAAAAGAGCCTTATCAAGCTGATGGCTATAAAGTGTAATAAAGCGCCATTGTCATATCAGAATGTCCTATCGAATAAACTTAATACACGGAATTATTACTAACACGTCCCTCTTGTAGAGAAGGTTCTTCTTTATTACCTATAATCTAACATAATGGCAAAAAGTATGAGGTCGTAAAACAATGAGTTATCGGGTTTTTAATACGGAAAAAACCGAGCCATAAACCGACGTCGAAATACCATCTTTAGTATTCCATTATTAAAATCGATAGATTCTTTTACTGTACACTCTGTATTACAAAATTACGCTAAAACAACTTTTATGGACGTGGTCTTTTATGGGCTCGGCTGTAAAATTTGTAATAAGTGAACTCATTTTGCTTCTGTTTTTATTTTGCACATACCTTTATGGAAATATAAAGACTTTTTCGAAAGCTAATTCTAGATTTTAATATGAAATATGTATGGCTTTACTTATTTAGATAAGATACTTGGTAATTCAATTTATTAATAGTACCCCCTAGTTCGAAACTGATGATTTAAAGTTCTAAGTAATTATTTATTAAATTTAATATTGCATCTGTTTAGTATACAGGTTGGGAAATCGATTATTATGCAAAGTGAGACACTTAATAATAATAATAATAATAATAATAATAATAATAACAATAATAATAATAATAATAATAATAATAATAATAATAATAATCAAACATTGAAAAAAACATTTCAGAAAATCGAACACCTGAAGAATGTTTGGATACACTGAAACAAAAATTATCGGTATATGCAGGACGGTTTAAAAGATATAAATCCAGCAATAGCAGAAAGCAGGACAACGCGCTTTTCGTACGCTCGGAAAAATCTTTTTATAGAAAACTTAAGTTTTCAACCAGTCCTTGCGAAAATAACTATCCAGCTAGCGATGAAATTTCAACATTCTAAAGTAGTCCATTAACAACGACAACACCATGTAATAACCAGGCAAGTTGGATAGATAAAGAGCGACAAAAGTCCCAACTTTTCGAGAAAATGCATCATCAGCCATTTACCGTTGAAGAGGTCTCCACTATAATTAAAGGCCTTTACAACTGGAAAGCCCCTGGTCCAGACCACGTACATAATTATTGGATCAAAAAGCTGTGGTCAACCCACAAACAACTGACCACACTAATAAATGATCTGCTGATGGAACCGAACAAATTTCCAACGTTCCTCACTCAGGGATCAACTTTTCTGCTATCAAAAGATCCACAAAACACACAAGATCCAGCGAAATATTGGCCAATAACATGTTTACCAACACTGTATAAGCTGATAATCGCGTGTCTTACAGAGCGCATATACCAACATTGCGAGGACAACAACATTATTGCTGTTCAACAGAAGGGATGTGCTAGGGGAGACATGGGCTGTAAGGAGCAATTGACTATCGACTCCGTAATTTGCAACCAGGCCTATAGTAATAAGAGAAATTTCTACACCGCCTATGTCGATTACAAGAAGGCCTTCGATTCTATCCCACATGAATGGCTTATTGATGTCCTTAGGATATATAAAATAGATGAACGCATTGTGATTCTACTGGAGAGCACAATGGCGATATGGAGAACAACTATGCATCCACCACTTCCTACTGGAGAGAGTATTGAGACAAACACAATACCGATCCGTAAGGGTATATTCCAGGGCGACTCTTTGAGTCCACTTTGGTTCTGTCTAGCCATGAATCCTCTATCATCTCGACTCAATTCCACCTCTTACGGCTTTGCTATTAAGAAGAATAGTAGGGAAATCGCAAGAGTCAATCATTTGCTCTATATGGACGATCTAAAGCTAATGGATGCCACTGGTAATCAACTAGATCAGATGCTGAACATCGTGGAGGAATATCTGCTGATATCGGAATGAGGTTTGGGCTGGATAAGTGTCGTATTAACAACATTGTACGGGGAAAGATGCAGCCGGGATCCTTCGAGATGCAGGATGGCCAAACTATAGATGCCATGAAGGAGGGTGATACATACAAATACCTGGGAATGGTGCAGGCAGCGCGAATAGACCACCGAACAATGAAAGATAAACTCACTGCTGAGTTTACAACAAGAGTAAAGCACATAGTGAAAACGAGCCTCAACAGTAAGAATCTATTTAAGGCGTTGAATACGTATGCCTGTACAAAACTAACATATTCCTTTGGAATTGTGGGATGGAGCAAGACGGACATCCAAAACTTGCAATGGAAGGCACGAACATTATTGACTAAGGCTCAAAAACACCACCCTCGAAGTGCCACAGAAAGAACTACGCTACCAAGACATCAGGGAGGTAGAGGATTGGCAGACATTGGCAAACAGTTAGACCGACAAATTTCAGTTCTGAGAAATTTCTTTCATGAAAAGGCTAGATCGTTCGCTCTGCACCGTGCTATATGCGAGGTCGATGACTCGACACCTCTGAAACTGAAGAATCGCGAAATCGAAAGTCACCACGTCACTGATGAAGAAAAACATCGATCATAGACGCAAAAACCACTGCACGGGAGACACGTCAACGAGGTTAGCCAGGGACATGTCGACACCAACGCGTCGAACTACTGGTTAACTTTAGGACAACTGTTTCCCGAAACGGAAGATAGTTGGCCATACAAGACCAAGTTATTCCAACTAAAAACTACTTGAAGTGCATTATTTCGGATCCTTTAGTGCAGAGTGACAAATGTCGATATGGATGCCAAGTAACAAAATCCATGCAACACATAACGGGAGGATGTCAAACGTTTGCCCAAACTGAGTATAAGGCACGTTATGACTGCGTGGGAAAAATACTGCACCAAGAACTTGCAGTTAAACTGAACCTCTTGAGGACGGACAAAGTTCCATATTACAATTATACTCCAGAGCCAGTTCTTGTAAATGGCGAGTATAAATTGTACTGGGACCGAACTGTTCTCACCGACCAAAGAACTGTCAACAATAGACCACATCTTATCCTGGTGGATAAGCGACTAAGGAGAACCACGCTGATTGACGTTGCTATACCTAATAACAATATTCTCCAAGGAAAATACAACGAAAAGATCATGAAATATCGAGATCTTGAAGGGCAAATCAGACGGCAATGGGAGATGGAGCATGTTCAAACAATTCCGATAATAATCTCGTCAACTGGACTTATACCAAAAACCCTTGTAGAGAACCTCAAACAACTGGGACTAAGTGAGCACCACTACAAAAACATGCAAAAAGCGGTGCTACTGGGGACAGCACGGGTCGTCAGAAAGTTCATGGGTACAAAAGACCGAACACCATCCAGGGCCCGACATCGTGGAAAGGGTCCCCTCAGAGCTTAATCCTTTTGATATCTTAGATATCTGGGATAAGTGAATGTTCTCCGTAAAACGGAAGTGTGATTGCCGCAAGGCAAAAATCTATAATAATAATAATAATAATAATAATAATAATAATAACAATAATAATAAGGCTTTTATTTCCAACAGTCACCCACTTACACGAAATACAGAAAGAATTGTGTACAAGAGGTTTAAGGTTTAAAATTAAATAATACAATATAATATTAAGCTAAAGGAAAAGTTATGAAAGGGGCTTATAGGCTAATAAAAATTTTAGAAAACATACATTTACTCAAAGCTTTACCTACCTACAAAATCTCTAAGAGAAATTCAGGATTTAAGATTATTGATTAAAAAATCCTACGAAAGAAAGACATTGAAGCAACAAAGAGGTCCAAGTTGTAAATACAAAGAGTATTGAATAAGTTACACATATAATAAATTGGCGACCTTCTAAAAATCTTATTTATTGCTCTATTACACTGAAATGTTCGAGAGTTAGTACTAGAGTTTAATCTGGGAACAACAAAGTAAATTTGATTTAACAATGAGCTACAGTCGATTTTATAATTAACTAACTTAAATAAAAAGGCCACGGCCGCTACCACATGGCGGTCGGCTAAGGCTTTCATGTTAAAACGTGCAAGCATTATATCTTGACATGTTACTCTTGCTGGATAAACACCATCGGTCTTGTACATTAAATATTTTTAAAATCTACGCTGAATTGACTCAATTTTATCAATCTCCACCTGATATACTGGATGCTATATAATTGAAGCGTACTCAAGCTTGGAGCGAACAAATGAGCAACATAAGAACTGCACCACCCTAACTTCATCAAAATTGCGACAATTTCTAATTATAAAACCCAGAAATCTGGATGCTGCTATAACTGTATTATGGATATGATTTTTAAAGTTGACATTTTGGTCAAAAGTAACACCCAAATCTTTAATTTCAAGACACCTAGTCAAAGGAAAATTTTGTATTTCATAATTGTGCTGAATAAAATTTTTGTTTCTACAAAGAGTTACCTGAAAACACTTTGACACATTAAGAAAAAGTCTGTTATTCCGACACCAGTCATAAACATATATTATTTAGTTCAGATTGAAGTAGTTGGCAATCAGATATGGTTTCTATTTTTCTATAAATTTTTAAATCGTCTGCAAAAAGCAGTTTAAGACATATAATAGTCAGTGCAAGGTCATTGACAAACAACAAAAAAAGAAGCGGTCCCAAGTTTGCACCTTGTGGGACACCAGATCTTACGATGTATTGATTGGAGTGAAAATCGTCGATTTCGACAAACTTCATTCGTTCTAGAAGGTACGAAGAAAATAATTTCAATACATTTTCAGAGCAACCCAGATAATAAAATTTTATCAATAAAATAGTGATCTACTTGATCGGAAGCCTTCTGAAAATCCATGTACAGAACATCCACTTGACTTCTGTCTTTTGGGGCTTAACATATGTATTCGAAAAGACAACATAAATTAGTGATACATGATCTTCATTCCATAAAACCATGTTGATCGCGCGATATTAGTGTACTTACTTGTGCGTGTAATTGCTTGTGTATACAAATTTCAAAAAGCTTAGAAAAATTGCATAGAATTAGTATCGGTCTATAGTTTCTAAGTTCTGACTTGTAGCCCTTCTTAAAAAACTGGAATAACTCGCGCGATCTTCCAACAAGACGGAAACGAACCTGTTTGAATGGATAAGTTAAAAATGTGTACTAATGGTTTCGCTAAAGGTTTAACGCAGTCTTTAACTAAAAAGCTTGTAATAGAATCGGTACCACATGTTAATCTGTTTTTAAGTTTTTTGGATGCTTCGATTATATCGGACTCTTAAACAGGATTAATTAAGACTGTGTTTTGATTACACAGTAAAGTATGAGAAAGAAAGTTGCTTGCATGTGAATCAATGAAAACGCTCTGGAAGAAATTAGCAAAAGCCTCGACTATTGACTTGTGCTCCGAGAACTCATTATTGCCATCTTTTACCACACCTGGAATTCCAGGTAAAATATGGTAATTCGTACGCATGCATTTCGTGTGCTCTACTACTCGCCTGTTACGTCGCTGTTTTTCAATACGATGTTAGTAAGCATCTGATTTTAATAGGGTATTTATATTGCCTGCGATAAAATTTTGCAAAGCATTACGTGAAAGTTTTCTTATAGTTTCGCTTTTCATATGTACATGAGTTTACAACCCACATAGAATCATAATCTATAAATGGCGCCGTTGTATCATACTTCACTTAATGTCCCCAAGTAATGTTAGTATACATTTTTCTATTCTGCAATATACAAGCAATATTATAGCTAGGTAAACGTGAGATTTTATCCTTTGGTAGAGCATGTCTCAAATATGCTCTGTCGGATTTACATCTGTATTGTATGCTGGCCAATCTAAAGCTCTAATAGCGACTTCCTAAAGATACTTATTCCAAAATATCTCTAATCTACTTGTCGGCAGTTAAAGAACTCCCACTAGGTAGTATCAATCATGACGATTATTAGTCACCAAGAAATTACAGCAACTAAGCACAAAAAATACTAATAGGTACGTGTATTAACTTTTACAAAATTTCAAATATTACAAAATTCCACTAAACATTGAGTATTTCATCATTTACCAATAACAAAAACAAATCGTAGAATTTGTAACTAAATAAAAAAGCCAATAATGCAAGGTGACCAACAGGCCATAATATGCAGATTTACAGAGATATCCCTTACACAACAGGCTCCCTCAAAAATCTGTTGAGGCCAAAAAAAAAACATTAATTTAAAAATTTAATAATAAATATTTTACTGAAAAAAGAAAGAACGTACCTAACGGGAGCATGGGAAGAGGATCAGGATATGACAGAAAATATGAGGGGAAGGGAAGATGAGGAAAATTTAGGTTATGTACATCCGTTCGGAATCTAATCTTTCTATGCAAATATGATGGAGACTTCCACTTAAGTAATTTGTAAAAAAACAAGTCAGATGTAACACTCGTCGATTGAACATATTTAACCAGCCCGCATCTTTTAGCTTATGAGAAATATGCTCCCCTGTCCTTACACCCAGTCTTAGGCACGAATTCTGAAGTTTTTGTATCCGATAGGCATCTGAGCAGTCAGGACAAGGACCATAGATAGTGTCGCCGAAATTGAAAGGTTATAAAACCAATGCTTCACAAAGCATTTTTTTAATATTAGTACTTCAGTAATTCTTCTGCGAGTAAATAGTTTTTAAAGCAGAGTATCCAATTTTAAGTTTAAGTGTAACATGATCCCTAAATTTTAGTTTATGATCTATTAGGAGCCCAAGAGTTAGCTTCAGGAGCATAACTGGGTTTAAATGAATAATAAGTTTGAGTATCATCTATACATCATTTGAGTATCATCCATTATCTATATGTATAGCAGTAATGAAGAAAGAAAGAAAATGTGCTATATTATGTAAGACAAAACAAAATCTTGTGTACAAGAACCCTAAAAACTAAAAAATTCCAAATTCACTTTAAATTTCAGATTTCAAACAAACATAACATCTAAAACATTTTACCTTAAAATGTACACACATTACCAAAATTAATTATAACAAAACAGATTGAAAAAAAATTTAAAAAAGCATCTTTCTGATAAATTTGATTAAAAAATAAGTAAAGCTGTCAATAAAACAGAATTTAGAGGAAGTAAATTAAAATATTTAATAGAAAACAAAACTAAAACACTAAAATGATGTTGAGGCACAGGTCAAAAGGTATCATTAAGAAAATCGTCAAGGCTTTATATGCATATGATATGCCCTGGATAATAAAAGTGATTTTAATTTCTTTTTGGCTTTCTTAACTATTTAACTAAAATTTGTCTGACACATAGAAGAACATGGTTGTAATTTTTTTTGCTAAGGTATATAAGTGAGTTCTTGGTGAGGGAGGATGTAGGGATTAGTAAAAGAAAATCGTTAACCTGGCGAGTCATATGACCAGTGTTAGAGGGAGGTTTAGGACATTTATGAATAAGAGTAGCTGTTTCTAAGATGAAAAGAGAAAAAAGAGCTAGGATTTTTTGAAATATAAAGCTGTTGTTTACATCTATTTAATTTTTTTGTTAATTGTGATGTATATATTGTATATAGCAATGGCCCCAAAATACTACCTTGTAGTACACCAGAAATAACGTCAAGTGCCTCCGATATTTTTCCATTTAGCAGAACTCTTTGTTTGCAGTTTGAAGGAAAAGACGACATTAGTGTTAAGGCCGACTGAGAAAATCCTAAATAATGTAATAGAGATATGAGTATCTCATGATTCATCATGTCCAATGCTTTGGTAAAATTTAAGAGAATTAAAAAAGTTGCCTGATCCTTAACCAAAGCCCGAAATATATCATCTGTAACTTGAGATAACGCAGTGATATAGCTATAACCCTTACGAAATCCAGACTGATATTCTGGGATGAGATAATTGCTATTTAAATAATCAAGAATTTGGTGCTCCATAATTTTTTTCAAAATTTTCGAAAGAACAGAAAGTATAGAAATAGAACGAAGATTGTTGAATTCCGTGGGATTTTTAATTTTAAGTAAGGGAATAATATTGGCCTCCTTCCACTTTTCCGGAAACAATTTATAATATGGGTAAGAGGGTTAATAATTACAGGACAGCAAAGCGTAACAATAGTAATATTTAAATTAGTGGATCCAAATGCCTTGGTTTTTACAGTTTGAAGATTTTTTTCTACTAAATCCTAGTCTACTAAATTAAACTTTAAATCGTATATATTTAGAAAAATTATGTGCCCCTTAAAAAAATTTATAAAGTCGGTATTAGGCTTATTGTTGATATTGTTTATATTAGTAAAAAAAACCATTAAGTTTTTCAACATCTTGTAATGATATAGGAAGGTG
This sequence comes from Anthonomus grandis grandis, assembly GCF_022605725.1. Lineage (NCBI taxonomy): Eukaryota > Metazoa > Arthropoda > Insecta > Coleoptera > Curculionidae > Anthonomus > Anthonomus grandis. The sequence goes on from NC_065546.1 coordinate 10,613,831, forward strand.
TACATTAGATTTTTTAGAAATATTGATTTTTTTCAACTCACTCCAAATTATTCTATTACTATAAATGCTAAGTTTATAGGTTAAATATGCTTTTTTCTCTGCACGAATTGCAGACGTTGTAATATTTCTATACTATTTATACGTATTCCAGTCCTCCCGATGTCTACTGTAACCAGGTCTTCGTTGATCCTTAGAGTATGAATAACACATCGACTTATAGGTGAAGAGCGCGTTACCCTAATCATTTATATTCCAGTGTAACTGCTTTTTTGAGAATGCTGCCCGTGCTACACGGGACTATCTAGTGGGATAAGAAGCAGTGACAGCTTCTCTGATCCTTACCTCAGAATATGTCTTACGGTTTTTCATGATATTCCTATATTTCGAATGACAATTATGCTCATGTAGAATTGAAAATCATACAATTTTTCTTCCCAATCAGCTTAACAATAATAAAGTCTTTGCAGTAATTTTTAAGAATCATATGTGCAAAAGCAAAGAAATGCTATTTTCTGGAGTCTCGCTTATATTATAATTCATTCAAGAGAGAGAGAGATTATCTTAAAATTAGTGCCTTTCTTGTCAATTAACGTCATAAGATAGTACACCAAAAAGTACAGGTGAAGAACCGGAATAACGCTAATATAATCTAAAAAAGAAATCTTAAGTAACAAAAAGCCATTATGTAACTCTTTTGAATAAAACGAATAAACTTATATACTTAATGCCAGTCGGTAAATGGTTGCCAAGCAAAAGAACCGCAACATCGACTTCCAATATCAATTCAAACATCAATAATTAGACTAATTGATGTTGGCGTAAGAGGACAGTGAGTCAATATGGTGGGGGCACACAAAGCATGAGCCTTTATGGAGCTTCGAATACAAACTCTGCCCGAAGTACACAACACAGTTAATTAGGTTATTAAGCCCGGCTATGCTTTTATGACAACGCAGCTTAAACAGCTTGTATATATCGATTGAACGTGTAAATAACTATCTTTTTTATAGCTTTCTTTAGTAAAAGTTAAGAGACAGATCAGATTATTGATGTCTATAGTTTAGGATGCTTTTTGGGAAGCTTAGAGTCAGATTGATGTAATTGCCTTAATTTTTGTCTGAAGATAACTTATCTGTTATGAATGAACTAACTAAAAAATAATGCGGTATTGGTCTGTAATGTAAGGTCTTGAAGGGTAAGAACAATAATAGTTCAATAAAATGAAATAAATGTACTCGTACGAACTTTACACACTCTATTCTATCCTCCGTTCTAGTGTCATTTCTCTTTACATCCAAAAATGTTTACTAATTTGCATATTATTGTTTGTTTGTTATGTATTGTTTTCTTCAATTTTTTCACATGTAGGGTACCGATCGTATTTGTAAATAAAGAAATATAGATATACAAACTGGCAACAAGGCAAATTGAGGCTTAAAATCAAAAGTTAAAATTAAAAAAAAAGTATGAAGAAATTGATCGATAATAATTAAAACATTTCAGAGGATGATAATTGAATGTAATAAATAATTTATATTATACAGATCAATGTAGACAACGAATTTTCAAATTGGTATTTTTTGTTAGTATTAGCATTCAGCTTGGCTCTATTAAATGGAAACAATTTTCGTTTTATATCATTTTACCTATAAAACGAAAAATTATTTTTTCTAGTGCATTCAATAAAGAACTATGTTTATAAAGTTTTAGATAAGAAGCGGTTATATATTAATAAATATTCTCTAAAAATTAAAAATTTCTCCCAAATATTCTCAAAACTTGGCATTTGGTTTAACCATAATTTGATTTAAAATTAAATTTATTATGATTAAGGATATAACTATTCAGAAAAATTATTTTCCTTTTCACTATTAAATACGGAGATCAAACATTATTTCCTTTTTCCATATTCAATTAAAATGAGAACTTATATGGAATTCCCTAATATTCCTGAGGTTAATTTATGTTTTTAAACTTTAACTGAAAAAAGATCATATTTTTTGAGTTACCACTAACGTAAAAAAATATTAGATTTAACCTATATAGTAAATTTACTTGAGAATTAGACATATACTATGTTTATATCCCAACCACACTGTTCTAATTTGTCAACTCACTTTTATGACTCTCAATAAACCTGCACATAACCCTTTAGTTTATGCCTTAACTAATTAGGTTTCATGTTAAATAAGTTTTCTGTAAAATTACAAAAGAATAATTTTTTAAGTTTTTAAGCTATGACCTTAACATTTTTATTGTCGCAGGCCTAGAAAACTAGTCTAAAATGGCAGTTTACTTTTTCTGGCATTTTACTACTTCATATTATAATTACGCTCACCTAAGCAGGAATATTTTATTGTCGATTAAGGCGCTTGACCTTCACTAACTTTATATAAGGGCAACTTGTTCAGGTAATTAAGGGTCACCCACACATTACATGGACGGGTCTTGTCATGCATTCGGCCCTTTATGGGCTACCGCACACGTCAAGGTCCTTCAAGCGTATACCGGATTTTTGGGGCATGTAAAATTTTTGGTACCCCTATGTGATCTTTTGTTATGAAACTTTCAATGAGGGTCTGGTCTAGAGGGAGCTTAAAGTCCCATTTTAAATTAATATGTTTTCTGGGACGCAGTAGATTAATTGAAATAAAATCTAAGAAATTGAAAACGTAATTCATATGAATTAATTAACGCATTGGTCAACAATGAGATATGATGCTTTGGTGGCACTGGCGTGTAATATATTCCTTTTTAGGTTGTCTGACAAAATTAAGTTTCTGATCAATAGACACTAAAGATTTTATTTTTTTAATGTTTCAAAGTACTTTGACTATTATTTTTAGTTCTTTGCTTGCGATTCTCAAGGAATTTCTGGTTTCTGGAATCGGTTCTTCTCAATGGTCTTCTTTTGAAGTATATTTCTTTGGGCTTTTCTCTGTTTTTGGTTCTTTCATTATTCTTACATTCAGCTTTGTGCCTTTTTGGTTTCTTGCATTTTTTTTTCTACTTCATCTTCTTTTCTTACTAGCTCTTCCTTCATAGCTGTTAGGTAGTTTCTTGCTTTTTACTTTTTTCATTCATTCCCCAGTCATTTAATTTACTTTATATAAGATAAGATTTACCTTTTGCACATTTAAGGCTATAACCGTTCTCACAAATAATTCTGATTCTTCTTTTAGGATTGTTAATCTAAACAGTTATTGCAACTTACAGGCAACTGTTATGCCATCTTTATGTAATTTTATTGGAACTATTTTAAAGTTAAGTTATGATTTACAAACTTTTGCTAACAACAGTTACTTTGATATAGACAAGCTCCAATTATAGTAAACAGTCACTAACTAAATACAATTTTTTTTTGCGATTTTTATATACGTGTAAAATACCAAATAGTAGATCAGCATTTGTCGATATTGCTGTGTTACTCGTGTAAACTGGACTGGGCAAAGTGATGATGTGCTGTTAATCCAAGTTCCAAAACTTAAAAGCTTTGAATCCTATTTGAAATCTCTTACTTATTTTTATTATATTTATTTATATAAATCAAAAGATACGGCTTATAAGGGAATCCGAGCAGAACTAAGAAATCGAGTATTTTTTCGACCTCGTTTTTGAGGCCAAAAATGGGCATCAGAAATGCCATATTTTGGCAATTATATAAGCTACCACCTTACGTATGGTCTCGTTGAATTCAAAATGATGAAACTAAGACAAAACCGTTGAAATTTTTTCGATAGCTTCTATAGAAGCCGAGATTTCAGCCTTCAAATTTCGAGTTTTTTCATTTTTTGGGGTATACCCTACCGTATCGATTTTTTTCAGAAAAATATATTTTTTTCGAATCCGAACTAACTATACCAGCGGATTGTTCTCATCAAGTAGATCACGAAAATACCGGGTTATAAGGGAATCCGAGCAGAATTAAGAAATCGAGTATTTTTTCGACCTCGTTTTTGAGGCCAAAAATGGGCAACAAAAATGCCATATCTCGGCAATTATAAAAGCTACCACCTTGCGGATGGTCGCGTTGAATTCAAAATGGCGAAACTAAGACAAAACCGTTGAAATTTTCCCGATGGCTCCTATAGAAGCCGAGTTATCAGCCTTCAAAGTTCGGGTTTTTTAATTTTTTTGTATACCCCACCGTATCGATTTTTTTCAAAATTTTTTTTTTTGAATTCGAACTAACTATACCAGCGGATTGTTCTCATCAAGTAGATTACGAAAATACCGGATTATAAGGGAATCCGAGCAGGACTAAGAAATCGAGTATTTTTTCGATCTCGTTTTTGAGGCCAAAAATGGGCATCAAAAATGTCATATCATGGCTATTATAAAAGCTGCGACCTTGCGGATGGTCTTGTTGAATTCAGAATGACGAAACTAAGACAAAACCGTTGAAATTTTCCCGATAGCTCCTATAGAAGCCGAGATATCAGCCTTCAAAATTTGGGTTTTTTCATTTTTTGGGTATACCCCACCGTACCTACCGCAAAACACTATTCTTCAACTCAACTTCAAATCAAGCGTTAGATTTTGTATAATAACTTGTCCTTAATTTATAAGAGTTACTTTTAGATGCTACGCTTAGAGAATACGGCTTTGGATTTGGACTGGTAGTAGTCTTGCAGAGACATTTTTCGGCAACATGGGTTGTTTACTATGACTGAATTATAAGTTTATTTCACAAAAATAAATCATTTTCACAGAATATTTTCCAAATCATAACTATCATACCAGGTCTCTTGACCTTAATATTTCTGTATATGAACTTAACAATTCGAGCGTGGGCCACTATATTTTTGGCTAATTTACTTCAATGCACTTTCCAATACAATAAACCAGACTACTTACTTAACAACATTTGATAGGTCTCTTTATTGGTATGTTATTATGTGTGATCCCTATTAAATAACGGAGTTTTTGTCATACCGAAATGGACCCAATGCAATTTTATTGGGGATGTTGGAATGTCGTTTAATATAAAATTTTTAATTTTTTTAAGGCTTGAAGTAAGATTACCTAAAGTTTTGTCTTATTGTATTTTAATTCAATAAAATATGCTTGTCTGCATAATATTCTCTTTTAGGATGCTATTTATTTAAATACGTACTGTAACATTTTTTTGCAATAAAGAGACTGACTTATTAAATAATTTTTTTTTCACGAAGTTTGTATGAAGACCTTAAGGTTAGATTGTTACTTTCTCATATCTTATTGTAATATTTAGGGAATTTTGTGGAAAGCTATAGATTAGAGATCAAGCTTTATATTAGAGAATCCTAGAGAATTGGTTTTAATATTATTATGATGTTAAAGGATCAGTTTGTAATTTCTCACGGAAATTTTTGTTTGTCAATCAATACATGAATAAAAGGGATATATAATCAAATAATAACTTATCTGTGGCTTATTTGAACTATATCTTAGGTTTAATGATGATTTGATCTTAGGCGCATGGATCCATTGCTTAATTGTCATAGTTCTTTCATAACAGTATTGCTATTTTAAGGATCTTAGTTTCTCTTATTAGGAAAATAGGAAAAGCTTTTTAGACAAACAAAAATACAGATAATTTGTATTAAGAATATTATTATTATATTAGTTAACGTACTGGATATATTAATTAATGGTTCTATTAAATTTTCATTAAGGTTTGAGTTGAGTTGGACCAGTTTGTAATCTCTGGTAAATTAGTTCTTCATCGAGTTTTTATTTTAAACTCAAGTTTTTTTACCAGTCTTTATTAGTGGAATTAATTTTATCCGTCAGTGAAGAAATTATTAAAGCGGAGCAAAAAAAGCTTTTGATTGCTAATTCGAATTTTCTTAAGTCGACCAACTAGCAGCGTATAATTGACCTTTCTGCAGAATATTTGCTTCTTTTTTAATTTCTTCTGCTTAATATTTTTAAAATTGCCTGATGGCAGTTCCTATATTAGCTAACGTTTCCTCATATTGAAATTTATTTTGACAAAATGGCGAATCTTTTCACTCCTTTAACAAATTGTAATTATTATTGGATCTTATCTGGTATATTAGGCGTCATAAAAACTACTAGGGTTCTGCTGTGCCTCTTTTTTTAATATTTTCATTTTATATACTTTTCGTTCAAAGTCTACTAGTTCATTGCAATATTCATCAGGTCTGGCAAATTGAATCAATTTTATTTCATTCATCTAGCGAGCAATATTACTAATTTTTCCAACAAAATTTTATTCGTGTACAAAGTGCTTTTATAACAATAAAAATATTTCTCACCGGCAGGCTCGCTAATAATCAGTCACAAAATAGCAGGTGCTGCAAATAAATTGGCACACACCTATCATACAAATGCAAAATATCCCTCACCTGGCTCGTGTAATACGCCAGCTTTTATAATCATTAGGAAAGTGTACGGCTGGCTCAAAAAAAGGGGGAAATTTCAGGCAACAGTTTATTAAAAGTATGCAGTAAAAATGTTGGAGTCCGTGGCGCGGCATCACGCAATTTTCTGATCCATAATGCAAAAAAGGTGATTTAATTTTTAATATGACCATGCTGTGATAAGCCAAAACATATTTAGGACAATTGTAAGGCACCGGTGCGCTACGGAAAATATGTTCTTTGGGTTAAAATGGGGCGTTGTACCCTGTCTTGATTATTAAATAGATATCTTTCACCCTCCAAATTTTCCAGGCTCGACTGGTAATTTAGGTTATATAAATGTTTTATGGTAATAGTCGCTTGAGAAAAGTCAAGATTAGGACACGCCATAATAATGTTTTCTAATATTTTATTTGCTGAGCTAGTCGCGTACAGTCATATATTTGTTGCTTTTTAAATACACAATAAAAGATTATTTTAAATGATATTCATTTGACTTTGATATGTTATCGAGAAAGTATAATGGTTACCTAATTGAAATTTGACACATTTTTGGACCGATGTCTAAAATAGCCAGTAGTTTAAGGCTAAGTAAATTAACATCAAACATTTCTTGTAAAGTTTAAGAATTAGTTGATAGATGCCCGAACTCTTGACAAGAAGTCGAAATTTGCTACAGTATAAATTAATGTTATGATTTGCTACATATATTTTAAGTAAAAATGTGTTCATTGGCAGCTTTAAATGTATTAATAATCTCCCACCATTAATTGCGTTATATTCAAGATATTCAAGATTTTAGTTTTAGTTGAGAGCTAACATAAATTGCAAATTAAAGGCAAAGAGGTCTCTTAAAGGGTTTAAAAAGAATAGAATTTTTTTCTAATTATTACCCTGTATGACCAGACTTGTTTTAAAGGTCTGTAATATGAAGTTGCTAGGATAAAGAAGGAAGTTGACTTTTAGTCGACATCAGCAATATTTCTATTCATTCAAAAAAGAACTTCTAATTAATCTTTATTATTGGGAACTATGTTCATTTAAGTTATGCATACGTTTTATTTTGCTATCTATTATCAACATTTTTAATATTATTTTATTTAAGGCAAATAGAAACAGTTTTAAAATTGATTTATAGTATTAGCGAGAGCTAAAATAAATTGCAAATTGAAGGCAAAGAGGTCTATTAAATGTTTTCAGAAGAATAGTTTTTTTTTAATTATATTGTCCTGTATGATCACTTCTATAGAATTTTATTTAAAACTTTATAGTGTGAAGTTACTAAGAGCAAGAGAGAATTGGACTTTTCTTTATACATTCATGTTTAAAGGGTGTCCCAATAAGAGCGCACGTTTTAATTGGTAAATAAAAGTCATAATTTATTTTAAACTGAGTGTTATTTATATTTTAATGTAAAGCTAATACACTGCAATTAAACGTGAAAAATAATATCTGGCAAATGGCCGCCTCGACATTCGTGACAGACTCTTATTCGTTTTGAGAAATTTTCAATTAAATTTTTACATAATTGCGGCCCAATTTCGCTAATAATACGTCTAATTTCGTTTTTCAACTGTGGAATTGTTATTGGGTTATTAGCGTATACGAGGGATTTTAAAAAACCCCAAAAAAAAGTCACAAGGCGTTAAATCGCATGATGTTGCGAGCTAGTTCTGGTCTCCATTCCGTGAAATGACACGACCGGAAAATTTTCTTTGCAACAATTGAATTGCTTCACGTGTAGTGTGACATGTCGCATCATCCTGTTGGTACCACATACCGCCCGTATCCATACCATCCAATTGAGGCCATAAAAACTCAGTGAGCATATTACGATAGCGTTCGCTGTTAACGGTAACTGCATTTTCAGCCTCGTCTTCTAAGAAGTACGGTCCAATTACTCCACCTGTCCAAAGCCCGCACCAAACAGTGACTCTTAATGGATGCATTTTCTTCTCATGAATGACTCTAGGATTTTCTTTGCCCCAAATTCGGCAATTTTGTTTATTAACAAAGCCATTAAGGTGAAAGTGTGACTCATCGGTAAACAAAATTTTTTTCGAATAATCGACATCCATTTGTTGTTTTTGCAATACCCAAGAAGAAAATGTACGGCGGGTCGCATGGTCCACTGGCTTTAATTCTTGGGTCAATTGAATCTTATAGGCATGTAAATGAAGATCTTTTGTTAGAATTCGGTGGGTAATGCTCTTCGAAATGTGCAACTGCTATGCACGATGACGGATAGATGTTCCCGGATTCTCGCCAAGACTTTCACGCACTGCGGCAATATTTTCAACAGAACGGCTAGTACGGTGACGCACTGGTGTTTTTACATCCACGACAGAACCATTTTCTTCAAATTGATCAATTAGTCTTTAGACGGTCGTGTGCTTTGGTGCAACGTGTCGACCAAAAAAGCCCCGCAATTTACGAACTGTTTCCGCAAAACATTCTTCATATTTGTAGTGTGTTTTAACAATAATAATTCGTTGTTCGACCGTATATCGTTCCATGGCTACTAATCGCAAACTGTTTACATTATTATTTTCAGTTTTTTTTTCTAACATGCTGCGATAAAAAAAGAATGCTGCGCAATTCAAAACGTGCGTTCCTATTGGGACACCCTTTATGATATTTTTTAATATTGGAATAAAGTGTTCTTTGCGTAAAACTAAGCAAAAAAAATTTATAAACATAGGTCATAGACGTCTTTGCTTTTGAGATACTAGATAATAAAGATAATTTTAATAACCCTGTAGATATTTATCTGTTACTGACGAGAATACTCACGAGTACTTAGAGCACATATGCAAAACCCCCTACAAAGTTAATGTTTGGTCTAGTATACTTAGAGCTGCCACTATTAATCAGTTATTTATAAAGAAAAATTTTAATGGCGAAATGTATGCCATGGTAGATAGATCCATCGAACCCTTAATAGCTCATTCACTAGTGTATCAGAAGCATGTAATTTAGTTTTTGAAGAAATGAATAAATGAATTAACAGGTTAAGGTAATTCTTAAATATGTATTCCAGCTAGGCAATGGCTATAATATTAATTTCTTAGTTCATAAATGGAAAGAAAATTCCTGCTCAATGGCCTCTTGATTCATACCATCTATAATCTGTTGGTTTTAAGAGACAATCTAAATCAACAGAGCAACTAATGGAAATAATAGTTCAAGTATGCAGACTATGTCCAGAGAAACTTCTGCTAATATGCGTCAGGAGTTTGTAAATAGATTCTATTATTCTTAAAAGCAATTGAAATCATATTAAATATTTCTTAAATTAATAACGAAAAATTCAATTCTAATTTAATTAAGTAATACTTTATTTAATATACAAAAAAAATACTACAACGATGATACAGGAAATTTTTGAGAAATATTTTTTAAGAGCGCTTAGATAATGTACGTAGGTCTTTATCTAAAAGCAAAGGGTTGACATTTAAGATTTAAAATTAGTGATGGCTAATGGGGTTAAAGGGATAGGAAAAAACAAGTCATGTAGTAAGTAAAATACTACAAGATTGTACATGATTTTGTTTCTTGCTCCCTATTATAGAAATTGATTTTAGCAATTTTTATTTGGTTCCTTAAATATAGCCTGTAACTTTCCAAATTATCGCTCACTTGAATATTTTGCCATGCTCTTGCTAATATTATAAATCAATTTTAAAACTCTTTCTATTTGTCTTAGATAAAATATTATTAAAATTGTTGATAATAGATAGCAAAATAAAACATATGCATAACTTAAATGAACATAATTCCCAATATTAAAGATTACAGACAGTCCAATAATATTTTTTTTAAATTTATCTTTAATAATTTTTACCGGTTTTTTAATTTGGGACATTAGTAAAAAGTCAAAATTTACCAGAAGATTATGTGGGTTTAAAAATTGTGGAGTTTCTCTAACAAAATGTGAGTTTTTACTGAACTATTAGTTAAATCAGTTTCTTATTACTGTACAGGAGATAAGACTGTTTTTCATTATAATAAAGATAATTTATTTGTGGATGCGTAAATATTAATAGATAGATATTAATTATATGTATTACAGAAATATTTTTTTAATTCATGTATTTTCGATAACCCACGAAACTATGGTATTTTGCTATTATTTATAAAGTAATTATAATATCCAACTATATTGGCTTAATTTAAAATACTTTGGTTTTTGTACAGCCTTTGACAATATCAATATTAAATCTATTTAAAAACTTCTTGGTAACTCTTAAACAGTTATATTTCTTTCTATGGTTGGAACCTTTGGTGTGACAATCAAATTACGAGGCAGTTTTACTACTAACCAAAACTCTTAATTTTATTCTCGACACGTATTTCGCTAATGACGTTAGCATCTTTGGGAGAAGATTAAAACTAAACTAAAACTACTTACAAGTAATTTTATATAGTAATAAAAACTTAGCGAGACACATACAATTTTCAAATATAAACCAATTTTTATGCTCAAAATGTTTTAATATGCATGTGCCTTATTTCGTTATTTCGTTGACGCTCGTAATTAAAAAATTGTATATATTTCGTGTAATTCAATATCGCACCTGCAAAAAAAACAAAGGTTATCAATTTTATCCAGGAGTAAACATTCTTTCATTAGTAAACATTAAGGCATAGTTATGAGCATACTACTGATTTCCATCATTTCTGTCTTATCTATTAAATATAGGTTCAATAATAAAAATGCAGGCTGACAATTTAAAAAGTAGAAATGGCCATTGACTAGGAATGAAGAACGCCGTTTTTGGTAAAATCTATTTCTACCAAAAACAGGGAAACAAAAAATATATTTTATCTCAACCTTATCTACAATTCTTTGAGCAAGGTGAGGTATACTCCTAAATTCTTAAATAGAGAGGGGTATCAAAAGAAAACCATAAATAAAAATACGTTTGTAAAATTCTTTAATTAATTTTTAATTAAATGTTTAAAATGATGGCTACTGACATACTGGCATGTCTTTTAGGAATTTTAAACATGTCAAACCTGTAGATATTTTGTATTGGTTTATTTGATTTTTTTTATGGTGGTATATTTTGAGTATGTTGGCTAACTAGTAGCCAAATTTGAAAAAACTATTTCTGTCACGAATATAAGAAGAAATTAACCGAGAATAGTCGACAAAGTAGCTCAAACTGTAATTCTGGGTCAGTTTTCGATGAATTCAACTTTATCAACTTGTCAAGCAGCTGTAGCAACTGGATTTAACTGCACTTAAATTTCATTAGTTTTATCCTTATAAACTGCAAGAACTTGGTGATGACGACCCGGACAGAAAAATCCAGTTTTGTAAAATAATGAAATAGAACTGCGGCAGAACCTCGACTATCTCATTGACTGATTAAAACTGTCGTCACTGGAATTACGAAAACCCACATATATATCTGTAGGCCAGAGGTATACAACACTATGTCCAATTTTGGCCAAAATTGAGTTAAGCACATAGTTTTATAGCATTTTTTGTACTTTATTTAGAGGCATAAGCCACTATCGTTTATATTTTATATTAACCCAATTCCATAGAAACTTTTAACACCATGTGACTTTTTTATACGAGGTAAAGAACACCAAAAGAAATAATGTTGTATGCCTCAAACTTAATATCCAGAAGTGCATATTTTACTTCGGGGTAAACAACGCCAAGTCCACTTAGTGTTAGGTTAGGTTATATTTAGGCCCTGACCTGAACATAGAAAAATTGTATAAAAACTATTTGGAATGGTGTGAGGATAAAGGTCTTGAAAAGGGACTAGTTGCAAAGAAATGGGTCTACTATGATATTTTCAATAAAGATTTTAATTTGTCATTTAAGACACCAGAAGTAGATACGTGTGATACTTGCGACCAATTTGTTGCAAAAATCAAGTCCACAACATCAGACTTAGAAAAAGCAAATATTTTAAAAATACAGTTTGATAATCATCAAAAAGAATCAACTACCCGATATGCGCTTAAACATGAGTATATCGAAATCTCAAGAAATAACCCAACACTTAAAGTTTTAACCGTTGACTTACAAAAGTGCCTACCGACGCCACTATTAACCTGTGGTACCAGCTTTTATAAAAGAAAGCTTTGGACCTTAAATTTTACTATTTATGACGCAATAACGGGACAAGCTCACAATATGATGTGGGATGAAAGCAAAGCTGGTCGAGGGGGAAATAAGATTTCATTAGCTTTGATTAAGTGGGTATCTTCTAATATTAAGGACAATAATATTGAAGAACTGACTATTTGGTCAGATAACTGTTACGGACAAAACAAAAATATGGCAATTATTGCTGCTCTTTTCTGGATTTTACTCAAATACTTTCAACTCAAGGTTATAAATAAAAAATTTCTCTTAAAAGGCCATACACACATGGAAGCAGATACCGTCCACGCTTTGATTGAAAGAAAAAGGAAACACTTAACACGCTTAGAAATTAGGACTCCTTGGGATTGGCAACAATTTATAAGGCAGGTTCATAGTAAGTATGTTGTACATAACATGGAAATACGAGACTTGAAAAACAACCTGTACTATTTGAAATGCTGTTCAACTACAGGTAAGACAGGAAGAGATTGGAATTTTGTATTTTAAAACAGAATTTGATGGAAATTTTAAAATGGTCAACCTGAAGAGATATGTAAGGAGTCCAAACATTACTCTGCCAGATAAACTTAATGTGCTTAGCGAGACAGGAAAACCAATCACCAAGCAGAAGTATCAGACTTATTAGCACTACTGCCATATACAGGTTTCTATTGTCACGATTTTTATACAAACCTGAGACATGGCAGCAGTAATCATGATTACCCTGAGAGTGATGAATGTGACTAAGAAATACTTAATGTATTATTTTTTTATAACTAATAACTTAATAAAAAATAAGTTACAATTTAACAGCTTTTTTCTTTGCTAATTTGTGAATTTTATCACTTACTTTTCACAACGTTCAACATTACGGTGTTAACTCCTTTCTTACTTTCATAATTTTTTTTAGAGGCATATAAAACCATGTCCATCAAAATCCTATTAATATTTTTTTTTTAAATATTTTTTATTGTAAATGTATGTATTCAATAAAAGCATCAATGATAATAAAAAAGAATATAATTAAAATATTAAGTGCTATTCTAGCTCTAATAAGGTATAATTTTTTTATTGTTTTGTTAATTACCACAACTTATTATATCGTGACATAGTGTTGTATACCTCCGGCCTACAGATATTTAGAGAAGGGCATACTCAGTACCCTTAGAAAATCATTGCTTGGGCTGGTATTTTGAAAGATGGTATTATCGGCTCACTATTTATACCAGGAAATTTAAATGGCGACATATATGCCAAAATACTAAGAAATCTATCGAGCTACTAATAGTGCAGGGATAAAAAAATCAAAGCAACATATGAGGAAATTTATCTTTAGAAAAACGATTACTAAAGGGTGTCCCAATAGGAACGCACGTTTTGAATTGCGCAGCATTTTTTTTTATCGCAGTATGTCAAAAAAAAACTGAAAAGAATAATGTAACAGTTTGCGATTAGTAGCCATGGAACGATATACGGTCGAACAACGAATGATTATTGTTAAAACACCCTACAAATATGGAGAATTTTTTGCGGAAACAGTTCGCAAATTGCGCGGCATTTTTGGTTGACACGATGCTCCAAATCACACGACCGTCCAAAGACTAATTGATAAATTTGAGCAAAATGGTTCTGTCGTGGATGTAAAAACACCAGTGCGTCACCGTACTAGCCGTTCTGTTGAAAATATTGCCGCAGTGCGTGAAAGTGTTGGCGAGAATCCGGGAACATCTATCCGTCATCGTGCACATTTCAAAGGGTACTACCCACCGAATTCTAACAAAAGATCTTCATTTACATGCCTATAAGATACAATTGACCCAAGAATTAAAGCCAGTGGACCATGCGACCCGCCGTACATTTTCTTCTTGGGTATTGCAAAAACAACAAATGGATGTCGATTTTTCGAAAAAAATTTTGTTTACCGATGAGGCACACTTTCACCTTAATGGCTTTGTTAATAAACAAAATTGCCGAATTTGGGGCGAAGAAAATCCTAGAGTCATTCATGAGAAGAAAATGCATCCATTAAGAGTCACTGTTTGGTGCGGACTTTGGACAGGTGGAGTAATTGGACCGTACTTCTTAGAGGACGAGGCTGAAAATGCAGTTACCGTGAACAGCGAACGCTATCGTACCAGAACTGGCCCGCAAAATCATGCGATTTAACTCCTTGTGACATTTTTCTTTGGGGTTTTTTAAAACCCCTCGTATACGCTAATAACCACAACAATTCCACAGTTGAAAAACGAAATTAGATGTATTATTAGCGAAATTGGGCCGCAATTATGTGAAAATGTAATTGAAAATTTCTCAAAACGAATAAGAGTCTGTCACGAAAGTCGAGGCGGCCATTTGCCAGATATTATTTTTCACGTTTAATTGCAGTGTATTAGCTTTACATTATAATATAATTAACACTCAGTTTAAAATAAATTAAGACTTTTATTTACCAATTAAAACGTGCGCTCTTATTGGGACACTCTTTACAATTCTAACGGGATGAAGCATTTCTTATTATGTAGTTCTCGTTAGGCGGATTGAAGAGAGGTTCTTTTGAATGACCACCTTGATTCCCGGACCTAACACCTTTTGTTTTTTTTTGTAGGGTCATCAAACATCTGTGGTTTTTAAAATATACTCTGATTCACTAGAGCAACCCAAGCATATAAAAGTTTAGGAATGCCGTGCTATATCCAGAGAAACATTTGTTAGTGTTCTCGAAGCATTTAGAGTAGTCTTTATTAGTTTCTTCAAAATAACGGAAATCAGTTTCAAATTGTTATTAAATAATAATAAAATTACCAAAATAGCGTTTATATTTATTGTTTTCCTGGATAAACAGAAAATAATTTTCTGAAATGTGGCTTTTTATAGTATTAATTTAAAGCATTTTCAAGATAGTATATCACCTGACTTCCCTTTCTATATATAGTTTTAGGGGTCTATCTTATCCTGTCCAAGGGCTTGCAGATCAGGATAAGAGAGATTGTTTTTTCCGTTCCATATAAACTATTTTCAACGTTTTTTTTAGTCAGTTTTTTATTCCTAGTACATAACCATTTTGAATTTTTAAGTTGTCATCCTCTACGATCCAATTAAGAAGTTTTATTTATTTATTTTTTATTTTTTACATACTCAAAATAAAGACAAATATCACATATTTAAAAAATATATTTTTTATAGCAAATAATAAGACGCAATCTTAAAGCATTGAAAGGCTAGAATTAGCATTGCCGTGGAACTATGGGCAGTTTGTTTGTTTGCAATATCTTTGATGCAATGATGCCAAATGTTTATGTAGAAATGGCAAAAAAAAACTTTATATAATATCATAAATATTTGTCACCTATTATGACAGTCACAAAATAATACTGCTATTTAATAAAATATAATTTATAGATTATGCTTTAAGTTATAAACAATATTACCATTTAAGAATTTTTTATGCGTTTTTTTAACGGACTTTATTAGAGTAAAGGGTACGTATCTAATAAAAAGCATTTTTATGGAAATTAAATATTTTATAATAATTATAGATTTCTTATATGACGATATGACAGTATCGGTATTTACTTGTGAAAATATCGGCTTGAATCGCCTTTGTTCCATGGTACGGCACAAACGATACAAGTTTTTACCATCGTAACAGTTTACAGAAAAAGCACTGAAATGATTCAACCTTTTTACCCTTTCAACCAAAAACTAAAGAAACAACACAGAGCAAAAACACAAATAGCTACGCACTAGCGGTGTTGCCATTCCACCTTTTTAGGAATACAAATGTTAATTTTTTTTTGCTTAAAAAATGTTACCTTGTTAAGTTGTTGCCTACTTATTCTAGTATTTCTAGTAAGGACATAATAGTTTTTTAATTTTTTAGACAATTTAGTGGAAACTCTATAAAAAACTTTAATCTCTTTAAAAGCGAATCTTTTACATTATTTTAAAATTACTAAAAATGTGTGTGTAACCTGAGGCAAGTTTTTATAAAAAAAAAGTAATGGATATTAAAAAGCAATAAATGCCACTAGGCCGGAACAATGCGAAATATACAGCAGAAAGAATGCATCTCAATAAAGAGGGTAAACTCGAAGGAAAATCGCTCCACCTTAAAGCTGTTTTAAAGATTAAGACAGAGCTATCAATAACGGGTGAAATGGCGCATGCAAAATTCCCCGTTGAACTTCTCAATAGCGGGCAAATATATTACACCATGTGTGAAATCGATTATATCTCATAAATAATAACGTGAAGTGTTCCTGTATAGTTTTCTCGGCACCGTAGCCGCAATTTTTCACGTAAGCCAACTTAAAATAATATTATGAAAAATGGCCGGCTAACCTCGACCTTTTTCTTACGCGAAACGATAAGAAAAGTGGACTGTATAATGTCTTAAGGTTTTTGGTGTAATTTACGGGCGCCTTTCAATATTCCTTCTTTTTAACAATAAAACCCGCACCGCGCTACGGGGACATGCGATCTCTCGTTCTTCTAGCCCATTTCGGTATTGCACAGGCCTTGTAACAAAAGAATAGTAAATTTTTATCGTTTTCTTCGGTCACTTTAATGGACCTACCACCACCCAAACAGCTTAATAAATTTTATGCCTACGTAAATAAAATAAAGTTAATTAATATATATGTACGCGTAGGGTTTAATAAGTTAAGAGCAGTGGCGTGACGTAAGGAATAGTGATATGATAAACTTAAATAAGAAGAAAAGAAGTCATTGATACAAAAAAATAAAGGTCTCATTTTTAATTTTTTTTCTTTATACTTTTAGAAAAATAGTTGGACTTATAAGATTCTATTCTGCTTAAGATTTTGTCTTCATACCTAGATGTAAAAGCCAAAAATAGGATTATTTAATTTAATTTTTTTTTCTTAGGAACGTGTAATTATTTAAAAAATATTAAGCCAGATATAAATAAAATACAAACAACATTGTTTACAACACTTGTTTTAATTACTATTTAATTATCATAAAGAATCGTTTATAACATTTTGATAAAACATTTTAAATACCGCTTTTAATTTATTCAAAAAAAAAGGGTATTTTTTTGTGCAACATAGAATTTTATTTCATAATCAAAGTGCACAACATTTCTTTCGGATTTCTTATTTCGATTCATTTTATATAAATAGAGAAAATAATTTTTAAAATTTTTTCATGTTTATTATTTTTTATTTATTTATTCTTCACACAAAGATTTCACAAGAAACGTAGCGTGTGTTAAAAGAAAAACCTATGGTATACCTAAACTACAAATAAGACAATTATAATAAAATCAAACTTACCTCTACAATAGTCAAAGTCATACAATTACAGTTTAAAATCAAACACGTAATATTTTAATTCACAATTATTAAAATTTGGTTACACTTACACGTATTACCAACGGAGGGAAACAAGTAAACTCAAAGTCCAAGTCTCATAAATTACACATATTATCACGCCTGTCCTAACTCTAATACTAAGTGTTGATAATGGGAATATACAATATATTTCCACTTTCAACAACTGCTGAAAATTGTTTGTTTTTTACAATAATTTAAGTATCGTCTGCAAATTGGCATATGTGACGATAGGGAAAAAGGTCTAACCATTGAGATAAAATATTACTAAAAATCAGAAATAGCAAAGGTGACAATATACCCCCCTGGGCGACTTCATATTGTGTAGTCAATACTTGGGATTTAAACGGAAAATTTTAATTTATTTTGTAATTCCAGTACAATTTTGAATTGTAATATTTTTAGGGGAATCCGATATGTTTTTAGTCGTTAATGAGGCAAATATGTTTTGCTGTTGGGAGTTAGCACTTGCACAAAGAAGCTCTACTTGTAGTTCTTACGGTTCTTCTTTTGCATAAATTTGGGTTTTTTGGGTGCTGGTTCCTCATGGGACATTATTTGACTTGAAATATTTAGGCGGCTTTATAATGAGTTATCTATATATCCTTCAGCAAGTTCTGTAGATTACCACCCTCCGTGTCTTTTTAGTGATTCTATATTCTCCCCAGAATCCACAAGCATTGTTGCAGATGTTCTTCGAAAACAATGACTCGTGTGTAATCCAGGGTTGGGTAAGTTCAAAAATTGTGCCACTTGTTTAGGCATATTTCCTAGTTTGTTTGTTCCAATCACTTGCTTGGTGCAGCGTCCATTTTGAAAGTTAATGAAGATACTATTTGTCGCAATATCTGGTGGCCGTACAGATAAATATTTTTTCAATAAGGTATAAAACTTTCCAGTGATTGTAAATTGTCTAGGCACTTTAGTTTTTGTATTAGAAACATTTATTATTATAGCGGACCCCAAGTTCTCAATATCCTGAACTTTCATTAAGTAGAGCTCCTGTCTTAATACAAGCTCGCCATCGACAAGCTCCCATAATTCCTAATATCACAGCAACCTAAAAAATTCGTACATTATACAGGCTATTTCAGAACTATGGGATCAAACTTCTGGGGGTTGTTCAGTGCAACAGAAGAATCCATTTGAGTATAGGAAACCATATCCGAAAATGCGTTACTACGCCACTACGGCCCTAAGATGCGTTAAAATTTATAAAAAACACTAATTATCTAAATAGGATCTGCTGCATTTATTTTTACCTTTTGTACATGATACCATAACAACAATTGTTTAAAATCAACGCTTATCAATGTCAATTCTCAATGTCATGTTTAAAAATTTTATAGCTTACAATTTTTAAACATCTATTGCTAATGGAAAACTTTACAAATCAAGAATTGGCGGATATGCATTTGGCATACGGAGCAACAAACTGCAATGCACGGGCAGCATCGCGGTTGTATCATGAACGTTATCCCGAACGACAGCATCCTGGATACAAAAAGTTTATTGCGGTTCATCGGCGGCTCGCTAAGACAGGCATGTTTAAGACCAAGATGCATGATGCTGGTGTTGTTCGAACCGTAAGAACGGTCGAATTTGAAGAAGGGGTGCTTCAGCGAGTTGCCGATGAACCATCAAATAGCACACGTGACGTCGCTAAGAATATGAATACGAGTCACGCTTCTGTCTGGCGGGTACTATGTATGACTGCAGCCGATTATCATCCTAGAGTTGAATTTTGTCGATAGCTTCTGGATCACATCATTGCACAACCAAATTTTTTACGATATGTTTTGTGGACCGATGAAGCCTCTTTTACAAGAGACGGTATTTTTAATAGTAGGAATAGCCATGTTTAGGACGAAAAAATCCTTATGCAATTTTTCCAAGAAAACATTAGAATCGTTGGTCTGTCAACGTATGGGCAGGCATTGTTGATGATTATTTAATTGGGCTATACCTTCTACCGGAACGGTTAACAGGACCTATTTATCTGCGTTTCTTGGAGGAAGTTCTCCCAGAACTCCTTGAAAATGTTCCACTAAACGTTAGACAGCAAATATGGTTTCAGCATGATAGAGCGCCGGCTCACTTTGCTGTACAAGTATGCGAGTATTTGACTCATCGGTTTGGGCACCGCACATGGGGGTATTTCATTAATCTATGCGGCCAAAATTATTTTTTTGTTTTTATCTATGCCAAAGGATATTTTAAAGTAAATAACATCTTATTTTGATAAGTCAAGTATATTTAATATAAAAAAAATTAACGATAATAAAATTAATAATGATAAAAAAACTAACATTCGTCAAATAAAATATCATCTTCGCTGTCTGATGGATCTGCAGTAGTTACGCTGTCTGGAGGACTGGCAGGCATCAGAAGTGTTATGGTTTCTGGTAGAAAAGATCCCAATTTTCTTCTGTTTACTTTCCTTATGCAACTTAATACCGGATCGGAACTTAAAAGAAGCCGATTAAAAATGTCCCTGTTGCAGTCCTTCCTGAAGAATTTTCGGGCACAATCTTGACGGTATGCTCGGAAATGTTTATTTCGGGCTTCTGCAGCCTCTTCGGAGAGCTGTCCAATGGGCAATAATGCATTTTTTATTATAACTGCACCATGAATAAGTACTTTATGCATAGTTGGACTCATTGGGTGCCAAGGGTACAAACTAACATATAACCTAGCAGCTTCCAATGCATATATGTTGTATTTTTCATGATTAATTATATAACCACTTGAAATTACTTTTAGTCTATAGATTAGCTCATAGCTAATGCCAGTGATTTCTGATGACAGTTTTGGGTCCTCGAAAAACCTCCTGCTCGTGTTGCCGTCGTTTGTATTTCCGAAATTAGCCTTTGGCATATCCACTAAGAGTCCAGTTTCTCGGCGAAATCTTTCCTGAATTTCCAGCTTTCTCTCCTTTTCCGTACTTTTTTCTGTTTCGGTCTTTCGTTCTCTGTATTTTTTCACCGGCAATTTATATGCCAAGTAGAGGATAGTTTCGAAAAAGCGAAATCTCGCATGTAAAATTGAGAGTCCAAACTCTAAAGTTTCAGAACAGACTGGCTTTTCTAGATTTAACTGGTTAAATTCTTTGGAGGTTGCACCACATATATAGCACTTGCTGGTTGATTTAGTGCCTGTAGCTGCATTGCAGACCTTTCCATCCACCATTGTCATGATAAAGACATGCCTAACTAACAATTCTTTTTCTTGTAAATTAACACGTGTTGGTTGAAGTCCCTGTATAGACTTATTTATATACTCAATTTCTTCCTGCGTAACATCTGTACTTTCTTTTACGAATCGAAACCTTATTGGTCTACAGTACCTGGGAGATGAGGGAGTAGGATTTTCCCAGACTATATTTTTACCTTCTTTACCACAAACTAGTCTTAGAGGTACAAAACAGCTTTGAAATATGTTAGCGTCTGAGTCGGCGTCATTTTCAAATTTTTGTTTGAATTGACATTGTTGTGAGCCATCACAGCCCCATTTGCAAATAACCTTTAAACTGTCTTTTTCTTCCTCTCTCAGCATTATTAGGACTTCGTTCAGGTATTACGGTGAGATCAACCAAAGCTTGCAAATTACTTTCGGCACTGGTATTGGTTACGTTGCATTCTTCTGTTGGTGGGTAACATTTTTGTTTTTCTTTTTGTAAAAGACTGTAACAAGGAAAAAAATTGTCTTCGAGTTAAATCTGCTTCCACAAACATTGATAGCGCCTCCAATGGAGCAAGTTGGGTAGGCTCTTTGGTTTTTGTTTCTGAAAACGCCTTCTTATATTTCGTAGCACGTAACGGGCTACTTGTGGTTATTTCCTTTAGTATTTCGGAAGCATCGCGTTTTCCGCTTTTTCGCAACTCAACCTGAGCAGCATGAATGATAACTTCCTTGGCTAATGAAGCCTGTATTTCTTCGGTTTTTCTTCTTTTAGTCCTTTCACTTGATTCTTCAAACATCTTAGGTGGTCGGCCTGGCCTTTTTTGAATAACCACGGGAATTTCAATAGTTCCTTCTAACCATGATTGATTGTATTTTAAAAACACGTCTTCCTTCTTATGGGCCTTTACCCACCTTTGCTTCGTTTGTGATTTAAAACGTGCAAAACTGGCTTTAAAACTTTCAATTTGATCTTCTGTAAAATTGTCACAGGACAAAATTTGATCCTTTAAAGCATTTAGTTTTTCTTCCAAACTTGGTAGACCCAGGGCCTGCATACGGTCGAACATGTTTCTACGGGTCACTAGTTTTACTCCCGAGGGACCTTGGCAATCTATAACAAAAAAATGTTCGCCTGTTATTACTCTTACAATAACAATGTTTTTATTTTATTTTTATTCAGATAAAAACAAATCAATTCAATGTGCCCTAGTAGTACTTATCCGCGCTTTTCCGCGACTAATTATAAAAACATTTACTTTTACAGGACTAAAACCTTTAATCGTAATAGAAATAATAGCTGGATCTAGGTGGAAAGTATATCAAATCCATTAGTAAGCAAAAATAATACCCAAAAAAATCTTCATAATACTCGTTACGGTTTAAATTTTATTAACTAAATAAAAATATTTTAGAACAATTTAAATTATATCGAAATTAGTGGATTCTTACCTGGTCTATCCAAATCCATCATTACCGCGTCCAAAATAAAGGCACAACTATTATTAATATTCACTAAAAGCGTAGCGAATTGAGAAAAATGCGAAAAACAAAAGTAACAGCACGAGCGACGGTCGACTTCAAACTAACGCTGGACGAATGGTGCGCACGGGAGAAGGGCGTGAAAGGTGGGGTGTTATTCTTGGATTAGTTGCTTATCCTATGCCGTCGTTTTTTTTACCTAGTTTGATAGTTCGTCTCGCAAATACCCGTATGTGCACCGTTGGATTGCCAGAGGTGGAGCAGTTTCTTGGCCTCCTAGGTCACCCGATTTAACGTCGCTCGATTTTTTCATGTGGGGACATGTAAAGTCTTTAGTCTACGAAACTCCAGTAGAATCAGAGCTAGACTTAATTGGACGAATAACAGCAGCATTTGAAATCATTCAAAACGAGGATCATATTTTTACTGTAGTCCGCCGAAATCATGTGCGGCGTGTATTAAGGTTGGAGGAAGACATTTTAAACAATTGTTGTTGTGGTATCATGTACAAAAGGTAAAAATAAATGCATCAGATCCTATTTAGGCAATTTTTTCTTAATTTAAACGCGTCTTAGGGTCGTAGTGGCGTAGTGGCACATTTCCGGAAATGGATTCCTATACTCAAATGGATTCTACTGTTGCACTGAACAACCCCTAGAAGTTTGATCCCATAGTTCTGAAACACCCTGTATAATTACAGTTTAAAATCGAACATGTAATATTTCAATTCACAATTATAAAAATTTGGTTACACACATTATCACGCTTGGCCTAACTCTAATACAAAGTACTGATTATGGAAATATATGGGATTTTCGACAAATACCTTTTTTAGTATACTCTTTAAGTATGATAATATTTTAATAGATTTTATGCCTTTAATTATTTATTTTTATTTTTTTATTAATATAAAGTCTATAATAGTTTTTTGTTTAATACTTTTTTTAAAATCTAAAATAGTTTATTGTAAGCTTTTATTATTATATACATGGTGCTTCCATCATAGTGGTACGTGTTATGCTTAACCATAGTTAGGTTGCTAGTATATCTTGTTTGCATACCTGAGTTGATTTGGAAGCTAGCCGTAAAGTATTGCATATTATTTCTATAAAATAAGGAGTAATTTATAAAAATACAATGAGTGCACCGTCATTCTTCTATATTCCTTAAATAAAGGAGCTGCGTGAGATAATATGTCAGCTCCATTCGCAGCGCATTATTCTTTTTTGCAAAATTAAAAACATTTTAACCTCAAGATAAGTTCGCCTTATAATTATTATAGCTTATGCAAGATTGCTTTGGATCCATGCATGTATATACCGGGGGATACAGAAAAAGGGAACACTTAATAACTCTTTTACTTTTCAACGAAAACAAATAAAATTTCGTATATCGATAGAATAGTTAAAAATGCATCTTTTGACATATTCTATTGTTTACCTTCACTCACTTCTGGTTGAACAGGCAGAGACACTAACTTTCTTATTTTAAATGGGACACTTGGTATATTATTACGTATTTCGATAGAAAATAATATTCTGAAAACAATGATACTCTACTTGCTACTTTTTGTTTCATACTCATAGAAAAATATATTTTTTTAAATTTTAAAATAGGGTGCCACGAATGCGTTGAAAGTTTTAGTTTTTATTCAAGTTGTTACGAAAAATTTGTTTTCATTGTATTTTATGACTTAAATCGTTTACACGCCTATTTAAATTGTCCAAACTATTAATTTTAGTATTTACTTTATTTATTTAAATAGCACATTATTGGCACAACCACTTTTGAAATGCGGTTTCTTTTTTCCAATAATTTGATATGATTATTTTTTAAATCGGTCGATAAATAAGTTTTTTAAAATGTTTAGTAGTTCAATGTTAAAATAAGCTCTTACAAACAGAGAAGTTGTAAGATTTTGGGCAGCGTTGACAAGCTTTTCTATGCTATTAAGAAATATATTAAAATTACATAAGTTCTTCTGAGACGACCGATATAATGACATAAAAATCTTTATTATTTTTTCAGTACGTGTCACGTTAAAATTTATCGACTAAGCCTCAACTTCTAGTTTAGCATACAAGGCAACCCCACCAGCACTTAAATTTGATCTACAAAAGAAGTTACACCGTATATAATTTTCTATGTTAAATGAGTTAAGCTGATCCTCCCTACACCAATGTTCACTAATACTTACAAGTTTAGGTTGATCTTTACTGAGTAGTATATCTATATCTAAAATTTTATTTTTTATCCTCCGAGCGTTAATTTGACAGAGCCTTAATTTGTTTTCTGTTATTATTTTGTCTTGAGCCTCTAAATAATTCATAATCCTTTAATAGGATACCCTTTTCCCATACAGAACTATTCATTACTTCACCTTTTAGGCTAGATTTCGCCCCTTTTTAAGGCGCTATTTACCCTTTTGTAAATGAAATTAAATACTGACTTTTTACCAATTTATTAGTATTTCGGTATTGATCCATACTTTGGTGATTTTTTCGGATATCTTACTTTAACTGATTTATCAGAAATTTTTTTTAGATTTGTTTTTGAAAATCTTATTTAGATTTTATATTAAATGAATTTAAATCTTGAAACAGACAATTATGCTTTACCGATTCTAATACTCCTTTATCGACTTTGCTAATAGTTTAAAGATGTTATTAGGATAGATCAGTAAGGTATTAAGGTAAGGATTAAAAGCTTACTTTATTTTATAATTTTCTAACTATAATTATCTTCTATAACTATGTCGAATGCACCAAAATCTGTAACTATTTTATCATAATATTTTTGCCCTGATATAAATATTCTTAGCAGAATTAAAAATATTTTTCTTCAATCCTTTTTTTAAGATCACTAGAATTAAACTAGAATAGTTATCACTAGAGCTTGATTTCAAAATATTACCAGATGTTATTTGACCTTAAAATCGACATATTGGTAAGTTGCAAGACTATATTTATGCCTGGCCAATAAAGGTCTTGTGGAAATCAATAGATTAACTTAAAATAACAAGTATAAATTATAATTTAAAAGAAGAATAATAGGATTTTTCCTACTTTCTCCCTACTAAATACAAAAATTCAATAAATGCATCGATGCCCATTTATGTGATAAATGCAACTGCAGAATCAAGGTCAAGCATTGTTCTCTCTTAATACTTTGTAAACCGTAGCCATGTAAATACATCTATATTTTGGCATCCAAGAAAAAAACTTCCCTAAACTAAAACTTTAAAAAAACCTCTAATCCTAAGTGGGTCTATAGAATTAGGATCTTTAAATAAACCCTTATGCAGATATCCTTTATAAAGGATTATAATTATTTTTCGCCTCTTTAAGTACTTTTCTAAAACATCATCTAACTAATAATTTTGATTGCATTCATTTACTCAAAGAACTAAATAGTTCCAATTAACTCGCCACAAATCTCTAAATAAACTCGATAAAAAGTCAGTTAGATATAACATAAACGCCAATTTTCCGCTATTAAGGATTTAAAACTCCCGATATGTGCTAGTTGCTTTAATTATAATTGTTTTATTGAATATTTTCTAATCAGTTTTTTCTTCGGAAAGAAATCTAATATAAATTACTAATAATATTGATTTCGCTCAATGGCAATTTCGAATGTAAATGTTTAATTGCGTATAATATATAACGAAATTTTATGACGTACTTAAATAGTTAACAAATTAAAGCCAATTTACAGAATAAATGTGTATATATATAGATAGTATACAGATGGATTCTATTAGTAAGCTTATTTTAAATTTACACGTATGTGCCAGAGATAAAATCGATTTATAGGGTACTCTGAAATTTTAAAATATTATGTTTAATGCCGATTTAACACGAAAATGCATGTATATACGTGTGGTTCTTGCATACTATATATTTTATTTATTCGTTACGAAGGTTTTAATTTTAATAATAAATGAACTGGATTATATTAAAATGTTATTATCGATAAAATGTCATTTATTGGATTAGGCAAATTGATTTAGCGGTGTATATACCTTTGTAATTTTACTGGATTAAATTTTTGTTATAATGGGTATGATACACATTAATAATCAACAAAAAATTATTAGTATTTTATGAAATTATTACATTTGACATTATATTGATAAAAAACTGGTAACAAAAGTTTGAAAATAGAGATAGATTGAAGAAGAATATTAAATATCAATTTGAGTTGTACGGCAGTAGGTAAAGAAACAGCTTCTTTGGCTGCCTCCCTGGTCCACTAGGACACCTATCTGTAAAACAGCTATGCACGCAGGTCTTTCGATAAACCTGCCGTTCGATACCGATGGTTACCAGAGGCCAACAGCCTTGTAAAAAGCAATGAGGCACTGTGATTTGAAAAACTTAATGCTGACTTAAGACATTAGTTCATCATAGTGTAGGGTCTTTTCCATTCAATAGATATGAATTAAAATAATTGAAAATAGACAATTAATTTATTTACATACTTCACTACAAAAAAAAACAATGATTTACGACTACTAGAGGTATTTAACGTTACTGTATCAAAATCTTGCGCCAAAATTTGGACTTTACTTCACCCTACTGACCACTAACTACTATCGGAAATGCGGCTCCTTATATACGCAGAGAAAGCTAATCCGGAAGATTTCCGCTTAATCTTCGAGATGTAGTGGGGTGTACAACTTGTGTCATTCCGGATAATGGAAAATCAGCTGATTTTTCGGTGTTTTTAATCTCGTTACAATGTCCCCTTCTTAAGCTCATTTCTTTCCGAAATGATTTTAAACATAGTGCATGATTATATTAGAAAAAAGATCGTCCTCTTGCAAATAGACCTCTTGTAGGAATAACAATCAACAATTTTATCCAGAATTTCTAGACTTGTCAGATTCTCGGCAAGCTCTTCCTTCTCGTATATACAAGGCAATCCAAACGTCGTTATAGGTTGGCTTTTGAGATGGCGATTCTTTAGTAACCAGGTAGAAGATTAGTAGGTCAGGTCGCATAAGAGATGGAGTTCTCTTCCCATCATTATTTAAGCCGAAGACTCGCCAGTGCTTTAGCAGATACAAATGAAGACTTTGATGGTTAAAGACTACTTTTATGGTCCTATTCATTCGTTCCATAATGCCATCTGACTGTGGGTGTAATGCAGTAGGTCTCGTCTTCTTGATTCCAAGCATCTAATTTTGGAACAAGTTGGATTCAAAACTTCGTCCTTGGCCTGACAGTTGTAGCTCTTAAGGTCAACCAAATCGGCAGATCCATTCTTTTTCTGAGACGTCGCCAATAAAAGAGGATTTCTGGTTTGGTAGAGGGTATGCCTCAACCCATTTGCTAAAGTAGTTCATTAAGCCCACAATAAACTTATTCCCTGGTTCTGATTCCGGAAACGGGAAAACGATTTAAAGAGCAATCTTTTTAAAGGGACTTCCCACGTTGTACTAACGCTTCTGCTATCTCTGAGGCCTATTACCTGCCGCATATACAACTTACTTTTGCATCAGGCTTAGATCCTTGGTATTGACCCAGTAAGGAATTTTCCTCACTTTTTCCCTTCTTTCCTCCAAGATGCCCTCCTACCGCATCGGCATGGATTTTCTCTAGCAACTCCGATATCTGATATTTAGGCATAACGATTTGCCTTCTTTCCTCTTCTTTATCTGGGTTAGAAATATCTGGATATCGGGATCTTCCTCTTGGTCCCTGGCAACATAGTCATTTTGCCAAGTATCTTTAACAATTGTGGTTCTAGACAACTAAGTACCTGCAGTCCTCTGGACATCGTCTTCTTGATAGATTATCTGAATTTTCATGCATTCTTCCTGCTCGATATTCAGTGTCAAAGTCAATCTCCTAGCATTTCTGTCTATTTTACCACTTGACTTTTCGAAATTTTAAACTGAAGATGCTAGTTTAGAGTTGCATGATCAATTCGCAACAGGAACTTTCCGTAAGATATTTCTAAAAGTGCTTCACTGCTTTGATAATAGCTAATAACTCTGGCCTAGTGATCATCTTAGTAAAATAGGCAATGACTTTTTCTTCTTGGGCATACTGGATTTTGGGACAATACAGCTCCTATATTCACATTGCTAGCATTAGTATCCAGTACAAATTTTCCTTTCCTGAGGTAGGGAATAGATCAGGATAGGTTTGCTTATCAGAGTCTAATTTTGGTAGTTGAAGCCTTTCTTGGTACATATATTTGGTACCATATACTTAGTACGTATCATCCTGGTGCCATTGGAAATCTGGTTCTCTTTCTGCCTGCCCAATGGTTTTGCGATATTGACAAATTTCTCCACATAGCGTCGGTAGTAAGTGCATATACCCAAGAAATCGCCTAGCTCATGCTTTTCTTTGGGAACTGGCCATCTTTGACAATCTGAACCTTTTCTTTATCAACAGCAACTTCTTGACTAGAAACGACATGATCAAGATACTGCACATCTCTTTGAAATAGATGACATTTCTTTGGGTTTAACTTTAATCCAAAACCTTATAGCCTCAAGAACACTTCTTTTAGAGTTTTCATGTGGTCCACGAACAATTTTCCTAGCACAATAATGCCATTAAGGTAAACCAGGCAAGTCTTCTAGGACAGCATTGCACAATTCAAATAGCATCACGTTAAATTAACATAATCCAGTACCCAAGATGGAAACCATTTTTTCCCGATCGTCAGGGGTAAACTCAACTTTCCAGTATCCACTTTTCAAGTCTTACGTGGAAAGATCTGCGGTCAGGGTGTTCAAAGTAGCATTAATGCATGGAAATGGATATCTGTCTATTTAATTTCGTTACTAAGCTATCGGTGATTTACGCAGAATATGGTCGAGCCGCCTTTCTTCTTTACCAGTGCCACCAGTAAAAACCTTGGACTGCTTTCTATGGCCATACTTTTAATGATTTGATTAGTCTTCTCTCTCTTCTCTTGGTCTCTTGGTCTTCGAGGTTTCTGCCAGATGAAATAAGCATTTTCTATATTGATTTTGTTGCTTCACTATTTTGTACTCCCCGTCTTTCCAGTATCAGAAACGTCTTAATAACTATGCATCAAATACCTTAGCCTTTTTCTTTGTTGTGACAGTTTTCCTGCATGTTTGTTTTAGCAAGTACGGCCGAAAACGCTAGGCAGATATCAAATATTTCTCACGCGGACTACTTGTTACTATTCTATTTGACTTTCTTGATACTCAATTACAGCGTAGCTGTACGCTTTTAACAGAATTCAATACTAGTATTATAACCCAATTGAAGCAAAGCTGAAGACGCAGCATTCATAATAATTAAATAATTGTTATATACCAGTTGTTACAATATTATACACATATCTGAATCTGACTCGAGTAAGTGCTGGCCACTCCTCGATATTGTATAGTTTAATTCTCCTCGAACACCATCGGCATTCCGGGTTGTCTACAATACTTATTGTGTGAAGATGTGTGGCCTCTTTTAGGTCTCCAGTTAAAAGATGTGTGACTAACCAGATTTCGCCTCTCTTTAAGCGCTCTAGTTGTGTGATGAGACAAGCAGTGGGCTCTAATCAATGTGTGCATAAGCCTGTTTTATGCCAGGTACTTCTTGTAAAAAATAAAATTGCAAATAATTTAATAAACTAAAACACGATTTCTCGAAGATGTGAAGAACTAGAAGGCAAGAATGGAAAACTAGAAAAAAGAAAGTCTAAAAGGCAATATGTATGGTGATTAAAATACCTGTTTAATGTTTTAGCATAAAGCTTCGAGATAACCATCACTTATCTCAGTTTAAGGCGTCAATGATAAATTTGGTTTTTATTGCAATAAACTTACAATTACATAACATTAGAATAGGTGTGGGGCCACGTCGACTGCAAAGTATGAAAGAGTATACTTTATCAAAGCTATTAAATGGTGTAGCAATATTTTAAGACTGATCAAACTTGCTCGAGAAAATGCTGGACTAAGATTTCATCTAATTTAATTACATACACCTCATTTTAATTGCTTTCTATACCTTATTACCTCCTCTTACTTCATATCTATTACTGATAGTCTAATTGATATTTTATGAAAATACAAAAAGGTGCCAACATACTATATGAAATTCCTTTTTAATCAAGCCTAAAGTCAAAACTAAGATTTAAGATTTTGTTCTTGCTTTTGGTAAAAAAATGTTTCTAAATGAAGAAATTCTATCTCTAGATCTACTCATCTCTAATTCTATCACTAATCTAAATGAAAAATTCTTATAATGAATCTCTTGAATCTCTTTTATCTACCCTGACTTTTTTGAAGAAAACGAAGTCGCACTTCGAAAAACACAAAAAATGCAGTCTTCCTCCACTCAAAAAGTCTATGCAGGGAAGTTGCGAAGTTGCACTATAAAAATCTTCAACCCTATATTTAATTCTTTTCAACTGTTATCGAGAATATTGAATATAAAATCATGAATATGTAATACCCAAACTTCAAAAATTTCTATCAAGATAACAATTTTTAGGCTTATATGATTCTACATAATATAATAATATAATTAAGTTTTTTTATCCAGGAGGCCTAGCTGGCAGATTGTGAGTATTTCTAATGAATAGATTGTAACCTTTGGTTACACCATATAAATACTCAGCTGTGCTGAGGCCCGTTGGCTAGTACGGTTTGGCTTGGGGGGTTTATGGTTGGCCCCCTATATGTCAAGGTTGTGTTGGTAGTACATATCAATAAGCAGCATACAAACAAATGGCTGATGGAATAGAGTACGAATAAAGCAGAATAAATATTGCTCGATGAGCTGAAACAAAATGCAAATTACCTCATGCATCAGAATAATAAAATGTCTAACATTACACATACGATATTTTAAGGAAGGTTAAGTTAAATAATCCACTCGAAACTTGTGGCTAAAAGTATTCGACACTAAGCCATTAAAAAAAAAAAAACAACGAATGGATTAAATCTTAAGCGATATTCGTTGTTCTCACCTTGCCTGTGCTTGACCCCTTCTTATTTTAAAAAAGAAGCTCAAAAATATGGAGCGGCACAAAATATAGCCTAAACCAACCCTGTACGTTCAAACGGCAGTAGGTTAACCGGAACTCAAAAAATGAGAGTTTGAATAAATAAAAAAAATTAAGGATTGCCCAGAATCCCCCCACCTAAGCGTGATGCTTCCAGATAATCAAATGACTGTTTTTTGCATGAATGAAATTTAAATTATTGAAATTAAAGAGAAATATCTACATTGTTGTGAAAACAAAGCTTATTAAAAATATAGGAATTCTATCTGATCTGACTACCTGCCCGCAATCCGTCAATGTCATGCCGGCCAATAAAGTCGCCATAATAAGGTCACAGGCAATGAGCACCACTGACATTAAATATAGACGTATAGTAGAATGTTTAGACAGACATTTCGAAGCATGGGCAACCTGCACTCTGCCAAGTTAAAGGGTACACTATTGTTAACGAAAATTATAAAATAACGATCAATGGCATAGGATTTCAAGTAAGTTTCTGTAAATAGAGGAGAACAAAATATCTACAACATTACAATATCGTAAGTTCTTACAATTTGGGTGATAAATAATACAAAATTAATATAAATAGTAAATCAAATCTTATCTAAATAACAAAATACATAGTTATCTTAACATTAGAAGTAGTACAATAGAAGTAAAGACTTTAAACAGTATGCGTAGATGGTTGCCTAAGACCATTGATAAATAGCCAGTACCTAATGCCATCTACGCATACTCTAAGTAGGGGAATATTACTATCAAATTTTTAAGTTTCCTCATTCTATGAGTAAAATGGAGTATTGAGATTGTTATACAGTTACTCCCAAAAGTATTTGGCCAGTGTATAAATTCTTTTAATAAAAAGGTGAAATGTAAGAAAAAATCAGTATGCATCTTTGTTTACATTTAAGGCAACATGTCGAGTACTATAGAAAAATAAGCAATAACGTGCGTACACACAAAAATGAAATCGAGAGAAACTACTATTGCTGAGTGTGAAATTATAATTAATTTGTTTAAAAAGGGCCAAACTTATCGGAAAATAGCTGAAACTGTAAATAAATCATGCTCTACCATTGGATATATTGTGAAAAAATTTAAAGATAAAAATTGAGTGGGAAATAAACATCGATCTGGTCGTCCAAGGAAGCCGACTCTTCATGATGAACACTTTATAATGAAAGAGATAAAAAAAGACCCCTTTATTAGTGCCCCGAAAATTGTTTCGGTACTACAGAGAAGTTTAGGAAAAGAAGTTGGATCTGAGACAGTTAGAAGAATTATAAAAAAAAACAATTTTTATGGCAGAATAGCGAGGAGGAAGCCACATGTTAGTAAAATCAGCAGACAGAAACGTGTAGCTTTCGCAAAAAAATACATAAATGAGCCCCCTGAGTTTTGGAATCGCGTGGTTTTTTCGGATTAAATGAAAATAAACTTTTTTTCATCAGATGGCAGAAAAATAGTGTGGCGTAAACCTGGTACCTCCTTGCAATCTCAAAATGTTTGTCCCACCGTAAAACATGAAGGCGGTTCCGTGATCTTTTGAGGATGTTTTGCAGCTAGTGGAGTAGAAAATATCTGCCCAATTGATAGAATTATGGACAAACACAAGTATTTGGATATTTTAAAACCAATTTACGCCAAAGTGCTTTGAACTTAGGTTTAGAAAATAATTATGCTTTTCTACAAAACAACGAGCCAAAACATAAATAGGAAATTGTGGCTAGTCTATAATGTACCTAAAGTTTTGGATTTTCCCTCCTCAATCACCGGACATTAATCCTATTGAAAATTTATGACAGGCATTGAAATCTAAGGTTCAAGTACATAATATAAAAAATAGACAAATTCTGATAAGCCAAGTTCTAAATGAATAGAATAAAATCTCTGTTGTCACTAGTAAACTTGTTCAGTATATGCCTAAAAGACTTAGATGTGTCATAGAATCGAAGGGTTTTCCTACTAAGAATTAATTTATAATTGTGTGGCATTTATTGTATTGCATATATTTAATTTTCTATTTGTCCAAATAATTTTGAGATATAAAATTCGTTCTAAAAATTAATGTTATTAGTTTTTTGTTCTAATTTAATAAATAATACTTTAGGATTGTTCAGTAGTCTTTAAGAAATATTCAAGATTATTATCAGGTAGCATATGTTATTCATTATATTGTAAAGTAAGATTATTGTTAAAAATAAATGTTGTTCAACTACTTTTGGGGGTAACTGTATATTAAATTATTCTAATGTAACATTGACATGTTATAAGATTTTAAGAGCAAAATTACAGTCGAGTATTTCATTAGAAATTTCTGAAGATTCGTTATACTTGCTCGTATGCAATTTCCATTACTAAATAAAATTTGCTCTCATCAGCCAAATTTTTTACAAGTCATAGGTCATATTGATAATTTGTGGTTATAACTGATTTAGTGTGTCTTCTACCTCATTCCTGTTTTTAATCAGGAGTACAGAGGAACTCAGAATTCCATTAATTTTCAATAATTTTAATTTTAATAATTTCTAGTCGATTTAATATTCAGTGTAAACAATAAGCAGAAAAACAAATTATTCGAGTAATTTTCGTGCAGCTGAGTGAATGACACGTACCGAGTGCAGTTTATAAATAATGGTCCGGCCGACGGGCAGGTATGTTCGCGTGTTTTTAACAATATTTAAAACTAAATATTTCTCTTTATCCCTTTGTTATAATAATTGCGTGCCGCTCCGGGCACTTTTCTAATTGTTTGAATTGCTGTGTAATGGCGCTACCACTTTATGGAAATGCGCAGCACCGTTCGCTTTTTAAAACTTTTTTTTTAGAAAATTATTCGGGTTTTAGTTAAAGTGGGTTCTTTAGAGTAAAATGGATTTTTTTTTTTACTTGTAGAGAAGAGAATTTATACTTAGGTCAATAAGCAAACATGCGAGGAAAACTTAAAAACTAGGAGAACACTACTTTATAAAATTATTCTAAGAAAAGAATATTAAGATCTGTTATAACATATTTTTAAATAATTTAAAAGGATAGCATTTACAATTCAGAGATTCTTCAGATCAAAATTAGCCGATTTAGGTAAAATCTCTTGGCATAAAATAATTTTGGTAGTACTTTCCAAGCGCCTTATTGTTCTTGGGGACTTTAATGTCCCCACATTTCAGTTGCATCAAGCTTTAAATAATAAAGGTAAACTATTAATTAACTTCTATGAAATTCTTGGACTTGATAACAGTGTTCTAAACATGAACGGCAGGTTTCTTGATTTGGTCTTTCCAAATGTTAACATTGAAGTCAGCATCAATCATCCTGCCTTGATGGTTTCTGTGCAAGCTGCTCTACCTCACGTTTCAAATACCATAATACAGAAAAACAATCTGCCTCAATATAACTTTGAAAGGCCAAGTTCTCACTGATGTATTATCTAATACTGGATGCTGACTGGTCCACGGTTTTATATTGTAATAATGTTGATGCATGCTGTAGTGAATTTTATAAAATCCTTAACAACATCTTTGCTGCATCAACTCCTTTAAAGCACAGTGTGGCTTTTTAAAAATATAATTAGCAATATTTTTTAAAAGGAGAAAGCATATCGGGGTTTTACTATCGCCGCAAGTTTAACTCTTTACGACAAACAATAAAATACAAAGCTCGGGAGGCCTTCAAAATCTATGTCGTTAAAACAGAGGAAGCAATCTCTGAGGACCCGCCCTCTTTTTGGGTCTTTATTAGGGCAAGAAGGGGCCAGTCTTCTGTCTCCAAAGATTCTATAAATCTTTTGTAGATCTTTATTTGCAGAGAGAATTGAGACTGTAAATAAACATAACCGAGCAGATGAAGTCTATTCTTACTCTTATTTCTCGGAATATGTTGAAAATTCCCCGTCAGTTTCTGCTGATAAAATTGCAGCTGCAGGTAAAACATTAAAAAACAAAATGACCGCTGGCCCTGATGGAATTTCCAGTTTCATAGCTAAAGATTGTGCATTTAATCTGTGTAACCCCTTGTGGCATCTTTTTAACCTAATCCTCAAAACTAGCCACTTTTCCTTTATTTTGGACTGCCCAAAGTACTTCCCATATACCAAGAAAGATGACCCACAGAATATTGGAAGCTATCGGTCCATATCCATTCTATGTAACTTTTCCAAAATCTTTGAAATTATTATTTACAATTCCATATTTCCTTAAGTTCAATAGGAACTATCAATAAATCAACATGGTTTCTTTATCAAAAGATCATGTTAAACTAATCTTTGTACCTTGTCCCGATTTCTCTCCTTTGCCCCTGCTGAAAAATAAGTTGATGTAATATATACTGACTTCAGCAATGCCTTTGACCAAGTAGATCACTATATCTTACTGAAAAAGTTGAGGAAACTGTTTAATTTTTCTGAAAAGCATATTGCCTTGTTATCATCTTATCTGATTGGTTGTCTGTCAACTGTCAACAATTTGTCGAAATTGAAAGCTACAAATCAAAAAACTTTATGCCTACCTCTGGAGTTCCACAGAGGTTCAATCTAGGTCCACTACTATTAAACCTCTATGTCAAAGGCCTGATTTTAAAAATCACTTACTGCAAACTAGCCAATACTGACGATCTGAAAATCTTCTCAACCTGGTTAAGAATTGCTGTGATCGTAATCATTTAAATCTCAACGTTTCTAAATGTTGTGTTATGTCTTATCATAGAATCAAAGCCCCAATAATATTTAACTATACCATTGCTGATTTCACTTTATGCAGAACGAAATTGTTTAGAAGAAACTAGAAAGAACCTAGGAATTATTTTTGATGATAATTATTTTTGATGAGACTTACATTCGTCCCTCATATTGATTATATGGTGGCTGCTTCCTTAAGACTATTGGGGTTTATTATTCAGAGCTGAAGGTTTTTTAGTAATTTATCTTCTTTGATAGTGCTCTAATTCTCTTTGGTCCGATCCAAGCTGAGCATATGGGTCTCTGGTTTGGTATTCATCTTATGAATGCCATATTAACTCCCTAGAACATATCCAAAGGCGCTTTTTGAAATAT
This sequence comes from Anthonomus grandis grandis, assembly GCF_022605725.1. Classification (NCBI taxonomy): domain Eukaryota; kingdom Metazoa; phylum Arthropoda; class Insecta; order Coleoptera; family Curculionidae; genus Anthonomus; species Anthonomus grandis. The sequence goes on from NC_065546.1 coordinate 10,650,374, forward strand.
CTTATTTTTAGAGAGGATGGTGCCTATCCAGTTAGAGGTTACAATCACAATCCTCTGTTATCCCGGTTCAACTTAGAAGCTCTTGTTTTAATGAGAGAGACTCACTCTGCAGCATTCTTCTATAAATTGCACAATGGTCACATATAACAAATGCCATTTTTGCTTTTAATTGTGCCAGAACTAACATTAAATATCAATATCCTATTTTTATTATGGGCAAAAACATCAACAAATTAACTTCCACTTATGTTATCTTTTCAATACTCTCTAAGGCACCTAGTTTCACATGAGGACTATTACACAATGAATTGGGAAGTCGCTGGAGCATGGGTTGACTCTCCTTCTTATAAATTTCTCTTCTTCTTTAAAAATATTGCTCAGATTTTTTTTTTACTTTATATTACATTTTATTACTTAATTTTAACTTTGGTTCTCTTAAATAATTTAATAAAGAGTTAAGTTTTATTTTTTTTGTTAGTTTTTAGTACTTTATGTGTTGTGTTTCACCACTGCTAATTTTGATTTTACTGTAATTGGGCTTTTGCCTGTTGGAAAAATAAATAAATTTGTTAGACATTTAATTTAAACTAAACACACAAAACATAAATACATTTATTTTTGTTTTGACTTATTTTAGTCACATTTTCCATTTAAGGTTTTTTTAATGCCTGTATCGTGAAAAACGTGCTCTGATGAGAAGTAAATATTAATTAAAAGAATTTTATTCAACAATTATAAAATGTCAGTCAATAAAACTAGTATAATTGATATCTATTGAACACCCTCATAATTAACAAGTTCTAGATTAATTTATTATTGTAATTAAATTTTGTAAGAATTTTAAAAATACATGCTAAATAATTAATGTCTTAACTAATAATATTTAAGTGCTTCCCCCCTTTCAATTAATGCGAGTAGTTTAAATTGCTTAAAGTGTGTTTACGAAGTACAAATGCTTTTAATTAGCACGTCAATTTAAAGACCGGTTTTGGTTAAGTAGAGAAAAGTTTAATTTGCCGTCGCGATGGAAGTAATTTTGAACTTTTACATTAGGCGGCAATCCGGTCGAACGCAGATGATGTAGATCGGGCTCGTATTAAACGTTTCAACCTTTTAAGCTTCATTGCCCCTATTTGAGGGGGCTAGTAGAGGGTAAATTCACTTTTGACAGTTCATTTTGTGATAAATGAAGCATTTAGTGCTCTTTGGTTTACTGAGTTTCTCGAATCAATATAGTTTAGAAAAAATCTTTTATGACGAAATTTACTCGTATAAATTCTTAAACCTTAGAAACTTGTTGATAGGATTGTATAATGATTTGATATATGGCAAAGCTTAAAAAACGCAATTAGGAAGTATTAAAAACTGTGGAAGTAAAAAAATACATTACGTACCTCGACCCCTATCCACTATGAAATCGCACTCTTTGGATTCCTTTCGAATATTTATCGTCGGAGACTTCTAACGGCGATTTTCCCTCTTTTTCTCGGACCGAGAATTTTCCCCGTTCCACATCAGTTTTTCTCTGCGCCCTTGTTTTACGTGTGTAAGATATATGACCTCCGACGCCGCGCCGTTCGTTCGATTTTATCTCTCTGGAAAGTTTAAAGTCGGAAAAGCGAACGATGGACTTGGGAAACTTTTGTTTGGATCGACGGGCGATTGTGTAGGTATGGGCCTGATAGGCTTCGAAGTTTATTGAACGGATTTTCCACTCTGTTTAACTTTTACCGGCGAATCCTTCCGCCTCTTTTTTTGGAGAAAGGGTCGTTTTGTTTGTTAGACTTTTAGGGCTTTGTGTATTTGAGATTTTGTACTTTTCTGGCTATTGTACTGACCGAAAGGTAAAACGTTTTTAAATGCACTTAAGAATTTGCCTGTTCTATTATAAATTATTTTGGGTTACATACTAACTAGTGAAGCTTAGTATTACTACAATAGATATAATAATAAGTCTTTGTAAAATCAAAGAATACATATATTGGTTTCAAAATATAGTAGTTATATTAGTGAATTAACGTAATTGGACGCTTTCTGTTTGCCTTATTCCTAAAAAATGGAGCGACTTTGAATTTTTTTAAATATTTTCTTTTAGCCTTTTACTTAAAAATTGCATTCTTCTCTTTGACAATTTTATCATAAAAATTTTAAAAATATATATTTTATCTTTCTTTTTTTTTGAGTTAGGTTTAAAAAATCAAATCTATTTATTAAAAAGTCTTTGATCTATATTTATAAAGGTACAGTACTTATTTTGCTTAAAGTTCGATAGAAATATCTATTGAAACAACAAGTGGAAACCAAGTTTTTCTAGTGTAGGTAAATTAAGCCAAGAAATGGATATTAGTAATGTACGCGAATGACAAAGTTTTCACTGCACGGGATTACAGGACTTGTACATGTACAGGGTGTTTCAGAACTATGGGATCAAACTTCGAGGGGTTGTTCAGTGCAACAGTAGAATCCATTTGAGTATAGAAACCCATGTCCGGAAATGTGTTACTACGCCACTACGTCCCTAAGACGAGTTTAAATTTAGAAAAAATATTAATTATAATAATTGTACCTAAATAGGATCTGATGCATTTATTTTTACCTTTTGTATATGATAATAACAACAATTGTTCAAAATGTCTTCCTCCAACCTCAATACACCGATTTAAATACCGCACATGATTTCGGCGTACTACACTAAAAATTTGATCTTCGTTTTGAATGATTTCAAACGCTGCTGTGATTCGTCCAATTAAGTCTAGCTCTGATTCTACTGGAGTTTCGTAGACTAAAGACTTTACATGTCCTTACAAGAAAAAATCGAGCGACGTTAAATCGGGTGACCTAGAAGGCCAAGAAACTGCTCCACCTCTGGCAATCCAACGGTGTCCAAACCGATCAGTCAAATACTCGCGTACTTGTACAGCAAAGTGAGCCGGCGCTCCATCATGCTGAAACCACATTTGCTGTCTAACGTTTAGTGGAACATTTTCAAGGAGTTTTGGGAGAACTTCCTCCAAGAAACGCAGATAAATAGGTCTTGTTAACCGTTCCGGTAGAAGGTATGGCCCAATTAAATAATCATCAACAATGCCTGCCCATACGTTGACAGACCAACGATTCTGATGTTTTCTTGGAAAAATTGCATAAGGATTTTCTTTGTCCCAAACATGGCTATTTCTAATATTAAAAATACCGTCTCTTGTGAGAGAGGCTTCATCGGTCCACAAAACATATCGTAGAAAATTTGGTTTTGCAATGATGTGGTCCAGAAGCCATCGACAAAATATTCTAGGATTATAATCGGCTGCAGTCATACCTTGAACTTTCTGGAAGAGGTAAGGATGGAGTTGTTGCTCTTGTAGTACCCGCCAGACAGAAGCGTTACTCGTATTCATATTCTTAGCACGTCGTATGTGCTATTTGATGGTTCATCGACAACTCGCTGAAGCACCTTATTTTCAAATTCGACCGTTCTTACGATTCCAGAAACACCAGTATCATGCATCTTGGTCTTAAACATGCCTGTCGCAGCGAGCCGCCGATGAACCGCAATAAACTTTTTGTATCCAGGATGCTGTCGTTCGGGATAACGTTCATGATACAACCGCGATGCTGCTCGTGTATTGCAGTTTGTTGCTCCGTATGCCAAATGCATATCCGCCAATTCTTGATTGGTAAAATTTTTCTATTAGCAATAAATGTTTAAAAATTGAAAGCTATGAAATTTTTAAACATGACATTGAGAATTGACATTGATAAGCGTTGATTTTAAACAATTGTTGTTATGGTATCATGTATAAAAGGTAAAAATAAATGCAGCAGATCCTATTTAGGTAATTAATGTTTTCTATTAGTTTTAACGCGTCTTAGGGCCGTAGTGGCGTAGTGACGCATTTCCGGACATGGGTTCCTATACTCAAGTGGATTCTTCTGTTGCACTGAACAACATAACATAGTTCTGAAACACCCTGTATAAATCAAATTACTCAATGTTGGCTGAAATGTGAAATTGTGAGAAGTCGGACTACTTTTGACTTTCTTCTCGGCTGTCAATAAAATCCTTTAATTATTTTTTTATCAGATGTTCTGACTCATACGCCTAATAAGGTAGGGAGTCTTAAGTGACCACAGTTTAAATTGGAGCTCTCTTTGATAATTATTGAAGAACTCAAAACATTTTTTGATTTAATTTTTTTTTAAATAAAAAACTGATTTATATTTCAATTCACAGACCCAATTACTTGTAAGGAAATATTTTCTTTTGTAGCATTTAAGCAAGGAAGCATTTTTAGGTACTTTGTCATCCTTTATCCTTAGATCTGTTGTTGATGACAATGTTGCTTAATAAGACATTTTATAGTGAATTTTGCACTACTTTATTCTTATTCTGAAAAAATATTTTTAATTTTTCAATAAACGATAGTGGTGAAGGGTGAATCTACGTTTTTTACGCGAGCCTTGACCTGTATCCAAAACTTAAAAGATGCCGTAATTTTTGCAGAATTTAAACAGTCTTTATAGCTACATGACTTTACCAATATTATATTGTTCATATCATAAATAAACCTGTCTGACTTAAAAATTAACCATCAAAATCGTAAAATTAGGGAAGTGGATCTTGGTCTAGTTAGGCGGCTTATTAGCGATTAGCGGGTTATAAAGCCACAAAGGAAATTATATGGCGGACTTTATATTCTACCAAAAAAAAATGTGCTTTGTTCATAAAGAGATTAAGGCATGACAGTTGGGAAACGCAGGTCATACAAGTTAAAAAAAATTCATATCTGTTAACACACTAGTATGGGATTGTAACTACATTAAATAATTACTTGATGCTAAATTTTACCAAAATGTCATTATTATTAACAAATTTCTTGGTTTGTCCCACAGCGGTGTTTTTGTGTAAATACTCCATAGCTCCGACAGACATGGGCGTAACTCCTTTGTAATCGTTTTTCGGCGCCATCACCGGCATTGGTCAGCACTTTTATCTTCTCTGCGTAATCGGGAGTTATTAGGTCACTGACTAAATGATTCTTACAAACAATTCTTCGGTAAACCATAAGATAAAGAATAAGGGACATTAACTAATCGCTTTTAGCGCTCTTAAAGATAGACGTTAATGATAGTTGTTGCAGCCAAAAGAGGACGCTAATTAAAATTAAAAACTGAAAGAGCTCAGTGCAAGTCATCGTTATTCTAACTTGACTGCCTGTATCATTATCAAACGTGTTTTTTTTTAGTTTCAGACCGAGGGTATAGTTTTTATATATAAAAGTTTTTCAAAGATAGAGCCTCAATTTCTCTTTACTTTTATTCCTTATAGCACGGCTTTTCATTTTAGATTTGAGGCTTCTTCAGATAGCTGTTAAAAAATACAAATGATAAAATAAATACTTTTTGAAAATTACAACAAAATACTAACCTAGGATACAAACAAACAAGTAAAACAAAGCAACTATTACACAATTACAAAACTTAAAACATTTAACAATAAACTTAAAGTTGCCTAGAAAAAAAAACGTTCTGTATAGGTCCTGACACTTTTTCACACAGTTTTAATTTTATCATTTGAATTTTCCTCATAGCCATCTCAAGAAGTTGATCCCAGATGACGGATAACGAATAAAAGTTTAAAAAATTGAGGCTGTGTTTTTAGAAACTCTATTCATAATTTCATTAAAATTCATGCTAAATTTGGGCGTGTAGCATTTATCGACGTTTCTTTAGAGCCTTAAGAGGAATTCGGCACAAGATATTTGATATGATACTTGAGTAGTTTGATACATTATTCAACAGTATATATTTTTTTTCCTAAACAAATACCGGGACCCGTCGATTCATATTTTTCGTTGAAAACAAAGTTATATAGTGTCTTCCAAAAATATGATATGAGGTCATCGATGATTCTTTTAAATAGCAAGCCTAATTTTTTTTTGCTATTTTTTAAGAGCAAAATTTCAAAGTTATTGGATTAACCGTTTTGAAGATAAATGAAATATTTTTTTTATTTAATATATGTTACAAAATCTATTTTTCTCAAAAAGTTTTTTAACAAATGTTTAAAATGTAGTCGGTAAAATATTAAGTATGTTCCAAAATTAAAAAACATATTATAATAATGTTATCGATGATTTTTTTTTAAGTGGCTTTTACTGCTTATTTATAAAGAGCATATCGACTTTTACAAAACTATAAAAGTTCATATTTGTTTTTACTTATAATTTCCAAGATAATTGAAACACATTGTTTTCAAGAATTCAAACAAGAAGAATAACTTATTTTTTCTTCCTTTTATTATAAATGTTAAAAATGTAGTCCATTTACTATTTGGCAATGCTCTAAACGTACTTGAAATTCGTTTTGAAGGTTTCTTATAACTTCTGAAGAATTTAATATATACTCATGCCTTATTTTGGTTTTCAATTCCTCAATGTATGGATTTTTGGACAGATAAACTTTGGATTTCAAATATCCCCATAGGAAAAAATCTAAATAAGTTAGATCGGGAGATCTTTGTGGCCATTCAAAGGATCCTCGTCTACCAATTGGAAATAAAGTATGCAGTTTTCAACAGGACGTGCACAATGGGAATGCGCATTATCTTGTTGAAACCAGATAGATACTCCCATTTGTCATATCAGTTCCTGTTTGATCAGAAAATAAAGCAGCTAGATTTAGAATTATTTCTTCTTATAAAAACTGTAATATATTATACTTAATTTAGATTTTCTTGAAAGAAAATTGAATCTATAACTTGATGGCTTACAATTCCTGCCCAAACATTAACATTCTCTAGATGTTGACTCTGTTTCTTCCTCATTCAACATAGATTTTCTTGTGTCCAATAACGGAAATTGCGTCGAATTACTTCTCCGTTCAGCGCATCAATACTGACTCATCAGAAAAGAGAATATTTTTTGTTTTAACAGTATTATTCTGCAGCAGTTCCATAAATTATTCACACAATTCGATTCTTCTATCTGCATCTTTTCCAATAGTTGTTCTTTTAACGTGACCATTTTCCCGAAACTGATTTTCAATTTTGCTTAGAGTACCTTGCGATTTCGATGGTAAATCATTAAGATTTCAATATTATGCTTCTCCATCAAATAGAGCATTGCGTAGAGCATTTAAATTGAACAAAAATACTTAAATCCGATTATCAATTGAAAAGAAAAAGATTTTACACTTAAGACAAGTCTTAAAAGCAATATTAATATTTACTAATTTTACTATTTAAATATACACATCAAAATGGTCTAAGGAACACTTAGAAAAATAGTTTTTTTCGCCTTATAATAAATTTTTTATATATTCATATTTTTATACGGAATAGATACTGTAATGGTATTTACTGGCGCTTACTATTTTTTTTCTATCCCCTCTTGATCTTCTGGGTTATTTATAAAGTTTGTAGTTGGTTATCCAACCATTATCTCGGGCGCCACCCTCAAGTTTAATGTGGATGAGGAACCACGGCCTATCAGGTAGCCTTTAGACAGTGGAGATAGTAATCCAGGTCTTCTGTGTAAGTAAAACAATAGGCAACATTATAACAAAATCACATTTATTCATCCCCAAAACCTAACATGTCATCTCTTTGCTAACACTTCTCAATAAGCCTTACGGCCAAATTCAATACGGTACGGTGCGGGAAGAGGAGGGGTAAGCAAAATGTAAAAGCGGTACGGTAATTTATGGCAGTGAATGAACGGATCAGATAAAGCCCAGAGAAAATAAAGTATGAAACGGTCGGTATTAATCGGAATGGTAAGCGGTAAGTCACCCACAGGATAATTAAGCGGTCTAATATAAATGCGGTCACTCGTAACCTTGGCCAACTCTGTTTAAACTGTTGGTAGACGCGGTCTTAATTTTGTAGGTAGAAGATGGCAATGCTGTCAGGTTGGGAATAATGGGATAATATCCAATGCAGGGTGATACCTCGTAACGGTCCGACACGTAGCCCCCTAGCACTTTTTAAGGAATACACAGTGTTACCCTGTAACGGTCCGGCACGCAACCCCGTGTATCCTGTGGATATTAGGAATAAGGAGATAATGTCCAATGCAGGGTGCTACCTCGTAACGGTCCGACACGTAGCCCCCTAGCACTTTTTAAGGAATACACAGTGTTACCCCGTAATGGTCCGGCACGCAACCCCGTGAATCCTGTAGACGCTAGGAATAGGGAATTTGCCTACCTTCTTATCCATTATACTTACATGCTAACAACAGCGGCGGAGCGATGTACGGTACTGTGGGGCTTACCTTGGTCGGTTGCTGCGGTCGGTCTTCTCAGAGGACTGCCACTCAACGAACTGCGCGGACTGCCTGCTGCCGGTCAGTGCATCGCGTTATATAGAGCACGGACATGCGCGGTACTTAGTAAACGCGGTAAAAGTAGGTGGTGGTACGGACACGAACGGTGCTGAGGTATTAACGCGGTGATAAATTAATAATTAACGCGGTCGCGCATTTATTAACAAAATAGAAACTTTTCTAACTTTACTAGGCAAATCTTAGTTGTCAATATAAATCTTGAAAATTATTATTTAAGTTGGAAAAAGAACCGAGTAAGCGAGCAGTAATTCTATAGATAAATAAGAGAATTACAGAAAATTTAGTAACTTCGTTACAATACAACTTTAATATTAAGATACCAACGAAGTAAAATAAATATTTGGGTACAAACAATCATGCCAGAACAGCATTTTTTGCTACTTGCACATTTTATCGAAATAACGCAGATTATAATTTTTAAATTCTAACGCAATATCGCATTTTCTGTGGTTCCAACCGAACAATTGTGATTTAGTTTTTATTCAATAAAAATGGAAGGACGACATTTAACTCGAGAGGAAATGCTAAGAGCAGTCGGAATGCTTGAGGCAGGAACAAGTCAAAGAGACGTTGTAAGAGCTTTGGATACATCTCCCAATGTAGTGAACCGTTTGTGGACAAGATATAGAGAGACAAATGATGTTAGAGAACGGCATCAAGGCCCGTCGTGAGTTACCACACCTGCCCAAGACCGTTTTATAACTTTGCAAGCTCAAAGAAATCCCACGGTAACAGCCTCTGTTTTGGTTCAGCAACTCTCACGAGTGCATAACGTCGAGGTTTCAGGTCAAATTATTAGAAACCGTTTGCATGAGAGAGGACTTCATGCCAGAAGACCCCTAAGGGTTCCTCGGTTAACTTTCGTCGGAAATCGAGGTGCTAGATTACCGTGGTGCCAAGAACATGTTAATAGGAATCCAGAAAGATGGGCCACAGTTCTTTTTGTGGATGAGTCTCGATTTTCATTTTATCCCGATTCTGGTAGAATTCGTGTCTGAAGAGAGGAAGGAAATGAAAGTCGTTTGCGTCATGCCCGGGAAGTAGTAAGGCAACGTGGTGGATTACTAATGTTTTGGGTGGCATTAGACTTGACGGAAAAACGAACCTCATTTTTGTAAAAAATACAATGACTAGAATAAGTTATAGAGATAATATACTACTGCCTGTAGTTGTAACATATTTATGCGAAATGGGCCCAAATTCGTTGTTGCAACAAAATAATGCCCCACTACATCGAGCACGGCTTGTACGAATCGCTATTGAGGAAAATCAAATCAATCTTCTATCCTGGCCCTCTACCTCACCGGACCTTAATCCAATTGAGCATGTTTGGGATTGGTTAAAAAGGCAACTTCTTCAACGATTTGACTTTTTTCAAAGCGCTCTGGAGCTTCGTCTTGCTGTGACACATGTTTGGGAGGAGTTGCCAAAGAATTAATTAATAATTTAATTATAAATAAGTATTATTAATAATAGAGGTGGATCATATGGCTATTAGTTTAATTTGTATTTGGTAAATTTTTATTTTTATATTTTTTTTTAATAAACGGTAATAAATGAAATGTTGTTCTTTATTTTTATTTAAGCCCTAAATTATGTGTAAATTATAATCTATAAATAAAAGTTATTAATTATATTGTTATTTTATTCGAATAATGTAAAAAAATTGCAATAAATAACGTTTTTCCAATCTTCTCAAAAGTATTAACATATTTGTGTTTGTTCCCTAGACCATTTTAATGTGTGTATATAGGAAATGCCAAATTTTTTCCAAATTAAAAAATAATTAACTATATGTAAAAAGAAAAAAAAACAGAATGAAAAGGAATTTGCAGCTTAGAAAAAATTAAAATTTGGCAGTTATGTATTATTAGATATCTTTTTTAAATATAAGCAAAAAAATTATTTAAAAACAAATATCGATAACAATATTTCAATTTTGAAACACACTACATTTATTTCTACATAAATCGTTAAAAATGTTTAATATGATTTTAAAGAACATTCTGGATAATATTAAGTAGTAGATAAAGTACATTTTAATATTATTTTTGTTAAAAATATTTTGATATGTTTAATTTTTTTTTTTTAATTTTAATTATCTTAATGTGCAGCTATTTATACATTAATAGGCTCTTTTAAAAACATGCAATAAAAATTAGGATTTCTATTTAAAAAATCGTCGATATTGTCAAATCTTATGTTTGAAACACACTGTATAACTTTTTTTCGACAAAAAGGAGCGCAACTAGAAATACAAATCGACGAGTCCGAGGATTTTTTTAAAGACTAAAAAAGTGTATGAACTAACGAATTCACTCCAAATTACACTTAGTTATTGCATTTCAGCTAAGACTTGCATTTCAACTGAGTCATTATTAATTTTTGCCTTTTGTTAACACTTATCCATACTTTCTAATACAAGCTTTGATCTCCTGTAAGATATGAACCAAAAAACCAGCATAATTAACCAGTCACCAGTAAATGTTAAATTTGTTCCTGATGACTTGCTAGCGTAGGAGTTCCCAACGTAAACTTTCATCTGCAATACTGTTAAAAGACTAAAGCATTATGTGTCAAAGGTTATATTTATACACACATACATATAACAAGACCCAGATCTGCCAGGTGAGGCCAGCACAAGTAGAGAATGCAAGAATAGGTCATCATTCTTTATCATTTATATTTTACAAATTATGCAGTGGTGTACATTGTTCGAGAGGGAAGCCAATAAAATGACGCAGTGGAACGTTAAAAAACCTTCTGTTATTGAAAAAGTCTACTTCTCTCTCCTTATAAGTCATGCTTTTGGTGTATTACGGTGAAGTATTATATTGTAAGACCTAGCTAGCTGGGGTAGCTAGGAACTTTCATGATTCGTAATACAGCTTAGTATTTATAAATGTCATAATAGCTATCTTGTACTGTGACCTAACCTAACCCAAAACAAATCGTAAATAGGAATCAGGCACCTTAATAATACAAACACGGGGTGTGTAAACCTAAATTATGTTAGTCTAAAGAAGCTTAAACTGACAAGAACCGCAAAAAAACAAACAAGCTAGTTCCTACCTCACCAGAACTGCAACCATCTATTTTGCACACTGAGGTTAGATCCGACGTCGGATATGGTCAATGCGGGTTAAATAATGCAGGATCTCTAAAATCTATTCGGTGTCGACTAATCCTGCAGTTATTATTATATGCAAACAGAGATAAAAGGATCGGGAGTTGCCTCCCGAGGGACTCAAATTTATTCATCAGCTTCGTAAATTGTTAATACTGGCTAAAAGCACATCCGTGTGATCCTGTCAATTAAGCAGTGCCAGCCAGCCAGCTATGACCTATATTTATATAGACAAAACGGCGAAAACGGCAAACTGACTTGCCTCGGATCAACCTGATTTATTATTAAATTCGTTTTGTGTGATATTTTTGACTAGACGAATAAGATGGCCGCTTTGCAGTGCAATAAGGCATTAATAAAACATTAGCTACGATTTTTGTTACTTTCGGTTTAGAACTGACAGGTAGTATTGTCAACCGTCGAAAATGGAAAATTTTACAAATTCAAATAGCCAATATTTTTTTGATGGCTATTTGAATTCGTTTTTAGAAAACAATGATGGCTGACTCTTAGATAAAAAGCGCTAGACGGTGAGAATATGTTTGCACTAATCTTTTCGGAATGTACCAAGATAACGCTTCGAAATTACTTTGTGACAATTAAAACTTAAAATAAGCTAGAATAAAGAGGATCAATAGGTTTTATAAGGTTGTTTGGATATACGATAGAACAGCAGAGAGATAAGCAAATGATTCCATTTAGGTCAAATCAAATTTTTGGATTTTCAAAAAATATATTCTACATTTGTAATTATTTTTAAGGGTATTTTTTATTGTTTTTAACTTTACTGAAAATGTCTAATATAAAAGACTTCGCGTAAGCAAATTCTATAACATAAAATTATAGTATTTTCTCATATTAAATATATAGCAAAAATAATACTAAATTCGTAAATTAAAAATATTTCTGTAAATACATAAAAATAAAATCAAATAATGTACTTTAAAATAAATATATACTTATCTGGTTACTTGTACCATCCCTCTTTTAAGCTTAGTGTTATACAATTTATGTAAAATAATATATTTTAGTAATTTTTGAAGATAAATAAGTAGCAATTGACTTATTGCTAATTTCCTTGTCACTAAAGAGAGCAACTATACCCTTTATTCCAAAGATTGTATTTTTTTAATGTGCTGCTGATTGTAAAATCACTTATACTTCACCTAAAATTAATTTTCTTCTTCTTACAATACCATATCCACTCATAGATGTTTATGACAATATTTTTCATCTCTTCTCTGTTCCTTCCTCTCTTCCTCCAAAAAATTCTAGAACAGAAAACATACTTACAAAATTTCAATGCAAAATATAGAATACAAAATTCCGCTTTCCTAAAATCCATAGATAAAATTACATTACAAAACAATATACTTAGCTGACATACTAATAAATCTCCATGATTTGACAACATCCCCTCTTTATTAATAAAACATATTGCTGACTATATTCCGTTATTGCATATTTTTCACATCTGTTTTACAACCGGTATATGCCCAACTTATTTTAAAATTTGTAATGTCAAACCATGCACAAACTATCTATATCTATATAGGTAGACTTTATAAATAAAAACAAAATTTTACTTGAAAATCAATTTGGATTTCAGTAAAACCTAGGAACTGAAGAGACACTCGCGCATGTTACAACAACAATTTACTTAAATTTAAAAGCACTACCAAGACCATCTACACGCATTTTTCTCGATCTGCGACAAGCATTTGATACCGTCCATCTGAATTTATTACTCTTTAAGATGGAAGAGTATGGTTTTCGAGGAGTTATAGCTATTAAAGAGTTACCTTACAATGTACGTATCCAAAGAGTTACTATTGGTACTAGTGAAAGCTCACAAAGAATTATGAAATATGGAGTCCCCCAAGGAACTGTTTTAGGTCCGATGCTGTTCATTTTGTACTTGAATAATTCTCTTTTGCAGACAACAGTGTGTGTCATGGTAATACTTATGAAGAAATAAAGATTAAATGACAAAAGACCTTAAAATGGGTTAAAAATTGGCTAAAGTCTTAACTGGGAAACGAATAACTCCTCCCAGTCCACATAGATTCTTGATCAAAACTACAGTTGGGAAACTTAATATTAGTACACGAAGATAATTTTACATAAACGCTATCATGTAAATGCGTTAATTACGTTGAAATGGTCCAGAAAATAAAAAATCTTGGTACAATTTTGGATAGCCAAATGCATTTCAAATATCACGCAGAAAATATAAATACCAAACTATAGAAAGTCATATTTATTTTTAAAGATTTAAAGAAGAATTAAGGTCTTATATGAATATAAGTAATTTAAAGACTATATACTATAGCTTATTTGAGTCTATTCTTCAATAGGGCATAATAGCATGGGGAAGCGCTTATGAAACAACTGCATTAAGTACCGTGGAAAAAGCACACAAATGGTTTATAAAAACCGTATGTATCCAACAGACTTATTATTTCAAGAGTTTAGTGTTCTTAGGGTAAAGCAACTTTATGCAACCAGACTCAAAAAATAAAATTCCTTAATAAAAAGATGTACAAAACTAGACAAATAAAACAGATAGTAGCTGAAATACCAAAAACATCTAACAGGGTCTCTCAAAAGTGCATTTCTTATATGGCACCTAAAATATTTAATCTGCTTTCTACCGATGTGAAGAAAATAATGCACTTTACGCAGTTTAAAAAAGTTGTAAAAGTTATTTGAACTTTGATTATAGAAAATTGAAATCGAGCTTTGCATAAAAATCTTTTTTCACTAAATATTAGAGCAAGATTGAAGGACGAAGAAAACCTATGAGCTGGCGCACTAGTTGCCTTAGTAGATGCCTTCTATAGTTAAGCGATGTCGCAAGACTGTGAATCTGCTCTAACTGTTTCTTCTTCTTCTTCTTCCTCAAATACAATGGACTCGCGTCGTATTTCGATGGCCGCCCAATAATATTGTTTATGGACCTACAGTTTAAGGTGGGTTCCGAAACCCAATGTTTTGTTTTTATAAGACAAACACAAACAACCATGCCCATGCCGGGATTCGAACCCGAGACCATACGATTGCATTGTGAACGTTTTGCCCACGGTGCTACCGGGGTCGGCCTCTAACTGTTTGTTCACTTAATAATTTATTCTTATACTTAATTGTATTTTCAGCAATTACTAAATAAACTTTTTTTGATATTAAAAAAAAACTTGAATTTTGAAAAAAAATATTAGCCATTGCACACCGTATATGACTGTGATGTAATCTGTATCTGTTTAACGTTAGGTTAGGAATCTACTTCTTTGTTTATTTCAAGGTAAAAAATGGGACATATGGAGTACCAATCTTAGTTTTAACACGTTAACTGCCATTTGTACCATATATGGACACAGTCAATTTTTATTCAGCGCCATGTGTACCACAAGCGGACACAGAGCTTCTTACCTTCCAAGCCATGTGTACATGGGGGCGGCCACATTAAGCGTTGATTGAAATATATGTATGGATTGGTCTGGCGTAGGAAATAGTTTGTTTGAGAATGGCTCGGGAATATTTTTGTTTTTCGAAATAATATGACACAAAATATTGACGTTTTTTAATGATACGTTTATTTTTTCAATGAGCAGTAATTAAACATGTAAAATTGTTATTTATAATTATAAAATAAACAAAGTAACTTTAAAAACAAAATACTTCAAAATTAAAAGATTATTTGATATTTTTAAAAATATGTTTTTGGAAAAAACAGTCCATACAAATAAAAATATTTTCGTCATAACCTAGACATACGTAGGAAACTCTTTGGTATTTTTTACAGCATAATTACGCCCCTGTTCTTGTAAATTTTCTTCGTAGCAATATCTGCACCTGCCTTTTTTAAGCTTTTTCTCGTTATCTGTCTTTTCGGAAACTTTGTGCTCTTTTGAGGGATTCTTTGGGATTGGCGGTACTGCCGTTTCCAAAAGTTGCATGGCAAGATTTTCTTTGAAAGTCGTTATTGACATTTTTTTCTCGTTAATTTTATTGTTCAGATATAAGGCATTTACGACTAAGGTACCTGTGATAAATTCAAAGGCCAATTTTCTGTACCATTTAGTTGACTTTCTAAGAGAATTTGAATAAGCTGACATTTGGTCTGACATATCAACATATGATTTGGCCTTATTATAGTCGACTATTGCAGAAGGTGTTGCTAAGTTGTTTTTTTTTATTAAAATAATTTTTTATTCTGAAAAGTGTGTTGATTTGTCCCAAAGTATATATTAATAGATAGTGAAGAAAATTTTAAGGAATAAATTTTCTGAATTTTAAAAAACACTTAAAAAAACATTATTTTTATAAAATTACATATTTTATGACGTGTTCTATGATTTGCAGATAAGCTTATTCTAGGTAGTTAATCTTCTAAGGGATAAGCATTATAAATATACCAAATTGATTAATACTTTAAGAACTGCAAAACATATTTTAAATTACGTTTTTATAAAAAATGTTTCAACGGAACGTCGGTATAGTATCGTTTGTACAATAATAAAAAAATTCGTTTGTAGTGTCATGTGCAAGCATATACGACTAAAATATTATGATATTCCAATTAAATCTTATAAAAGCGCATAAATATCATATAACTAAAGAAAAAAACCCGTTTAATCCTACGTTATCGTTCACATTTTATGTCGATTTTTCTCTATTACTTCAGAATATTTTTGCATCCATTATTCTTCGTGACGATGGAAATTCATATCAGTCTAAAATCCACTTTGAGCCAATAGGCAGCTCGGTGCATACTTCCAGTATTTTATTTTCGTTTCATTATTTCCGTTAAATGAAAAGGATATAGGAGGGAGCGGGAAGGTTTATCTATATCTACAACTTCGCCGCGAAAAGAAATTCAATCGGCTTCAAACCCCGGAAAACAAATTATATTAATCCGACAGCAATTTTCTGTCGAAAACGTACCATTCACTCTATAGATATTTGAAACGGAGTAAAAGAAAAATTGATTACCTGGTAATGCAATTTTTAAAGACAACATTACTCCTACTTCGGGAAAGTGCTTCTAACTTAATAAAGGTCCGATGGAAGATTTTTAGAGTTATCTGTATATCTATATATATCTCGTGTATATACACTTGTATATACATAGGGCTCGAGCCTGTGGGGAAACCGATTTTTCTTATTGATGGCTTTAACTTTTATTCGATAAGTCAGTCTAGGCATGGCTTGAAAGTTATTCGTAATTCATAATACAATTACAGAAGTGAATTTTGAAAAGTAAGTTTAACACTTCGAGCTTTTAGCTTACTCATTTTGTGAATTTTAGAAAATATTGACATATTAATACTAAATATACTAAGGGAGAGTTGGGGAATGGTGCGCAGTTAAGCAAAAATTGTATTTGTGGCGAGCCTATAACATATAAATTAGTTTTAAAAATGGTATGAGATGTATTACTTATTAATGTATATATATGTAAAATGTTATTTAAAAAAAATCTACTACGCAAGTATAAAATGAAACAAAAATAAAAAAAACCATTTGCGCATAATTATCCGTCGCGACGGGCAATGATGCGCAAGGGTTAAGTACTCGTGCGCAGGAAATATCTGTTTTAAAAAATTATTTATTTTTAAATATTAACATTTAAAGTAGTTAATTTTTTAGTAGTAATATTTAAACAGCAGTATAAAGTCTTAATTTAAACAGTAGCCGCAGATGTAATTTTCTGGAGTATCAGCAGACGTGCAGGCTGCGTGGTTCCAAGAAGCACACATAACACAGCGGTACCATAGTTCTCGATTTTTGCCAACTTCTCCACAAATACAACATATCTCGTTGCGTGAGGCGGCTTGAAGTTAAATTCATCAATATCGTCTAACTCATCATCGTCGCATATCTCAGACAATTCATTTTTCAATGAATCATCGGATGTCTCAGGTGTGGCCTCTCTCTTTCTTTTTTGTTTTCCTTTAAGTGTTTTTGTATCTTGTATTTCTTCTTCAAAACATTTTCTTATAGTTTTCTTTTGGAGTGATTTTCCTTTTTCCTTTTTCTTTAAGTTTTCTTTTCTTACTCTCTTCTTTTTATCAGCGATTTCTAGTTTTTCCCTAACCGGAGTGCTTGTAAGGATTTTTGAACATTGCTTTTTTTTAGCATTTTTTTTAAATTCCTTTAATAACTTTTTTTGTTGGTATAGGAGCCATAGAAAGGAAAGAGTTCTCTTTCGATGTACCTGGCTGAGGATTGTTATAGTCAATTAAAGATGTTTGTCTAGCCTCTGGCAAAGAATCCTTTTCTTCTGGTTCAGAACTATTTGGCAATGAAACATTAGCTTCTGGTCTGGATAAGGGTGGGTGATTTTCGTCGCTGCTAACAACAGTGCAATTTGTGTTTTGCCTAGAAGGGGTAAAATCATCCTCACTAAATCTGTTTGGATTTAGTGGATAAATTCCTGAAGTGCGGAACCCTGAGACAGCTTTCTCCATGGTGGCGACTTTCATGAATGCTCTGTTTAATAATTCAGATCCGTCATATTCTGTTATTTTTTGATGTCCAGAAGTAGATAAATGAAGATCGTATTATCTATAGAGAGCATTTTTAAGTCGACTAAAAAAAGTTAGGGAAAAAATTAGTGGGGAGGAAGAGAAACCATATTAATATTATTTCCTTCACAAAAATTATAAGCCGAAATCGAAATATGGAGAATGGTTATCTAAAACCAATAGGACAGGATCAGATGCAGTAGGCTTTGCATGTTTTGCAAATTGAGACAACCACTCAACAAATAACTTAGAGTTAATCCAACCGTTCTTTGAACATTTGTACAAGGTCCATTTTTTTGCAGAGTTGTTGGCATTCTTACTCGGGGATATATGAGTATGGGGGGAATTCTCTGCAGCGCTCATACAAAAAACTCCAGTTATTGTCTTTCCCCTTTCAGCAGATATAGCAGAGTCCACTTTTTTTACTCCTCTGGCAGCATAAACTTTCGGACATTTAGCTTGAACCGTTGTAATGCCTGTTTCGTCCATGTTAAATATTCTGCTTGGTTGAAATTTAAACTTTTGCATAAGAATCTTAAGATTAGAATAAAATAGTTCTACAGATTCTTTATTAAAAGATGAAATCCGATTTAAACTCATGCCCTCAGGCTGTCGCAGTTTTATCTCGGGAAATCTTTTTAGAAATCCATAAAGCCATGCTTTGCCAGCTAGTCCCTTTTCTCGATTAAAGTTGCGAATAATATTATTTTGTTCTGCATACCTAAATGCAAGCCTTCTTAGACCATCAGGTGTCAAACCAAAAAACAATTTTGAAAGCAGCAGAACATAATCTTTCAATTCACACTCTATTTCTTTAGAGAATACAGTTTTACTGCCCAATCGAGGTAGTTTAAGATCATCTTCCAACAACTTTTTTCTAAGGTTAGATTCTGGTATTTTAAAGGCTCTTCCTACTTCCCTAATTTTTCTTCCATCGGTCCTTTCTTTCTAGGCATCTGAAAACATTAAATAGTACTATTACTTCTTAGCATTTAATTACGTGAAGGGGAATCGTGCACTTCTGCGCACAATTACCCCTTTGTTATTGTCTTTTATAAAAACATGATGTGGCCAAGAACATATAAACAATGTATGATTTAAAGGTGCCTAAATATTCACAATACTCTAGATTTTACAAATATAAGTAATGTAAAACGATTGGACAAATAATTATGGACTTACCGTTTTATTTTCTGACCCCGAAAACTTATAAAAAACAAAGAAAAATTTAATCGGTTAACCTCTCGGCGATCGTAAACACACTAATGGCGTCAACGGTCGCGCACACATTTTATTTTAGGTACTCCGTTGCAGAGAGCAGCACTGGTTTAGCGTTTGGGATAGCCCGCGAAATACAAAATATCATGGTGCGCACGATTACCCACCGCGCACCATTACCCAATATATACCTATTAGATCTTTAACAAAAGGCTTTTTTTTAGCTACTTGCTAAAGCTTAAGTTAGAACGCATGCACTAAAAAAATAAAATTGTCAGAAGTCGGCACCTCAAAAAAAACAGTTAAAGTTGACGACAAATTTGCTACCCAATCTTTTTTAAACTTTCAACTGATAAAAAATTAAATTCGTTAATTTACAAATTTAAGAGTGAAGACTAGATTATATGGAAATCTTTTTTTAAAAGGCTCCTGTGTTAACGTTATGAATATCAGTACAGAAGACAAGCTAAATGCAATATTCCTAAATTCAATTTCAAATGCTTTATTTGCCCATATATAAAATTATTAAATACAGTTATAAATCTAATTTAAATTTTGACAAAAAGGATTAATTCTCGATTATAAAAACTGTTAATCTGTTGGTACAGACGAAATAACCCTTAAAAATAATTAATTTATATCAAATAAATCAAAAAGAAACAAACAATAATAATATTAATAAAGAAAATTAATCCAGAACGGGAGAGCGGCAGCGGATAAAAGAACCAAGGAGGGTAACGCCCAATATTTAAGACCCTAAAGAAAACAAAAATGCAAAATGCAAAATGTTGATGTCGATGTTCACAAGGGGTAAAGCCATTTTTTATTTAATGACAATTAATAATGATTTTTTTTTTGTTAGATTTTTACCCTCATTTGTATCTGATGTTAATTAACCTATTCTTTGTTCAACTAGCAACTGTGATTTAATTTTTTTAGAAAATATGTTTAAAGATAGTTTTTTAATGCTGGATGGAATACTATTCCACATTTTAACCCCCGCAAATTTAAAAGAGTTAATTAAATATTGTTTCCAAGATTAATTATGAAATCAATAGCCGATAATATAGTAAATAAAATTATAAAAATAAAAGCACAGATTTTCATGCCTTTATGCCTGTATATATTAAATTTATTTAGAACTGGCAAGTGAGTCACGATATATCCACTGATATACATTAATATTGATAAATATATATTTATCCATTAAACCATGACGTTCTATAACTATTTTTTTGGTATAATCTATCATTTTGTTTTTCATAAAAATAAGACAGTTTTATATAATGTAATAATACTATTTATAAATAGTACAATATTACTTAATGATTTTTTAATATCACACAAAATATAAAAATAAACTAAAATAAAAATGAAAATAAATTTTTCGGGAGTATCTAGATAAATATGAAAAATCAAAAAATAATAGGGGTGTAGCTGATCATATCGGGAAAATTTGAAAACAGGTAATAATCATTAAACCTAATAATTCACTGTTTTTTTTATATGTTTTTTTTAATAACGCTTTTTGTTTCAGGTATGTACTTCGCGCTTAGTTAAGTCATCTAGAGTTAAATAAAGGCATTTGTGAGACCGTACCCTTGAAAACAAAATAAGGTAAGTCGACACATCTAAAGTCGTAAAATTTGTTATTTTGTCCAAAAAATAGTCAATTTTTTATTTTTGTAATTATTTTAAACCATAAAAAAATATTTACTTACTGCTAATATTATTAATAGAAAGGTTAAAAATAAAATGGCAAGAGGTACAATAGCTAGATATTACTTAACAAGGCAGAGTAAATTAAAAAAATAGATTTAGGGTGTTAATAAATAATTATAAAGCTGCCTGATAGACCTGAGTGAATAATAGTGAAATATAATGAATAATTAAAAAAAATTATGACTTTGACAAAAAAAATCAATCAAATAAAATCAAATCAACAAAAGTCAAATAAAACTAAAAATGTATTTTTAATTTTAAACAATGAATATATAGCCTATAGTTATAATTACGGTTCTGTCATATGATAACTTCATGACAAACTAGTTAGTTTATTACGTAAATACATGTGTGGAGTTCATTAGGGAGACGAGGTGAAAGCCAGAACCGTAAGAAAATTTTGTTTAATATAATTTTTTGAAAGAAAATTAGGCCATTTTCATTTTATATAATTTTTGCTAAATTTTGATAACTAAATTTAACATTTCATTTTTAAGTTATTCTTGAATTTGGTACATTACCATTTAACAATATGGTAAAAAAACTACTTAATAATCTAAAAAATACCTAAATTAATCTAATTATTTTTAAAAGATTAGTAATAATTAAAGCAGCGAAAAAGGCAGTTTTGCAACTGACAAATTAAATAGTTTTTTTAAACGAAAATTAAACAGGTCTTTGAAATTAAAGTTTTTTATTGCAAGATTATAATTTGTTGGAGCTTTAATTTATCGAAGATAATAATAGTATATTTCGTGTACTTTCAGGTATGATTCTGTTGTATTATAAGTAGTTATCACCTAATTATAAATTGCTTTATTAGTCACCGATGTGGAGGTCAGATTGCTGATTAATAAAGCAATCAGAGATATTTTGTTATGCGGATTTTTTTAGGAAGCTTTTTTGAATTCAAGTTTTCAATTATGGTGTATTACTGTTGAACATTGAAACTAAAAATTAATAGAGAAGGTTGTAAAAAAAGCATATAATAACCAAAAAAAAGTCATAAACATATCGCAAAATTAAAATATAAAAATTGAAGGTAAATAATATAATAAATAATGTCATATTAGTAAATTAGGTAAATAGTTCATAATATATAAACAAAAATTTTTTAAAAGTTATTATCTTATAAGCTCTTTAAAATTCAAATTATTTGGACTTAATTCAGGCTTAGGGGCTGATAATTCCAGTCATGTAAGTTCAGTCAGTTTAAAAGAATTGCATTGAAATTTGATTGGATGTTTTAAAAAAATTAATTAAAACATCAAATGTTAAAATGATAAATTATTGTCTGACAAATACTTAAAATTAAAATTTGGGTTTAATTTATGTTTAGTGCCTGATAATCTTTTTCGTGTAAACAAATGTAGTGTTGCATTAGACTTGGCAGTTTAAAAAAATATGTTAAAAAATTAAATCTATGTGATAAGTTGTCTGAGTGGTCTAAATAAATAAAATTTAAAATAAATACATTTAATTTAGCTTTTATGTCTGATAATTTATTTTGGCAGTCGAATTTATAAAAAATCGTTTGGACTGTGTTGGAAATTGAATTAACAATTAACACAGAAATATTTAAAAAATAACGTTAAAAAATGATGAGTTATTGCCTAATAGGTACTTTAAAATTTAGAGTTAGTGTCTGATTATCTTTCTTGTTAAGTCAAATTTAAAAGAATTGCATTGAACTTTGACTTAGTTAGATGAAGTAATAAATGTAAATATAATACATTTTTAATTATTTAAATTTATTTTTTATTAGTTTCTAAAATATATTTCAAAAAAAAGTTTTATTTTGCAAAACAACGATGATATTATTTTTGCAATTCATTAGCCACACGACCTAAGAAGCAACATCGTAGGGTGATGTTTAGTGAATTTTCTTTAAATACAAAAAATAATTGTGAATAATTTGTAAAACAATAACTAAACGTTTTGATTTCATAATATTAAAGAGAACCAGTTTTTCTCCGACATTTATATACGTCTACGTCCATTTAAAGGGGCCGATTTATATTATCAGTTCATATATTCATTTCACTAGTTAACTTAGTGGATTTTAAAGACAAAAAGTGAAATCACTAACTTAAGGCCCGATATTGCTTGAAAAGTTGATTTAATTTTTTTTCTAATTTTTATTATATAATCACGGTCTAAAACATTTTAAAAATAAACACGATGCAGTCATTAAGTTTAAATATTATCTCGCACTACTCATAATACTAACATTGAGTCTAAAAACTGTTTCGTCAGGCCTGGTGGCGAAGACCCCGGGAGTTGCATACTGAATAAAACAGCTCGGCGTTTTTTAAATTACATTTTTCCATTTCCCTAGAGAAATCTAAAGACAGACAAGCCAGACAGGTCTTGATGCCCGCCTGTTTAAAGATAAATCTCAATTGTTCGTTCGCATAATTTGTACTCGTTTTAATGAAATCGTCCCCTGCCGACACTTTTTGCAAAAGTGTGCTGGCTCCGGGCCATCGCTCTTTTTCGAGCTGTGACAGTAAACGATCGAATTTCTCCAATTGCGACTTGATGCACGATTTATCAGCCATCAGATGCTCTCTGCTGTAATGAATTCGAATACGACGAAGTTCAGTGAGTTTTTTTTTACGTTTTTTGATTTGGTATTAGTTTTCTTAGGAATTTTTTTTCTGCATCTTAAAAGCAAATTTATCAAGTCAAATTTTTTATGTTTTTTTAGATTATTACAATTTCATTAAAAAAATTTATTTCGTTAATTTTTGATTTCAATATTACTGGACTCTACTACTCTTGTTTCACCTCTGTTTATTTTTTATCCTGATGATGAGTTCTTTTATTTTACCATGTGTCTGTCAATAAAGTAACAAAATGATAAAAACAAAACTGTTTTGCTTCCTTATTGGCTTGTCCCATCTAAGCCAAAAAGAAAACAACGTATTTTTCACTGTTTCCTGTTATTGTTAAATATTTTATTCCATAAGTCCAATGTAACTTCCTGTTAAACCAGCTAATTTTCGTTCCAAATATAGCTGTGTGAACGGACTTTGTGATGTGATATGGGAGTTTTAAGATTAACTGCCACGTGACCAATTTTTAAGGCATTGTTTATAACTTAGAACATTGAAAGGCTAAAATAAAAGCTAAAATCTATTGGTAGTTTATTTGCTTGCAACATCTCTGATGCAATGATGACAAATGTTTATGTAGACATAGCTGAAAAACACTTCATAATATTACAGTACTACTATTCCTGTTTAATAAAATAGGAAGCATTTTCTTTAATAAATATAATGAGATACTCTATAAAGAAGTCAATATTTAATATTAAATGAATGCAGATAACGTCCCTAGGATTGGAGAAAAAGGCAACAACATCGCAACGCCATTGATATTAATAATAGATTATGCTTTGAATGATTAACAATATTACCGCTTATGAAGTCCTTAGACGTTTTTTCAATGTACACTGTATCCTATCCCTTACAGTACCGAGATAAAAAAAATTGAGTTTGGGGTTTATATTTATTTTACGCCGATAAAGTTGGGTCAAAAGGTACGGAAAATTATTTTAAGAAATATTCGGAAGGGTTAAGGGAGGGATTAAGGATGTGCACAATTGTGTGTCTAGGGAGCCAACATTAGAAAAGCACAATTGTGAAACAAAATTTATTACTTTGTATGGAATGAAATAAAATAGTTTTTATCTTTGGTTAAACAAAGAAAAACATTACATTTTAGGCAATGCATTCTGGACCGACTTTTGCACCCTTCTAACCTGCATTTAACTGGGTTCTTCATTTCTTCATTTTTTGGCCAGTGTTCAAAACCATCAAAGCGTTTGTCTGCACAGGGCAACTGGAAGGCATTCTTCTCTTTTTTATTTCATTTCCTTCAACGTTAGTCTCTTCCTCTATATTTTCTTGGCATTCTGTTTCCTCAAATACACGCTTCTTAGTACCGGCAGTCAGATATTCCCCAAGATTAAGTCTAAATTTCAAAAGATCCATAATATCTTTGCTTCGAAGGTTTCGACTATAACAATCCCTTCGATACTCCATCCAGCTGTTTACTATTGCTAAGTCGAACAAATGTAGGATGGCTTTAAGAGTCCATTTCCGCGTTCGAAAGAAAGATCGATAGTATTCCATGATTTGGTCGCAAACATCTCCATGTTTTCGTTGTATGATTTAACAACAGCTGGGCATGCTATGCCTGAACGTTTTTTTTCTGTTTTGTTCCATCTTTGCACCTCAGTTTCCGGCTGTCTTTCAAAAGTTGTGGATATCATTAAAACAGATTTATTATCTTTCCACTTTGTAATGCAAAGTTTATTATCGGTTCTAACAACTTCTTCTGACTCTCCCCTATTCATTAAACTGTATTTTTTTAAAATCAAACCCTTTCACTCTGTTGGACATAATTGTAGCAGTTGCATCTATATTCAAACTCGTCAATTTGTGCATCAAAGCAATAGTTGAAAAGTATCTGTCAAAATACAGGTAACTATTTTGAGGTAATGTTACTGCTAGACGCAATATTATTGAGGGTCCCAAGCCTAAATCCCTATCTATTAGTGGGGTAATATTGCCCTGGTAGATTTCAAAATCCAATACCAGTCCGTCGGATGTCGTAAGAACGAAATTTTTCAGTCCCACTGGTCTTGGTTTATTTTTAACAAATTGTCAAACTGGACATCTTCCCAAAAAAGGAATCATTTGTTCGTCAATAGAAAAAGCTGTCTTTTCTTTTCTTTCAATGGCTTTACATCTATTGCGAACCAAATCAATTACCGGCTGTATTCTCCACAATCTTTTTTTTTTGTTCCTCTTCTGATACTCTAATTGTCAACGACATATAAATTTACACGTATCATGTAAAATCTTTGTCGGTCATGACCCCATCAATTAATGGGAACTTATATTTTCCATTCCAATACATATGTATCCTTGGAAAATGAATACATTCCATCAAAGCATTCATTCCGAAAAATTTCTTTATTTCTTGAGAGGTAAAGTTGTTTTCTTTTGCATTTTGTTGCAAGAAATACTGGGAAGTCAAATTTGCGGCTGACTCAAAAAAATCATCATTCAAATATTTAGCAAAATATTCGTTTGGAGTTTTTCCGAGTATAGTCCTCTTTTACAGGAAAATCCTTGCTTCTAAAGTTTCCATGCTTCCACTGGAGAGTCTGGAAATGTATGAGGGGTAAATCATCTTCTGAATCTGAAGAGCTATCAGCTTCATTAGGTGCTACAATTGGGATCTTTTCGTGAATTTCAAACTCATCTTCTTCTATAAATAAATAATAACTTACCTGCACCAGCCATTGTTAAAAATAATCTAAAACTTTTCAGGTTATGACAAGAATGCACTCCCGGCAAAATAAACGATTTGCGCGTGCACACCTAAAAAATGCACTATTCACAATCATGTCGCACGGTTCTCTAGCCAGATTAAACATTTTTTGATCCTTATAACACTAGTAAATAAGGAAGTCACAATTGTGACATCGGGTAGCGTAAGGACTATTTTGGATGAGATTGCAGGTATCTCTGTCATTTTTTAAGATAACCTTGCGGTTTTCCCGATTCTGTATCAGTTTTTTCGAAAACTTTTAAAGCCACAAACAAAAATATTTAAACTACCTCTTGTTCCGGAAACACAAGGCGAAAATTAAACTGTTTACTTTAATTTTTTTTTTAATACATTGATGTATCACAACATAATCTTTAATAAATTTTAGTTTCAAAAATCAGAAAAATCCATATATTTATGTTTGTTTTCTAATAGTATGAAGTTCACAAAAACACTCAAATGAAATCTTTTTCCTTTTTCAACCGCAAATTAAAGAAAAAATACAGAACTTTACAAATGCCGAATATAAACACAAAGCCGTTTGACAAGATGACATTTCGCAAAATGAGATCAATTTTTGCTTACGCTGTTGCCATTCTAGTATAAACTGTCAAGTGTTTTAGAAGCAGTTTTAGAAATAAGGATGTTAATTTTTTTTTGCTTTGAATATGCATTTTTGCGCTTAGATTAAGGTATATCTATTGCCTTTTAATCCAAAATCTAACTCTAATGAGTTAAATTAACAATATTATATGCGTCGATATACATAATAGCTGAAAATTTTCTTTTTTGAAAATGCATGTAAACTATAGGAATATTGTGGCAGAAAATTTATTAGACTAATGAGAGACAGGCATACTGTCCAACAAGAGCAACTGAATCTACTTTAATAAGTATCCATAATAGATTTATTCGCCTTAAACCATTACGAAACCTTAATATTACCGCTAATTAGCAGTTAAATCCTATCGAGCACATTTTAAAGGCGCATTTTCATCCTATTTCTCAGTCAACAGTTAGTAGAATAAAGCACAAATTTATAACTTCAGGTCATGTTAGGGATTTGCCAAGATCAGGTCGTCCAAAAATTTCTGAAGAAACAAAATTAAACGTTCTGCTCTTCATCGAAGAAAATCCAAACAATGCAACTTCACAAATGTCAGTTGATAATAATATAGCCGAAACGTCAGTAAGACGCATCTTAAAAGCAAATGAATACCACCCTTGTAAAATTAGACTAATACACGAATTAAATGAGGACGATCCTGATCGAAGAAACCAATTTTGCGAGCAAATGATGAACATTTGCAATAATAACCGTCAGTTTGTGTTACGAGTTTTGTTTTTGGATGAAGTAACTTTTTGTTTAAACGGTGTCATAAATCGGTACTGGTCAGTGTCAAATCCACACTGGGCAACTGAGGCTCATACACAGTACCGTAAATCTATTAATGTTTGGGCTGGTATCGTGGAAAATAAAGTAATAGAGCCATACTTTATCGAAGAAAACTTAACAGGATAATGCTTTTTGAATTTTTTTCAAGAAGATTTTATCCCTGCTTTGGCTGCCCTATACCCAGACAAACAAGACCCTGCTGTTCCGACAGATAATTTGTGGTTTCAGCAAGATGGCGCACCGCCACATTTCTTTCGAGATGTCCGTAATTACTTGGATACAGTGTTCCCAGCAAGATGGATAGGACAGAGAGGGCCAATAGAGTGGCCGGCCAGGTCACCAGAACTAAATCCCTGCGACTATTTTCTATGGGGGTACCTAAAAAGTAAAGTTTATATTGAGAAGCCAAACAACGTAGAAGATTTGAAAAATAGAATTAGATATGAAAATAGACGTAGACCACTCGAAATAATTGATAGTGTTTTACATGAGTTTGTATACCGTCTTGCTTTCTGCCAAAAAGTAAATAGGAATCAGTTTGAACACGTGATACATTAATAAGAGTTTTCACAGTTTGTAACATGTTATCCTGCATTTTATCTTGATTTGTAAATAGACGTACTTACTTGCTTTCTTGTTGGTTAAATGTAAATATTTCTGAAACACTTGAGTTTTGAGATAAGATGTGTTATACGAAACTTGCTTGGAATTTCGCCTATATTTCATAAATGCAATAAAAAATATAGCATTCCATTTAAAAAAATGACCGATGACGTCATATCTTTTTTTTTGTTCCACCCTGTATACAAAATTTTATGTGAAATAATGCGCAACCTAAAATAAAAATCAACGGGTCCGAGCGTTTTCTCAAAAAATCATGTCTCTAATTTTTATCCAATTTATGTGGAACTTTAGGCGGTCACTGTATAAACAGTGCTGCAATTACTTACTTAGGGTGGTCAGAGAATAAAAAAAAATATATATTAAATATTTATGTTCGCAAAACAATCCAGCCAAAATGTGGAAGGCTCTTTTTAATATAAATGCTAAGACCATCAAAAATTATAATTTACCACCACATTTATCTAACCCTGATTCCATTAATAATTTTTTTTAATCGTTCTTGCAAAATATTTCTACTAAAGGAAAAGAAAAAATCGACTCTTATAACAGTAATAAATTAAACGGAAATTTTTCTTTTAATTTTTCACTTTCTACTGTTGAGGAAATCATAATGCTATTTATGCAATATAAACCGATGATATTTCTGGTTCTATGTTAAAACTATGCAGCCCCTTAGTCGACACTTAATTAATTGTTGTATCGAAAGGCAATATTTTCCTTTTTCTTGGAAGACCGCTATTGGTAAACATTTAGCTAAAATTGCTAATCTAATTTTCTTGTCCGATCTGCGTATAATCAGCATCTTGCCAGTACTATCTAAAATTTATAAAAAGATTTCATACAACCAATTATATAGTTTTGTAATTGAGAGTCACTTAGTATCTGAAAACCAATGTGGCTTTTTAAAAGGGTCAAATACAACAACAGTGCTTGTGTCTGTAACTGATAATATTTTTGAGACTAACGATAAAGTCCTGGCCAGTCTCCTAATATTACTAAGGCTTTTGATACCCTGGACTATGCACTCTTGTATTCCAAATTACATTATTATGGGTGCTCAGATGCTTCTTTAAATATTATCTGATCTTTTATTAATAATAAATTTAAAAAAATAACATTCAATGGAATTTCTTCTCAGACCCTAAGAATTTGTTCCGGTGTTCCTCAAGGCTCTATTTTATCTCCTTTGCTTTTTATAAATTCTTCGTTCTACTAATTTCGATACAGCTACCGCCTTTGCTGATGCAACATAGCGTGTTAATTATGACTTAGAAACCACACTATATGTCTAATGAACATAATCGACAACTTTAATAAATCCAAGCTTCTATGTTTTGCAAGTAAAAAAAAATGATTGTCAAAAATAATGTTGATATTAAACTAGGACGGGTCATACTTCCTTTCGTAGCTTCCGCGAGAAATGTATATCCGCAAACAATCCGCAATTAAGGTCTCTATTATACACTCCAATTTTGTTCAGAAGTTCTTTAACGACCATGTGCCCCGTTCTGAGTTTGTTCTTTTCAAATGTAAGGAGGTCTCTAGTAATTTTTTTAATGTATATCACGCAGGCATTTTATCCGATATGTTTCGTTGAAGTTCGACAAAAATAAACTATCGTGTGTTTCTTGGGTTGTACACAAGATTTTCTCTTACGGAAGATAGCATAGTTTCTTTCTTGCTAAGTACTACCTGGTTTTTTTTGGATTTTGGAGATTAATTAATACATTTTTTATAATATATGAGACAAAAAAATGAACTCACAAGCTTCCTCCTAAACCTGTTTAAAACTCTTTTAATTTATAAAAATTTCCAGCGAAATTAAATTACTGGCAAGTGGTTCGTGTCGTATCCGCCTTTGCGCTGCTAACACAAAATCTGATATAAATTTTTAATAATACGGAAGACCCCGAAAGTTTAAAACTCGTTACGTCGCGGTGCACGCCACTTCGCGTTAAAATATAAGATAACCTATCATAATCAACATCACACCCGAAAACCAGTCAGGACTAAATTTTGGGGAAGAAACATTTTCGCGGAAGCCCGACCCCGAGTTTACTTTGGCTCTACGCCTCGACGAACTTAACTTTCTAAATGAATTACGTGCATCAATTTTCTTGCCCTAAGGAATAAATTTTATTCGATCTGATTGAGTTTATTTTTGCTTTTAATGTGTTGACTTATTTCCACAGTTTTCCTCGAAAGCAAATAATAATATTTAAGATGGCATTTTTAGGAAAATTGACTTTTTATTGAGTGAACGTAAGCTTTTTGGCATATTTTTAAAGTAATATACAGAGTTATAACAGTCCACTTTGAAAATGTTAAAAAATAAACTATTTAGCCAAAAACGGTCGAACACGTCAAATTTAATATTGAGGGGGATATGTATTCACAGAACTGCGTTTCTATGAAGTTATCTCCTCACTTCCAGAGCCCTCATATCAATGTTTTTAAGTAAAAATAGAAATCGATTGATACCTTGAATTAAAGATAACTTAATTCTTCATATAGTCCTGCTTTTATTTTTTTATTTTATAAATTAGTTCTCAAGAAATATGAATAAACATGACTGATATTTTTCATTAATTTGAATCTTACAAGTTTGTTGCTTGCATATTTTTTTTTTAATTATTCAGGTGTTAACTCTAATTAGGAAAAAAAATACATTCTGAAAATTGAAGTTGCTTGCATACTTTAACGCTTTTATTGGTTTAGTTATTTTGGTGTCGTATCTTGTTGAAGTGAGCAACAACAGCACGAAGTATTTGTTCAATCAAGGTCTGGTGATACTAATAGTGTTGATGGCTTATATGCTGCAAGAAAGAATTGAGTTGTTGGGTCTTTATTATCAACAAAATAAGTATGCTAGTGCTGCAAAACCTAATATATCTTTTCGAAAAATTGCTACCCCATCTAGCTTGTCTAAAAGCACCGTTTGTAAAACTTTAAAATTACACAAATATCATACCTACAAAACAAAACTATTACATGAGCTAAATGATGATCATTCTGATCGTCGTGTATAACTTTCTAAATTGTGAGAAAAATTTGCTGTACAATTTCTGTTTCTTGAACGTACGCTTTTTTTATTTACATGGTAAGGTCAAAAGACACAACTGTCAATACTGGAGCGATACTAATCCTCTTTATTTCAAGAAACACATACGCAGCGACCTCAAAAACTTAATTTATGGACTGGTATCCTGAGATCATACTTTGGGATCTTCATTTATTAATACAAACCTTAATGTTAAAAATTACCAGGAAATTCTGCACGATGCCATTAATCCCACAATAACCAAGTTACTTGAATAGGATAATAACCTTTTAGAAAGTAAAGTGATATTTCAACAAGATGGGTTACGACAATATTATGATGCTGCCGTCAGTCATTTTTTGAACGACGTATTTCCTAAACGATGGATTGGCCGGAGAGGTACCTTGGAAAGGCCTGCTAGATCTCCCGATCTTAACCCTTTGGATTTTTTTTAAAGGGTTTAACTTAAAACTATAGTCCTTGCCACAAAGTTTGACTTCCTTCAAGATTTTTTAAAATAGAATTGTTAATGAATATCAGTTAATAACCCCTGGAAATGTTTACTAACTTGGACAGTCGTTTTGAACAACAATTTATATTTTTGTATGCAGGTGATTGTATGAATGGAGATTATTTTCAACTTTTATTAAATTAGATACTTTTTATTTTTCTTTAATTTAAATTAAGATTTATTTTCTTATCCACATTTATTTATAATTGATGAGAATGAATTGATATGATAAAAAGATAAAAACAAAAAAAGTGCCAAGTAGAGAATAGAACTATCTTTAACTTAAGGTATTACGCGATTCTTACTTCCATTCAAAAAAATTGACCGGGAGGGCCCTGGGGCTTGAAGGGATGACTTGAGGGAAATACAATTTCCGTCAATAAAAGTGTCCCTATTATTAAATTTGATGTGTTCGACCGTTTTTGGCTAAACAATTTGTTTTTTAAGATTTCCAGGGTGAACCGTTGTGCCTCGGCTACTCTGTATAAACCCTAAGTAGGTTTTTAAAGCACCAAAGTGTTTAAATTGTCTATCAAAACTAATTTTTTTGTGGCTTCAATGATACTAAAATAATGTACCTAATTCAAACCGTTATAAAAAGTACCCAAATGAAATAAAACTAGTAAATAATGTGAAACAAAGTAAGAAAAATTATCTCCAAACGTATTTTTATTGCAGCAAAATGAGGTAGTGAATCGCGTGATGTTAAATATGATGACCTTTTTCATGTAGCCTTATTTAATGTCACCGCGCAAAAATAATAGTGTGTATACTGATTATATATAATGGGGTAATGTGTTATTTTGTTATGAATATAGTGCCGAGACACTGCCTAAGTTAATAATTTTTTAATTAGGTACTATGGTTTAATTGTTCATATATACTGTAGCCAAAATATAAAAAAGTAATAAAAGATAGGTGTCAAAGTGTAGCAAGCTGATAAGTACCTAAATGTAAAGAAGTGTATTTTGATAAAGAAATGCAAAGAATTTAAGGTTATAAGGATTATAAGGTAATAATATTAAAGCTCACCTTTTTCAAATGAACCAACGAAAGTTTTTCATAGACTAGCATCCAGACTATCCAAGTAAAGACACTTTACTAAAAATAAGGTTAGGTATATGAAGTTACTAAACGTTTGGACATTTTAAGTAAATAAGTGGAAAATATAATCGGCATTTATTTTCTGTTATGCACAGTCCTAAAAAAGATAATACTTTGGCAATGTTAACTAATTCTATGCCGAAGAAGACTTTTTTCGTTAAGAATACTAAAAAGGTGTAAAAACAGTAGAATACGTTTAAAGAGATCATATAGCAAGCTTTGAACTTAAGTGTAAATAAAATTAATAATATTTTTAATATTTAATATATTTAGGTTTCTTTACGCTAAGCCTTTTAGTCAATGATCTAATACCCGCTCTTCTGATTTGTTAAGTTCATTAAAAGCATTGCATTCGATAATATGTTCTGTGTCAATGCGTAATTTAAATGTATATCGTTCCAAGTTTTTTTTGTAAGCATTTGCTATTTCTCTTAATATACATTTAAATATTTACAAAATTGGTGAAACATTCCGAGCTTGAGAACTGTTAAAGAGAGAAAAACTGTTTTCGAGGTTTAATAGGAAAAGTTTAGGCAAATATTCAGGTAGCAATTTGGAGTAATTGACAACCACCTAGACTAATATCTATTACATTCAAGTACATAATTTAATAATCTACTACTACAAAACCTTGTTACTGTGCAAAATACAGCATATATTCTCGCATGTAATTTCTCAACAAGGTATACGTATATAATTTAGTGACTCTTTAGGTGCGTGCTAAGGCTGTTGTATCGATTGAAGAGCATCCGACGGCTTCATATCGCCACGCTACTAAATTGTAAGGCAGTTGTTAAGCAATTTGATAGAGAAGGCTTCAATCTAGATATTTCATCTTTTAGTTGGAATTCTAAAGTGAATTTGACTGCAAGGAGTTTGCAAGTTATTTCTATGATAAATAATAGCAATGATGAAGGGTTAGGGTTATCTTAGTACCAATATTAATAATAATATTCTATACATACTTAAATGGCTGAAAGGTACTACGAGTTTGTGTGCCTATTACATAACTACGAGTAAAAAAAGAAAACAATATATGTCTAGAAAAAAATTATCTATCAATTATATTTCTTTTCAGTTTTAATAAAAATCTATTTTTAATTAACAACATGGATTTGTTGAAGCAAAAACAATTTTTATTTATTTTTACTCTTCATATCTTTGGATAGATGGAAAATGAGGTGGCAGTTCATGTTTTTCTGAATTCGTCGAAAGCATATAATTGCTTTTGAGAAACTACGTATTTACGGATTAGAAAACTATATATAAAAGCCTAGAAAAATTTTATAGGATTAGAGATAACACAGATAAAGGCAACAGAAAGAAAACTGTAACTGTAACAAAAGGAAGTTATATCAGCAGATTAGAAAATTATGTAGGTGTGAATAATGAACACAGGAAAGTCTTTTGGGTGCAACTTCTTTAAGAATATTTATTAATGATATAGCTCATTGTGTAGTGAATCCAAATAAAAATATTGTATGATTCTCCTGTGTGCACTTGTACCTAATCGTAGTGTGATGTAGTATTTACGAAATGGTAAATGCATTTTGCATCGGAATATTTTCATCTGGGTTAGAATAACTTATGTTATTATTATTTAACAGGGATAATGTTTTCTTTAAAATTAATAAATATTTTTTTTTTTATCTACCATTAGTAGGTCCGAGCTACTCTAAGATCGAATCCAGGTGAAGCTTTAGATCCTAATTCTTAAAATTGTTAATATTTTTATTATAGTGTTTTTTCCTAATAGTATTACTTTAATTTTTTTTTCTTTAGACAACAGTACTATACTTCTATAATATCAGAAAATTCATGTAGTTTAAACCGCTTTAAGTCACTTTTAGCTCCTTAAATTTTTTAACTGGTATAGTATCAAATTTGCTAAGGTTTTTTGACAACCGGTGTTCAATCGGCTCAAATCGAATCAAAGTTCCGGAAACTGAAGGTCGGCCATCACAGACCGAACCTTGCCCTGCGCCGGGAAGGAAATCGCTCCGGACTGGCTGGATGTCGTAGTAAATGCCGGAAACGGAAACCTGCGCCGGAAATTGGGCTGATTAACACCCGACTGCCGCATGCTGATGGACTCGGTGTTCTTGAAGCCACAAGCACGTTAGCTCGATAAAGGTTTTTAATAGAATAAGTTTTGATAACTCTAACTAAACTTTATAAAAATACCACCAGGGCTTAAAGTGCCATGGAATGTTTTATTTTATACTCCATAAAACTTTAAATAGACGTCAGTGTTGATTGCTGATTGGATTAATTGAAACCGTAACCATTACTGCCTTACATAGGACTTTAGACTTAGATTATACAGCAATAAGCAGACAGGAAAACAACTTATAGATTAGAGTAAGCTAATGCTTTTTTTGTTGTAATCCTGCTTAAAAAAATGTTAAATAATCTTTGTAGTCAATTTTTTTTATTTGTGCATAATTTAAATGGACATGACCCTTTCAGTCTTTGTAAGCTTTCGGCAGGTATTTTAGAGGCACTTAAATATTTATGCACTTCATTCATTATTATAATATAGAGTGGTATTGTCTTGTTTTGTCATTTATTATAATTCGTAAGGGAGAATTTGTCTTTAGTATTATCTATACCAGCTGTTATAAAATTGAGTGCTAATATTTTAAGAGCGTATTGTTACAGTGAAAATAAAGCTTTATTTTCTATTAAAAAATAATCTAAAATGCACTCCCTTAGAGCCACATCATGCGCAATTAGCTTAAAGGAAATCTATTATTTGGAGCATTGACTTATTGATGCTTTTAAAATTTTCCATTCCAAAATGGTGTAAACCTAATTTAAGAAATCTCTCCGGTGAATTCATCGTTCAGTCGAAATACGTTTTTTAAAAAATGACGAACCGTAGCAGCATAATGTGGTGATGCCTCATCTTGTTAAAACATCAGTTTATTTTCTAGAAGGTTATCCTTTTCTTTAAGTAGCTCTTATCTAATTATTCTGGGGTTGATGGTATCCTGCAGAATTTCCAAGTAAACTTTAGCATTAAGATTTTTTTTGATAAAAAGGGGTTTAACGGTATGATCTCCCAGGATACTAGCCTATACATTAAGTTTTTAAAGCAGCTGCATATGTGTTTCTCGAAATAAATTTCGATTAGTTTCGCTCTAGTATGGATATTTGTGTCCGAGAAACAGACATTGTACAGCAAATTTCTCTTTCGATTTTACCTATAACTAAAGTGCTCAAAGTACAAAATTGTACAAGACGGTTAAAATCATCTTCATTTAGCTCATGTAATTGTTTGGTTTTGTAGGCATGATATTTGTGTAGTTTTAAAATTTTGTGAACGGTACTCTTTACACGCCAGATGTGGTAGCAATTTTTCGAGCAGATGTATTCCATATCATATCATTATGACCTAACACTCTAATTTCTACCATTTTATCTCACTTAATTCTGAAGTTAACTTTTTCTGTTTTGTACTGACCCTGTTTCTTGAAATGTCCTCATCCAATCCGTTATATAAGGGCAATTTACCTTTTTATCTGAATGATTACCATTAAAAGCACATGGGCTGCTCTAGCAGACTTATTTTGTTGATAACCCATCACCTCAATTCTTTCTTGCAGCATATAAACCATTGTTATCAATACTACCAATATCACTAGGACTAAATTAGCCATATAGTTCGTGCTACTGTTCTTTTTGCTCACTTCAACAAAACACCGATACCCAAATAAAAGTAATTAAGCCAATAAACGTATCGAAATATTTCAGGTATTTACTGCGAGAATGAATTGATACAAAAATTAAAGTATGGTTATTAGAGACTAAAATTACCTCTAATTTAAGGTATCACTCGACCCCTTATCTTATTTGAAAAGGGCATGAGAGGATGATGTCAGAAAAACTCAAGTTCTATCAATAAATGTCTCCTTCAATAATAAACTTAATGTGCGATATTAGAATAGATGTAAGAGATACGTATTGCATGCGATTTTTCCGCATTCGTCTTTTCCATGCCAGAATACCTGTTATCCATGCGGCTTATTGCTTGATTTTTTTATCTTGAGTACTTTAATTATTAGAGTAATTTATTGTTAAAGTATGATAGTATTTGCAGCATATGGTCGAGTTTTATTTTATCTCACTCGTGGTAAAAAGTACGTTTTTCATTTAAGTGTTATTCATGACAGTTCGTTCATCCCCTTATTTCATTCGAGAAAATAAAAGATTTCATTTTTCATTTCGATCCATATACCCCATCCAAGGACGTCATGCTATT
Organism: Anthonomus grandis grandis; assembly: GCF_022605725.1. Classification (NCBI taxonomy): domain Eukaryota; kingdom Metazoa; phylum Arthropoda; class Insecta; order Coleoptera; family Curculionidae; genus Anthonomus; species Anthonomus grandis. Next base: position 10,687,595 of record NC_065546.1, read on the forward strand.
ATCTCTAACACCGCCGTTTATTTAGATTAGACTTCGTTTGGACAATTTATAATATATAATGGGAGCTTTTCACCATCAATTTTTTTACAGGTTAATATGTTTTAAATTATAGCGCTGGCGCGCTCCGCCTGAAAAAAAGACGATAGCGAAATGAAATTTGCCTAAATCCGAAATCGCATGTCGGAAGGTACGAATTGAAAATCTATTATTTTATTTTGGTGATGGTTGAAGTTTTTATGGTTTTTATTATAAAGACATTTGCAGGTAATTTTGAGCAAAATGGAAATAAAAATTATTATTTATTTAATGACTTAAGGTTCTTTCTAGCCAAGAATGAAGAATAAAATATTAGGGAGACAAAAACAAATATGTAAAAACATTGGCTAGTTTTAGGATAAATGATGTAACAACTTGCACGGCTATGCTTTTTCTTACGAACGAACTTAACTAGAAACTTACTAGTATCGATAACATGGAAGAATTTTGATTAGAATGAGAAGATACTTTGAGCTTTTTCCAGTTCATAAGAAAAACAACAAGGGTTACGGAAACTTTGGTTGAAGACTCTCCCTTATTATTTAGCGATTGTATGATTGAAGAGATCTATTTAAGTGCTATGGGATGTAATATATTATTTATGTGATATCATGTAAATAGAATAAAATTAACTTTTTTTTCGAATTTTTTAACGGATACGGGTATTTTTCGGATTGCGGAAAGAAATCCATAGTATTTCCTATTTCTGAGATCGAAATCTCAGTGAGCTTCTCCCTAGACATATGAAATGCTAAAATATCAAATCGTTCGTTTGCCTGTTTGAAGAGTTGAAGCCTGTAATTAACCAGTAATTAATATTAACTCTTAACATTTCAGAATTATTTGAAATGAATCTTATTAAATCAAGTTATGAATTTCTTAATTCGTAGTATCAAAAACATTTGGTAGAATACGTTTAATACTTGTTTTCTAAAATTAATTGCGATATTATTAAAATACTCCAAAAAATTAATATCACGAGTTTTTTTGCTAAAGTAAAATCCGAGTCGATTTGCAGATTGTTTTTGAAGTTGAAAAAAATGCTAAATCTCACTCTCTACTTTATATTCAAGTGAAGAATTCATAGAATTTTGAGGCTATATGAAGAATAATTGTTTACAAGGTAAGAGCTTGAAAGAATGAGCCAGAGATTTTATGCACAATTAAGAATCTTAAAGAGATATTACATATTTAAATATAACCTATTAAAATAAATTAATAAATTTTCGGGCGTGCATGTTTAATTTCAAATAAATTAAAGATTGAGGAGTAAAGTATGACCTGGAGTGTAGAAATATTTGAAACCAGCCCTATTCAGAGTGTCATGAAATAACGAGTTTCCGTAGTCAATTATATCAATCAATCAATCAATCAATCAAATATGCTTTATTGTCAAAAAATTAAAAAAAATTTGTAGAAAAAGCTGTATATAAAAAGCAAAACACACAAATATATAAATCAAAATACAAGTAGGAAATAAATATATACAAAAATGGATACAAAAGACATAAATGTACCTGGTCAAATTTCCTATACTAAATGTAAAAAGTAAGAAAATAGGAAAGTAAATAAAAATAGTAACAAGAAAGTAAAAATAAAGAAAGTAAAAAAAGTAACAAAAACAGTCAAAAACATTAATACAATGTTTAAAAAGTCATAAAAAATTTTATAGAAACTTATATAGCAGTATAAAATATTGCTATTCTACATCATAAAAGATTTAATAATTAGCCAGTGCGTGCATGATACTCAAAAATTAATATTAAAAAAAGTCATCTACTGCATATAAGGCTCTTTCCATTAAATATGATTTCAAAGCATTGCGAAATCGAGGAAAAGATGTTAATGATTTAATTTCCAAAGGCAGATGATTGTGCATTTTTTTAGCTCCGTAAAGAATAGAGCTTTTTATTAATTCAGAGCTTGGGATTGGTACATAAAGATCATGCTCTGCGTTTCGAAGTGGATAACTATGAGATGGTCTATTAGGAATTTCTGATATATGCTTGCGAACCAAGCAAATAGATTCAATAATGAATAAATATGAAAGAGTTAATATTTTAAATCTTTTAAACATTTCTTGGCAGTGAGCTCGACTATCAAGTCCTAGTAAATAGCGAACCGCTCTTTTTGTAGTTTAAAAATTCGCTCAAACTGAGTCGCACAGCATGCGCCCCAGAATGGAAGGGCGTAACGAAGATGGGACTCAAAAATGGCATAATACACTGTTCTTGATGACGAAAGATTTAATTCCCTGGAAACTGATCTTATGGCAAAACAAGCTGAACTTATTTTTTTAGATAAAACACCAATATGTAATTCCCACTTCAAAGAGCTGTCAACAATAAGTCCGAAAAATTTCACAGATTCAATAACGTCCAAGCTAGTGTTGCTAAGTACAAAGGGTTGGATAGTACCTTTATAAGATAAGACTTTAGTTTTTGAGATGTTTAAGCAGAGAAGATTCGAATCGCACCACGATTTAATATTTATAAGGTCTTTAGCAATAGTTGTATGAAGTGCCGCAACATCCGGATTGCTCCATGTAAAGCTAGTATCATCGGCAAAGAGACAGATTTTGCCGCTAATGTTAAGATGCGCCATATCATTAATAAACAGTTGAAACAGAATTGGGCCCAGAACTGAACCTTGAGGTACCCCACATTCTATTGGTCTGCTAGAAGACATAGTCGTATCAACCTTTACAAGCTGACTTCTGTAGCTAAGATAGGACTTAAATCATTCGAGAGGCGTTCCTCTGAACCCATAGTGCTGTAATTTGTTGATCAAGATAGTATGGTTTACATAATTAAAAGCCTTGGAGAAGTCACAGAAAATAGTTGCTGTTAAATGATGATTGCTTATACTGGAGTAAATACTGTTAACATAGCATCATTAGTGTATTTATTACTCTAGAAGTCAAATTGATGGGGAGTTGGTATTTTATATTTAAACAAGAATGATAATAGCCTTTCTTTAACCAGTCTTTCTATGATCTTCGATAATGTTGGAAGGAGAGCGATTGGACGATAATTTAAAGCTAGCTCTTTATCTCCACCTTTATGCAAGGGAATAATTATTGCAGTTTTAAGGCAGTTAGGAAAGACCCCATTTTGAAATTATTTGTTAATTAGGTTTCTCAGATGGTTTAAGGTGTTATCAGGCAGATTTGAGAATATTTTTAGAGTAAGACCATCTGTATCAGATGATAATTTGTTTCTTATTTCATTTATTGTACTTTGAAGCTCTGTTATTAGTATAGGAGTGAAAAAGAAACTCTGTAAGTTTTCATTAGAGAGATATGAAAGTGGATCATGAGAAGGTGTTATAGTAGTCATTAGGTATTTAGGTACGTTTACAAAGTAATCGTTGAGATTCTTAGGTGAAAAGGGGATAGTGCTAGTTAAAGAAGGCTTATTTCTTAATTCGTTAACAATAGACCATGTTTCTTTAGCAACGTTACCAGAATTAGCCAACCTGTTATTGTAATAAATATCTTTTGCGGCTTTTTTTGCTTTTCGATATAATTTCCTGTATAGCCTTACATAATTATGCAAAAATATGCCGAAAATTTTTTTAGGTATGATAAAGAGCGCATGTTCCTTGCATATACACGTAACCAGGGTTTATGATGCTTAATTTTGATGGGTCTATAAGGAAAGGACTTATTCGCAATACTTGACAAGGTCTTTACAAATCTAGAAAACTCATTATCGATATCATCAGAGATAAGACCCCAGTCAGCTGTTTGGCATAGATTCTTGAACTTCAAAAAAAATTTATTTTACCAAAAATACGGCCTAATTTACGAAAATTATTTTTGTTTAAAGTGTCAATAGTAAATCTGGCCAAAATAGCTTTATGGTCAGAAAAACCTGAATTGAGAACAGTACAATCAACGAAGTTCAGAGTAAAAGATGACACGATATAGTCAATGTCTATTTTAAGTTATTCTGAAAATAGAATAAAGAGATTCTTGAGAAGAACACACACACTGGAGTAGTCAATATTAAGGTCGCCACACAAAATTAATTTACTTTTTAGAGGCATGGATTCTAGCAAGCTTAGAAGTTTTAGACAGAAAGTCTGTACATCAGCGTCAGGTGTTCTATGAACACAAACAATATAGAGGTCATATAACTTATGGTGAACGATAGAAAATTCAAAAACTTTTTCAAATATTAAGTTATCAAACTTAGTCACTGGTGAAAAATCGATGATTGTAGACATTATCATAGTACCTCTATGGGATAAATTACTTCTGTTAAATTTTGCTATTGTAGTGTAATTTTTAATAAAGACAGGTTCATCTATGTTTAACCAAGATTCAGTAATAGCAACAATTTCTGGAAAATTTAGCTCTTCCAATAAAAGAAATAGAGTAGTTTTGTGTCTTAAGGACTAAATATTAAGTAGAAATACACTAAGCTTGCTATTGTCCGATTTATCAAAGGGTGCTTGATCCTCTTTTTGCGTCACTTTATCTAAAAATGTTTAATTCTAGATAGGGAATCGCTACAAAAATAGTTAGCATGACTTTCCCTAACTTTATGAAATATAATGCTAATCAATTAGCAGAATAAAGCTATGATTTTTGAAGTTGATAATTCGCTATGTCCTACTTGCTATTACTAAGTGAAGAGTTTAATAAAATATGAGGTCATTTAAGAGACAATTATTTTTCTGTAATCTAAGAGCTTTAAATCGAATTCCAGAGATTTCACCCACGATTTGCAGATTAAAGTTAAGATTTCTTAAGTTAAAGAAATTGTTTTATCCCATTCGCTAATATATTATTAAGTAAGGAATGTAAGAAACTATGAGGCTATATGAGGGATAATTGCCTGCAAGAGTTTTAAAGAAAATACCCCAGATTTCACGTGCAAAATTAAATACTTATACTTTTATAATCTTACAAAAATATTACATATTTAAATAAAACCTATAGAAATAAATTATTATACAGGGTGGTCCAGTTCAAACGTCATTAATTTTAATACGTGATAGAAAATTGAAAAAGAAATAGACTCTTATTATAAAATTTTTCTCAGAAATGTTTAATAACAAAGATACAGGGTATTAAAGTTTAGAATAATTATTTGTTTATTTATCATAACTTTTAAGCTATCAGCTTAGTTTTAATTAAATCTCGAATACAGGTTATTGTAGTGAATTATCAATTACTGATGAAATCAATTTTTAAAAAAATTGCTAGGCGTAACATATGAAGAGATTTAGTCCTTTTTTGTCTCAAATCTGCGAGGTGATAAAATATTTTTTCCTTAGAAGTCAACTGTTAAGATTCTCCATTTAATTTGAAAAAAAAAAGTTCTCTTGCAAAATTATAATTTAACGCACTATTTTTAAAATATCTTACTTTAAAAGATGATTAAAAGTTACCTTAAGTCCATTATTTTATTTAATAGGTTTAATTTATTCAAGCCTAATTTTCTTTTTTTTTTTAATTTTGCAGCATTTTAACTGGCGTTTCTGTACAATTAAACTAAGTTATTTTAAAAACAGTGCCTTAAATTATAATTTTGCAAGAGTAACTTTTTTCCAAATTAAATGGAGGATCAGAACAGTTGACTTCTTGGGACAAAAAAGGAACCAAATCCCTTCGCATGTTACGCCTGGCAATTCTTTTAAAAATTGGTTTCATCAGCAATTGATAACTCACTACAATAACCTGTATGCGAAATTTAATTAGAATTGAGCTGATAGTTTAAAAGTTATGATAAATAAACAATTAATTATTCCTAATTTTACCACCCTGTATCTTTGTTATTAAACATTTCTGAGAAAAATTTTATAATTAAAGTCTATTTCTTTTTAAGTTGTATGTTATATTTCTGCAATTAAAACCATTATATTTAGGGCATCTGGCAAGTTTAAAAGAATGAAAGATCGACGAGTGAAAATATAACTTGGAATTGTGATTGCAAAATTATTTAAATTCGACATTAGGCGTAATGCCATAAATCTAGTGATTAGTAAAATCAAAGATAGATAAACTTTACTTGGTATTAATTTTTATTATATTTACAAGAATAAAATTATTGTTTTTGACGTAAATGAAGCGATTACATCCCACTCGCTACTATATTATAAGGTTTTATGTTATTAAGAATTTAAGGAGTTGTAAGAATATGTGAGAGAGAATTTTCTGCAAAATATGGGCTTTAAAGAAAATGCCAGAGATTTCGCGCATAATCAAGAAACTTTAATAAATTTAAATATATATTTTACAATTAAATATAACCTATAAAAATAAATTAATATATTAATATCTGTACTCAAAATCACTTTGCTATTTGCCGGACGTGTATTTGTAATTTGAAACGAATTAAAGTATGATAAGTGAAGTATGGCATGGATTGCAAAATTATTTGAAAACAACCTTATTTAGAAAGTCATAAATTTCATAATTCATAAGAATTAAAAGTATTGAATAAAACGTGATTAATACTTAATTTTTAATATTTACTGAGACATCACTAAAATTTAAAATCAAAAAAATTATTGGTAATCAATTTGCACATTAAAATTATTGTTTATATAGTTAAAGAAATAGGTATATCCCACTTGCTACTATATTGTTAGGTAGAAAATTAAGGGAATTATGAGGTTATATAAGGGATAATTGTAAAAGCTTTAAAGAAAATGCTAGAGATTTCACGAGCAATCAAGAAACTCTAATAACCTTAAAAAATATTACATTTCAATATAACTAATTACATAAATTTTTGCAACATTCATTTTAAGACTTTAATTTGATATGTGACTTAAAAGTGTTGAAGAATGACCTGGAATTTTGATTGCATGATTATTTAGAACCAACCTCATTTAGGATGTTGTGAATTTTATAATTCATATAATTAAAAACATTTAATAAAACACACTTAATACCTATTTTCTAGTATTCACTGAGAAATCGCTAAAACACTTCAATATATTAAAATTACGAGTTTTCTTTGGTAAATTAAGATCACTTTGCAGATAAAATAGTGATTTTTTTGGAAGTTAAATGAACTATTATATTTCACTCGAAATTTAATTTTTAGATGAATTCAATAAAATATGAAGTTAAATAAGGCATAGTCAACTGGCATATAAGAACTTTCACGTATAACCAAAAAATTGTTATTAACATTAAATAAGTATTATTCAAATTATTTACTCTAAACTTATTAGCAATAATATTTTTGCAAGTGCAGTCATTTAAAATATACTAAATAGCTTTTATGGATGCCTGGGCAAATAAACAGAAACCTAATGTAAAAAATATAAATACAAAATCTATTTCTATTCTAGAAGGCCCTTACTAAACCATATTTTTCGTCTAATATCCTAATAAAAACTGTAACATCTGGATCTTATACTTTTATTACTTAAAAAATAGGCCCCTTATAATAAAAAAAAAACATTTATGTACATCAAAACCAACTTATTGTTTTCCACAATCCTCAAAACGTCACCTTTTCCATACCAATCCAAACAACTCCCGTCATTTGTGGGGGAGGACCGATGTATTCCCGGCACGAAACGTGCACGTTACGTTACAAAACTGGACGCTATCCGTCTTGAATGCGCTGTATGAATTTATGTTTTTACTTTCACGTCACGTTACTATGTTTCATTTTTAAATCCCGCGGAGTTAACATGTGATATTCGGCAAGTTTTCGTGGAAATGCTTGTCTGCTGGCATATAAAATATCTGCTGAACCCCGACCAGGATTTTCTGCTCAGGCGGTTTTTATTGTGCATGATTATTGTATTATTGTTTAGGGAGGCCAGAAGAAGATATAAAATAGTGAATATATGTTTATGAAATGCGATTAGATTTATATAATGTCCAATTAATATTTTATATATTACTGTTAAATTGATTTACTTTTCCAAGTAAAAATAGGATATCTTAGATGTGGTTGGGATCACTTATCGATGTTTTGGATTTTATGGTTAAAATCCTCTATTGAAAATCAAGTTAGAAGAAAATGATATCATTTATCATATAATTCTCGCCTAATAATCCAACTTAAATAAACATATAGAAAAAGCTCAGGCGAGTGATGTACTGCATTTCGTTTTATCCTGCCTTCTTATCTACGAATTTCTGTTGGTTGCATATTAATTCATGGTACAAATTTCCAAAAAACAACTTTCCCAAACATCGATTCAGCACTTTTTTTAGCTTCGAATGAATTATAACTTCTAAGTACGCCGTGATTATCATCAATTCAGATGGTGGTTATTGACCATCACGATCTGTATGATATTCTTGAGACCTGTCTTGAAGAAATAAGAGCTGCATAGAGCTAAACAAGAAAATTAAAAAATTAAAATAAAACGGTCTTAAGAATTCTGTTAATACAGAGAATTAACTTTCGTGAATTGCGTTAAGTAGTGTATCTTTTAACAGTGTATCTTTGTAGCGTTTATATTCCGCCAAGTGATCGTATGGCATATTCTTGTTTTTCTTCAAAATTATCCTGGATAAGTGACAATGTGGGTGATAGTTCTATTCTGGTGTGTGGTGATATGAATTGTTATTCGGTTACATGGGGAAAGAAAAATAAAACTGAGGATTTTTTGATTACCGTAAGTGCTGAGTATGCAGAACTTATAGATACATTATCATTTAGTGGACTAATGCAATATAATCCTATTAAAAATAATAATAACAGAATTTTGGATTTAATTCTTTGTAATAAAAACTATATTAGTCATATTAAAAATGTTCAGTCCCAGCAGTTAAAGAGGATAGCTATCATCCTGCTCTTGAATTTTTGTTTTGCCTAGATATTCCTAAATCCTTAAGAAACCCGAAACATAGTTTTTTTAATTATAAAAAGGCAAACTTTGAGGAAATCAATAATGAAATGTCTAAAATTTATTGGGATACTATTTATACTAGTGCTAATATTGATATAAATCTAATAAGTAATTTTTATAATATTTTAATGGATATAATCAAAGAGATGGTCCCACTTATCCATCAGAGTAGTGGTTACCCTCATTATATTTCAAAAGCTACTATTAAATTAATTAAGGAAAAAAATAAATTCCACAAAAAATGGAAAATATATTATAAAAACCCATCTGATCTAAACATATTTAAACTCTTAAGAAGTCGATCTAAGGGGCTAATAAAACGTGATTTTAACAATTATATATGCTTTTTAGAGGACGAAATATCAACAAATAATAAAATTTTCGGGTAACTTGTATTTGTTAAGAGGGGAAATTCTGGCTTACCTTCAGTTATGAAATATAATAATATTGAAGCCTCCACCTCAAAAGAAATTAGCGATTTGTTCTCAGAGTATTTTAAATCAGTTTTTGTAGCGCCAAGTGTATCAAATAATCATTATAACAGTAACATGACATATGATAATCTAGGTTTAATTCAATTTCAACTGGATGAGGTTGTAGCAGGAATTAATGATCTGCATCCTAAAAAGGGTGCAGGTCCTGATGGCATACCTTCATTATTTGTCAAAAATTGTTCTAGAGGGCTCTCATATCCTTTATATAAATTATATAATCAATCGCTTTTACAAGGTCAATTTCCGGATGCGTGGAAGGTTTCCAATGTAATTCCTATATATAAGAATGGACAAAAAAATATTATCTCCAACTACCGTACAATAAGTAAGCTCAGTATATTTGCAAAATTATTTGAAAAACTTTTATATACATATTTTTTTAAGTTGGTGAAAGGACCGCTGATTTTTGAACAACATGAGTTTTTTGCAAACCGTTCTGTAGACAGCAATCTTCTCACCTATCTTGAATTTTTAAAGAAAAATATGGACAAACGTATTCAGGTTGATAGCGTCTACACGGACTTCAGCAAGGCCTTCGATAAAATTAACATTTCAATTTTGCTAAAAAAACTAGCTTTGGTAGGGGTGGGTGGTTTTCCTTTAAAATGGGTTGAATTTTACCTCTCAAATTGAAGGTTCACAATCTGCATAAACGGCGTAAACTCCGAAATAGTTAATGTAATGTCGGGGGTGCCCCAAGGATCTCATTTGGGCCCCCATTTTTTCATAATATTTATAAATCATATATTTAAATATTTTAAACACTCGGAGTTTTTGCTTTATGCAGATGATCTTAAATTCTATAGACCTATAAAATCACACGAAGACTGCCAGCTCCTGCAAGAGGATATAGAAAGCCTTGTTGAATACTGTCGGATCAATTGCCTTTTTTTAAATATTGAAAAATGTCAGTTTATTTCATTTACTAAAAATAAATTAAAAATCCAATTTAATTATAATATAAATAATGTTGATCTTAAAAGGGCTCAAGATGTGAAGGATTTGGGAATCATTTTTGACGAGAAGTTACTTTTTGATAAACATATTAATACCTTAGTGTTAAGTGCGTATAAAATGTTAGGGTTTATTAATAGGCAGGCTAAAATTTTGAAATCCTCTAGATCCTATATTTTGTTGTATTATGCATTTGTTTATAGCAAGCTTAATTTTGGGTGTCTTGTTTGGAATCTGATTTACTCAATTTATAAAGATAGATTGGAATCTGTGCAGAACAGATTTTTAAAGTGTCTTTATTATAGGGATAATTTAAATATTATTACTAATGACTTAAGTGATATAAGAAAACATTTTGGTATACTTACTCTTGACAACAGAAGAAAAATTTTAGACCTTTTATTTTTGCATAAACTGTTGAATAATAAAGTGGATTTCCATGTTTGATGCAGGGGTTGAGGTTTAATGTTCCATCACGGCAGTTAAGACTTAGTGATCTTTTTAATTTACCTTTCAGAAATACTTGTCAGTCATCTTCACTGTGTAGAATGATGAGATTATCAAATTTTTAAAATAACATAGATCTCTTTTTTGAAACCCAGAAAAACCTGAGAGGTGTATTGAAGAGTGAGCTACTATAATTCGTGTCCCAGACTTTGTCTTTTGTGTAGGAATTAGTATTTACAGATTAGTATTTAAAATTTAATAGTCTTTTTCTGGTTTAGCAATTGTTAAGTGTATTTAACTTTATTGTTTGCAAGTTTATATTTGCTTCTATATTTATGAGTGGATACTGTAGTGGGTTTACCTGTTTGTATCCTTAAGAAAATAAATAAATAAATAAATAAGTAACAGATAATTTTAAAAAATTAACTTACATTAAATTTTCAAATTATACTAATATATTATGTTGTCTAAAATTTTGGGCTGGAGTGATTTGCCTTCTTGAATTTTTTTAAAACCTGTTACTAGTAGGTATAAGTTACTTGTCTGAGTTAATAATATAAAAAACATACATAACCAAAGAAATATTCAAGGAGTATGCGAGATTTTGCACAACGAACATTGGTTACATAAAAAAACCTTTATTTAACATACAATATTAAACGATAGAAAAAAGTATCAACAATAGGAAAAAAAAATTAAAATCGAAAACCGACATGTCTAGGCGCACTTTTTAAATATTTTCAAGAGTTATGTTAAAGAAAAACATAAGTATTTGTCCTAGTTTTTGATAAATAAAAGATATGTTTGTGTCTTGCTGATATTCGAAATATATAAAAATTTTAAAATCCGGTAAATCAATAACATTGTTTATCAAAAATGGAACACTAGCAGATTTATGTCTCACTAAATAATTTAGCATAGAAGTTGTCAAATAGTTGTTGATGTGGAAAACCAATCCCAGGATACACTCTGCCGCACTTAAACCATAAATATTTAAAACATTTATGTTGCACAGTTTCGATATCTGAAATGTTCATAAAAAGGTAATTGAACTTCTGAGACTTATTTTACTATCGATCTAATAAGTAAAAAAAAACATGGTTTTTAGAAAAATATTAATCAAAACTATAGAATATTAGGGATTTTAACAAAGAAATAATTAACATTTTTTATTAGCAATGATTTAGTTTGTCGCTAATACGTGTTGCTAAACGAAATGACAAAGTAGAGTTAAATGTTAATTCTAAATGGGTCATAGATCTGGAAACTGATATATTATTTGCTGTGTAGATTAATTTTTCTTGTAAAGTAAAGGACATCGGCTTATATTTAGCTGCTTTAAGCCAAATATACTTAATATGTACCAAATATATACTTTTTTTTAAGTTATAATTTCATCCCAACTATTAAAACAGTTGTTATTTACTCTGTAATATGTTTTATTATTGTCATTAATGGTGTAATATTTTACATTAAAATCTACAGATACTATTTATAAATAAATTAAATAAGACAGATTACGAATTTGAGCTCTGCGATACACGTCACCCGAAATTGAGCTCATGATAATATCATTTTACAATTATCTTAAATATGCAGTAATATTGTTTTATTTAATTTATTGACAAAATTCAGGCGTATGTTCCTTGAACGAATCAAGCAAAACAGTTTCTTTGAACATATATATTATGTCCTAAACGTCATAGATGTTACACTACACCTTGGTTAAGTTTAAAGACAAAACTTAGTTTTTTCCATAAATTTGATGTCCCTCTAGAAATTGTTCTTAAAATTAGTACGCAGTTCTAAGCATCCATAGCGTTTTTCCTAAACACAATTTACATCTTTATATTAATATTTAAAAAATTCTCTTATCATTTCATTATTTTAAGTACTAAAAAATTCGACATGATTCATGAATTTACAGAAGATATGATGTGTATCACACTCTTCTTAAACTTAAGTAATAAATAACTTACCTTAAAGCCATTTCAAAATGCAGCTTTTCAAAGCTTTCTGAAGTTAGTAATTATTATTCCGTTGCATGAAGGAGGTAAGACTGAGTTTCGAACTAGCGTCCAATTACACTTTTTCCCATGTCATACAAGATCATTTAAAAAATGGTTAAAAAAAGGCTTTTTTGATTTCTGTCTAAATATAAAATATTATACATTATCTTAAATTTTTCTCTGCTCTGATTTCCTCTATTTAATATTGTATACTTCTGTTTAATTTAAACACGGATTACTTGACAGCAACAATTTTACCGGCGATTTTTCTAAAGGTTTCGATCACTTAAATCATAGTATCTTAATTAATATGTCGTAGCATTTCGGGTTTAAAGGACCACTTCTTGAATAACTGAAAAATATGCCTCTTTGCAGGCGATACGATTTTTAATTTAAAGCAATCCAAATATCAAAGCACTACATAGAACCGTGTCAAATAACATAGTTACCATTAGATTATCGTCCAATTCAAATTTCTATACCTTAAGGCTTCTTAAACTAAAGTCTTTTAATATAAAAATACGTTGTAACCCTTTGTACCTCTGAACACCAATTTAAAGGTCTGTTAAGTTTTTGGGATTTATTAAAAACAACTGCTTTAAATAGGACTTGCTCATCAATTTCTTGTCAATAAAATTAAGCTCTGAACATTCAGGTTTCCAGGGAGTTAAAGTTGGCAACGTCTAGGTCAGTCCATTTCTCGCTGTTTGAGTCACATCTCCGATACGCGGTTTGTGGAATATTTTGTATTTTATGGAGTTCATATAATACAAACATAAATCGAGGGTATTTTTAAGTAACAAAAGAGAACTGTTTATTATTCACTGCGGCTAAGTAGTAGAACTGTTTGCTCAATTCGTAAGCATATGTCAGCAGTTTTTGAAAGGGCTCTAATCTCCTATTTACCGACTTAGGAATGGGAAGTATGGTAATTGTCTTCTAACCGCGTACCTTAAAAGTTAGCTAAAAGCTCTTTAATCTTATCAACCATTCGAAACTAAGTCCATATTATCTTTTTTTGCATTTCACAAGATTTTAAAATCATACCTTCTGGAAAGCATTAAATGTAGTAAGCATTTTTTTTAAATAACATTAAATGTTATTATGTATATATTATTTATTGTCATTTTGTCTTTTTTCTAGTTGTATTATGATGATATACTACAATTATATGTTGTCCACGTACAATGTTTATTCTACTATACAAAGGTTTTAGTATACAGGGTGTTTCAGGACTTTGGGATCAAACTTCTAGGGGTTGTTCAGTGCAACAGTAGAATCCATTTGAGTATAGGAACCCATGTCCGGAAATGTGTCACTACGCCACTACGATCCTAAGACGCGTTTAAATTTAAAAAAAATATTAATTACCTAAATAGGATTTGATGCATTTATTTTTACCTTTATAAGCCTATTAATTATAGAGAAGTAAGATTAAAAAAGACTCAAAATAAAGCAGGGAATCAAAAATAAGGGAATAAAAAAATATATAGGGTGTTTTATTTAAAAAATCAAAAGTATTGCCGTTTTTCTATATAAGCGACAACGCTGCAGTGTTTAAAATATTTTAAACCGATAGAGATTTATTCTGTTACCACGAATATCAAATTTTCAAAAAAATGCTACCGTTTTTTATATACGGCTAACGTACCATCAGTCGTCAATTATTCTATATTTATGTGTAACTGACTACAAGTCAAAATATGTGATATAACCTAAACATACGTGAGTTCAAAAGTTAATAATTTGCCAAACACAGGATGTCAAAGCTACAATTTTATTGAAATTTTTTTACGCTGGCTTGAGTTTGGGAGTAAGCTGACGAAAGCATTACATAATTAACTTGCTTTGATACTTGATAATATTGGAGTAGTGATGCTATGGTTTCTAACAATAATAAATAAGGATATCAATAAAACTAATAAGAGAACCACCATGTCTGTTATACTCTTGAGTATTGGAAAGCAACATTTGAAAACTTGAAATTCTCGATCTTCATTCCGAATCTTAACTGAATAATTTTCAACGACAGCATCTAAAACATTCTCTTCGAGTTCAGTTGTACATAGAGTTCTGAGAGCTCAATTTTGTCTGCCCCTACTTAACAACCTAAAATCGAAATCGTTTTTACTACTCAAAACTTGACTGAAAATAAGGCTATGATTATTTCTTACTAGTTTCTCGAACTACTGCGTACATACATATGTTAGAAAATCTATAAATGAAAGGAATATGTCAGCGTATAAACTATACTTTATGATACTAATTTTAATATCTTCGATATGATTATTATTCTAAATTATGACAAACATTAGAAACACTACTCACATATTATCCAAGCAAGTTTAGTATTACATTTTATCATTATGGTATACATAGTGCATTGGAAATTTTAGAAACAGATATCTCTAAAACTATGTACTTTAGACACTTGTAACAAGTGCCTTTTGTGTTGTGGAAATATGAGAATATAGGATTTTTTAGTCAATTGTTGTATACAGGGTAAAAATGTTATGATAAGTTTTATTTACTACATTATTTACCGAAATAGTGCTGTAAGTGGTGCCCTCTAGACGTTTGGTCATAACAAATAACAGACTCTCGTTTCTGTTACTATAAATCATTCCTATACCGAGTTTTATGCCAAAATTTGAAATGCTTCTATTTAAAATGCTTCTGCACTAAGGAAAAATTAAAATTAAACTTTTGAACTAAGGTATATTTGGGTCAATTCACGTATTTTGCTGTAGTATCTCCAGTTTTGGGATAACTTAACTTTTCTTAAATTATACATTTTATGCTTTTATGTGTATATTTTATTCTCTACTGTGTATTTTTTGAATGTTGTCATATTATTACAATTATATATTCATGTTAAGTGACAAATGACTATATATCATATTTTAAGTAATAAGTGATTTACTTGACTTCTATAAAAATTCCCTTCGAAAAAGTATTAATATAAAAAAAAGTTTGAAAAATGGGAACTTACATTTTTTTAATAAATCTCTATATAAAATTCCGTAAGGGATGAGTAGGGACCCTCAAATTTCTTTACAAAAACCCTATAATGATTAATGGCGTGTATATTAAACTTAAAAGGAAAGTTCGCAAGTTCAAAAAGAGACGCCTTTAATTGACAGCGTTGCTTCCAAACTAACTGATATAAAGTTAGTTATAAATTATGAGTCCAGAGGGCGGGACGGATTATAATTAATGTTTCTTCTAGATTAAGACGCGTCACTTTATTATGTTTGAAACTTTTTTGGACATGAAGAAAAGATTTTTTATATAAAGCATCCACATTAAAACTCCTATTGTACTAACAAATAATTATTTTTATATTCAACTTATATTGGATTGGTAGGACTTTAAACTGGTGAAATGCGAGAAGACAAAAGTAAAGTTACAATTAGTCAGTTAATAATCACAATGGGGCCTGGCGACCGAATCGGGTAACCAACCCATCTACTTTCAGGATCTCACGAAACTTTATTAAGATTTCACGAAGTTTCCAAATGTAAATTAATCTACTGAAAGCGGCTGGCGGATGGAAGGGTTTTAAGATTAAATAACGGCAATTTGTCTAGGAATAGGACTTGGCTGGCTGGCGCTAATTTATTTGTGGAACTCGAACTGAAACATCAAAGGGCAGAGCTACGTCAAAATATAAGGCAGACATTTAACGGGCAAATTACTTTTGATAACACTTTAGCCTGCCTCTTCTTCTCTACTGCTCTCTCTGTGTGACTTTGGTGCTCATTTGGTAATGTTAGTTTTGTATCTAATCATTTAGTCTCTTTTAACTTAAATTAATTTTCTTTAAATTTATAATACAAAATCATATTATTTTTAGTTAACTTTTAGCAATAATAATTATCATTAGCACACCTTAATAGACATAATCAAATCGCTCTTCTTATGCTGATAAAACCGAATCTTCAGTATAAGATTTTGAGTCATAAATTCTGTTCACTTAACGTTTGATGTTAGCGAAAAATTAAGCCTTCTTAAAATAATATTTCGTATCGCCGATAGATTTCTTTCGTGCAAGTTTCGGTTTTTGAGCTCTTCAAGATTATTGGATGATGGTTGATAAACAATATCCTTTAAATAACCCTAGACAAAAAAATCCATTGGGGTCATATCTAGAGAGCGGGCTGGCCACATAATAAGACTCCCATTTCCAATTCATGAGGACAATCAATTGTTTAAATAATCTGTAATAATTTGGGCATGTGTGGAGCGCCATCTTATTGCTAAATCATTAAATTACTCTCTGAAATAGGCACGTATTGTTGTAGTTCGCACACTGAATTTTGAAGAAAATTTAAATACCACTCAGATTGAAAGTTGATACATTTCATAAAAGTACGGTCTAATAAAATGTCGATTAAATACCGGCCTACACGTTTATGGCAATTATAGTTTGGAAACAAGTTTCCATTATCCATCGAGGATTGTTTTCAGACCAATAATGTACATTATGCCTATTAACTATCCCATTATTATGGAATCTACTTTCATCAGCCCAACAGATTTGTGACAAAACTTTTGGATTGTCATGAATTAAAACCCAAAGTGATGAAATAATCAGTAGAGCGAAGTTCTTGTAGTAGGTGGATTTTAAAAGGGCGATGTTGGTGTTCTCGAAGAATGCGTTGAATGGTACCTTGCAATATTACATTCTCTTACGATAGTGCGAATGAATACATGTCGATTTACTGCAAATTTTGCTCATTTTTTTGCTGCCATTTGATGATGGGAATGTTTTAAATTTGGAAATGATCGGGAGCGCATTTTTTCCTGCACTTTTAAAAATGACTTGTATGACGGTGTAGGACGATTAGGAAAACGTTTTCGATAAACCCTTTCTGCTTTACGATAGTTTAGACGGTAGGTTTTTTAAGTAAATTTGGTTAGTGGTCCTATAACTTTTAAAAATTTTCTTAAAAATATTTAGCTTTAAAAATTAAAAAAAATACGGTCTGTGACGCTGATTAGGGGATACTCTGGATAGTGATAAATTCATATTTTCTTAAAAACTATTGTACTGAATTCTTCATGGCAAAATGGGTCAGTTGGCGCAATATCCAAGATATTTTCTATTTTGTTTATGAAAAGCAGGTAATTGCTCTCATACCAAACAATAGTTCTCAGTAAATAATAAGAAAATCACGATTCATGATCTCCGCTACTCTACTTCTATCTTCCTTCTTGTAGTCAGTGGTATCATATGACCTACTCAAAGTACTCACCATTCAATTTAGTTTTGTTAATTAACCAAAAATACTTGCTGTAGGAACTATATAATAATTCCTAAGGCTTAAGAAAAGTTAACTAGCACTCTCTATATTAGTAAGTAAAAGTTTTAGAGACTACAGTTGCTATAAGGTCGTAACTAGTAAGAATTATCAATTAATTTAATAATGCAAAAACGATCAAATTCAAACTTATATGGTCCAACAAGAAATAAATCTTAATAATAAGACAATTAATAAAATATCGACAGTTAGTAATGTAATTATTATAAAACTAATCGTAAGTAACATATTAAATACTTTAACAGCTGACAATCTAATTCTATCTAAAATAACAGATATGAAATTATTTAAAGTCAAGTCAAACAGATTAACTTCAATCCATAATTGAAGATCACTTAATCAGTTGCCTGCCCTATATATGAGCTCAATATATTGAATGATGAGGCCAAATTGGTGCATTAAGTGTCAAAGTAAAATACACTGTATCTTCTTATATAGATGTACCGAACAGCAATATTTAAGGCTAATAAGAGATCTGTATTGTTGCATATTTCAAATAAAAATACCAAACGTCGACAAACAGCAGATTGGTAATGAGAAGCTTTTTTAGCCATGTCTTATGTTTAAGAATTATTAAAGAGAAAGATAACAAATAAATAATCGCAGATAAAATATTTAAAAATTAAATAGAACACACTTATCCAAATCAGATAATTATTAGAAATCAGACGGTATCCATTTAAGTTATGCGTGAAGTTGTAATAAATGATTTTTTTTAATATAAGCCACATAGAAGATATAAAAAAGAATTGACATCTTCTTACATTTCAAAATATTAAGTAGGAGTCTGTTAACCTTACACCGTTCATAAACCCTATTAAGATAAACGTGCAGCAGCCATTTCATCTCTTAACAAAACAATCTGCAAGTATAGAAAGTCACTGCCGATACCCGTAGAAATGTAGTTAATAAAAATCAGAAACAAAAATGGAGCAAGATTGCTCCCTTGGACTGCACCACTTGAGACTATCTAAACCAGATACACAAATTGCGATCTATCTATTATGTAGGAAATAAAAAGCTCTACTATATGTTTATGAATACCCATTTTATAAAGTTTTTTGGAAAGAATTACTGGACCCCATTATATAGATTACATTAAGTTGGTGTCTGCAATTCATAGCCTCATATGCGTTCCGTAGAAATTATGTTAAGTTAGTAACTATTGATCTACACTGAAAAAAAAACATGCTGATTTAATTTGGTGAAACAGGTTACTATAAATGTAGGTCTTAAAGACTTCAGAAAAGTTAGACAAAATGAGACATAGTTTCTCACCATATTTCTGTCTTCTGACTTAAGTTAAGGGTATTATTTGCTTTTTTCCGGACTTGAGAAAAGTGCTTCTGCGTAGTGACAAATTAGAAGTATATACAGAGATTCAGCGAAAGTAGAAGCTCAACCATGCAGGAAAAAATAAAGAACACTGTGAATATATTCAGATGATTTAGTTCATAGATATGAATATTTTGAGAAGCAGATTATACATGGCTGAACTCAGCAGTTTAAGTCAAGAGGTTTTTTAGATTAAATTATTGGGAATTCTAGATATGTTTTTTGCTTATTTTATACATTTGAAAAATTTCTTGGGATCATGATGTATAGAATTTTCAGTATTTGTCATACAAACCCGAGACATTATTATGGGACTTAATGGATGCTCGTAAGGTTTTATAAGCCTTATAGCCAGGTAATGATTTAGTTCTTTTTCATTTTCTGTGGAGCCTATACTTCTCCGATATTTATTCTTCAACGTGTATAATAAGGAACCGCTTTATCAAAGACATTATCCAAGACAGCATAGAAACTGGAAACTGCCTCATTAACATCATCAAATTTATAATGAAAATTCCACTGAACCTCAGAGATAAGCTGATATAGCATGAGAAAGTTAGGCCTTCTAAAAGGAATATTTTATTATATTTATTCTGTAAACTGTGTTAATATGGTTGAACACCACTGAATAACCACAATAATACACTTCGAAAAATAGACCAAGCGACTTAGCATTGTTAACACCTGCATACTATAATTATATGGTCATAGGGCATAGTCGGGTCAATAAGGGAGAAGAATTTTAGCACAATATACACTTTAATTGTTTATCAACATGTCTACTGAAACTACAGACCTTCAGATTTTCCAGTGGTGTAACACTTAGGTATTAGAACTAACTATAACAGCAGAAAAAGCACAAAATATAGAGAGGAATATTATATTAAGATAAAAATATAAATAATCAAAAATATTGTGAATTTTAATTAAACCCATCACTTGTAGCTTAAAAATTAAAGTTTATCATATATTATAATAATAATTTTATTTTTAAATTTTAATCAGGCAATGATTCCTAATCTGTAATACTGAAAGCATACTACTTATTACTTATTAGCACTTAATTTTACTTATAGCATCCTATTAAAAAATCACCTTATATCTGGTATTATCAAAACTCCTAGACATTATTTTTTTAAATTGTAGTGATTTTCATTAATAGATAAGTTTTAAACCAACCTTACTTGGTTTGTATATCCAAGTTGATGCGACTGGAAATAAAAACTTAAGTAAAATGGGCTAAATAATGTAAGATATGTTTCTTTTTTAAAATACTAGAGTTAAAAGATGTGCCCATATATAAAACCTGAACACTAAAATATTAGAAAATAATTCCCATAAATTTTGCCTACGGGCTGCGAAACTAATATTTCCATGGTGAAAATGTTACGGTGCAAGCCCTTAAAAAGGAATAAATTACGGGCGCCATTGTTATTTCTAGACTAATTGCCGCTATTTAATGTTAAATCTAGCCCAGCCACAAGCTGGATTAATTTACGTCTGGAAAGTTTCTCAAAACTTAATAAGTTGTTGAAGTTCTCAACAGTACTAATGGATGAGCTTCCAAAGCCGTTTATATTCTCTGCCCCGATGTCTTACATAAGTTTTGGAGTTTATTAATTATTATTAAAGTTTGTACAAGAAAATTGAATGAAAGTAAACCTGTAGCACAATAGTGAATATTGAAAAATCCTTGGAGCAACCAGAAATCCCTGGTTTCATAAAATTTTTTGCAGATACCTCACTATGGTTATAATTTACTAGTAACATAACGTTCCAACAGATAAACGGATCTTAATTGATTATAGGGACTTGTTAGTTATTTGCAATTTTTAAGCCTGTTTTATAATCATTTTTTAATAAAATCTCTTATGAATTTTTCTGCAAGTTCTGAATTTAAATTACTACCACATCTTTAAAGATGTGTATTATCTATATTTTAATTATGCTTTTTTTTAAAGAATTGAAGGTAAAATTAGTATTAGCAAGGATTATTTTTTATCTTTAAGGCTTTTGTTTATCTTCAATAATAATGCTTTTTTATTAATTTATCGGACTATAAAATTTTACTGAAAAATAATAAAAAAAATATCGGAATAAAGTACATAAAACACCTGTTCTCAATTTTTATTTTATAATTTAGCATTGATTACCCAATAAAAGTGTAATGGCAGTCAACACTAGGGCAGTTAATAAAAATTTACTCACCTATCCTTAGGTATCACTTAGGTTTAACGCTCAACCTCTAAATAACTAACTGTAATATAATATTCTATCGAATTATAGATTTGTGTGGCGAAAGATTGTTTTTAAAACAAAATATATTAAAGTACGATACACAGTACAGTAGCTTAGGTACAATAAGAATTACTAAAAACTAGGATTAACTTATATTTATAAAATAAAAAGAGCTAGGCTGGCATAGAGGTGGGCCGCTGCTGGATAGGCACTATGTGACTATGTAACTCCTCCCTCCTTAAGAAGCAAACATAATGGAATGAGTTTGCTTGGTGTCTTGGAGCTCAGCTTCGGATTAGATGGCTTCTGTAGAGCAATATTAAAAGTATGATGACAAGATATGTAACTATAATGCTTAGTAGCATATAGGTTGGTGAAGATTCTTTATGGATTTCCTGGATTGGGGTGAGTTGACTGGCGAAATCTTTTAGGTGGTAGACTTCCTTGAAATTTACGGTGTTGATATTGGTTGCTGGGTATTTCATTGGTAGGGCGGTAGTGTCAAGGTGAAGTTCTGGGAGAATTAACGGTTTTCCTTGGTTTGTACGAATTTCGTTGATAAACTTTCTGGTTCCAATAGAGACTTCACAAGGGTGTGAAATTGTAATGAAAGTTGGTACGTTAATTGACAGGTACTTGTCTGAGCCACATTTTGTAAAGGCTTGGACCTCTTGTTCGGGAATTACCAAGACTTCAGTTTTAGTTATTTGCTCAACTAGAGGTTGTTTCAGGTGTAGATTACTAAACTGGCAAGAGGTTGGAGGTAGATTTTTGTTAAGCTGGGCAATACAACTATCTTCTTCATGAAAGTCTTCTTTACAGTAGAATATTCCTTCAATTTCGGGACATGAGTCTTTTTCATATTGGATATTGTTCTGTGTTTGTGCCACATAGGGGTATTTACGGATGATAATGGTATGGTTTTGAGGAGTAGGATAGATATGGTGAAAGGTATATATTTCAGGCTTTAATAAGGGTATTTGAATTGAAAATATTATCCTATCCTTTGAGAATAAAACTTGTGTTCCAATAAATTGGTAGAATGAAAGAATATTTTTAAAGTTTGGTACAGTGTCTTGATCATAATTCGCTCTCAGGTAGCTTAATGTTTCATTTAACTCGGATACAGAAATAATAGAGTTATGTAAAGAGTTCAACTTAGCAAAAAGGATGGCATTTTCTACGTTGTCAAGAAAATTAATTAGGTTTTGACAATCCAAATTTTGATAGTGTTTTTATTATTATATAAACATTGAGGGAAATATTTTTCTGCTATTGTGGGTTTTAAGATAGATTTGCTACTGCCAGTGTCGATTAAAAGCTTAATGTTTAGATTTTTTAGTGTTACGTAGGGGAGTGAATTGTTTGATGAAATATTAATTTCTATCAACTTTGTTGATTTGTTAGATGATCCTGAGTAAAATTTTCAGAGTCCGTATTTTTAAAAGAAGTATTCTGTGAGTCATTAGATTCATAATTATTATCAGAATAATAATTATAGTCATTAAAATATTCATTTTGAGAATATTCTTCTTGTTGAGAATATTCGGGTAAATATTCTTCGTTATAGTCTTGATTGTAGACTTCCTCTACAATATAGTGAAGTTTTTACTGACCTTTGTATTGTGCAAAATGATTTTTAAAAAGATTTTTAGAATTAGATCTTGCACTTTGAACTGTAGGGTTCCTTGAAGTTGTTGACATTGGTTCAGGTTTAGGTAGTAAATGTTCTGGAATTCGATTAGGCTTAAAAACATTTTTTGGTTTAGCAAAAACCTCTTCGTTTGTTGGTAATCTTCATGGAGGTAAATTTCTGGGTCGACAAGGCCATTGTGGATTAGTTGAGAATTGTTTATCATTATTGAAGTTATTAGAACTATTGTTTGCAAAATGGTTATAATTGGTTGGAAAATTATTTTGATGTGGAAACTGGTTTTGATTTGGAAAATTATTTCCAAAATTATTATTAATATAAAAAGGTTGGTTACTTTGAAATTGTCTTTGATTATTATATTTATTTTGATAATTGTTGTTTCCATTGATGCTTGTATGGCCATATAATCGTTCGAAGTTTTCGAATTCAATTACATAAGCCATTCCATCTTCCAAGGATTCTGATTTTTTAAGATGCATGTTGTTTTTCAAAGTTCCCGTACAACCAGCAATAAATGTATTTAACGCAGTTTTATTATGATGTTTAATTTGATAGGTTTTTTTTTGTGTAGTAATTGTTATATCATTGCTAATACGCTGTGCGACACTGCTTCTTAGAAGTTGTAAACGATTTCCAAAATTTAATAAGTTTTAATTTCTGAATGGTCTAGCTCTAGTGAGCTCTTGTATTAAACAATAAATATATCGTCTATCTGAGAAGCATTGTCTTAAAGAATTTTTTAGATATTCCCAATTGTTAATTTCTGCTCTGTTCTCGACAAGAACTTTAGCTCTACCGATAAGTTTTTCCTGAATAGATTCAAAAATGTGTTTCATTAACTCATCATCATTAAATGGACGATAACTACAAATAATATCTTCGCATCTCGAAATGAATTTATTCAAAGTATTAACATCACCATTATAAGGTTTAATGTTATCTAACCGCGATTTAAATAGTTCCCAATTCATTTTGGGTTTCTCAGTATTGGTTGATGCAGTAGTCATATTGTTTATATTAATATTATGTAATAGGTTTACCAACTCTCCTAATTCTGTATTAGAATCAATATCTAACATTAAAATTATAAATAATAAATATGAAATTATTTTTTATGAGTACTATAAAAATAAAAATTGTTTTCAAAATAAAATTAGTTTTATGTACGATACAAAAACTAATAAAATTAATACGTGCAATACGCAGAACCTAAAATTATACCTATTAAAACCTTAAACAGAGGGTGGAATAGGGCCAAAAAGGATGTGACACTAACCTTTTCCATTTCTGTATTGCCTGCGTCTCTGCACCACTTTCAGCACCGCACTGGTTCTTTTGGATTGCGTCTAAAGAGTTGAAACCACCACGGTGAAAGTTTTTATCGTGACGAAAAATACATACACCGGACACAATCCTACCGACTGCGCCAATTATAGATTTGTGTGGCGAAAGATTGTTTTTAAAACAAAATATATTAAAGTACGATACAGAGTACAGTAGCTTAGGTACAATAAGAATGACTAAAAACTAGGATTAACTTATATTTATAAACTAAAAAGAGCTAGGCTGGCATAGAAGTGGCTTTCAGGATATTTTTTAAATAGTATGTCATTAATGGTTGCAATTTAAATTATGCATGTAAAGCGATCTTAACATTAGTCTTTTAGCATAATCTACTCAAATTCTGTTTTATAAAATAATTCAGTAGTGAACTTTTAGTTAGATATTATTTAGGGTCAGCAGTTGTCTGGCTTCTTCTAAAAATAGAAAGAAAACTTTTTCCCGTACGTTTCTATGGGAAAGTAACCTAAGAAAAATGTGTTGTTCTATATACAGGGTGGAATTTTTTACTGGAATAAATTCAGTGTTAGGCAGCCTATTTATTTGTTGAAAAAATAAAGGAACACGGGTCGCTTTATTTTTAGTTTGCCATTGTTTTTTGGTCTCTTAATAATTTTTGTTTCCAAATGTAATATTGTAACTCTTTGGAAAGAGAATAAAAAAAGAAATTTGATTTATTATCGACTTTTGCATTTTGATATGCTAGAAAACCAGAAAAATAATAAAATTTTGCCATTTTGGCAAGTGGATTTTGTCTGAGCAGAATGTCTAAATAAAAAGGGATAAATGTAATCGATAAGGTTTTTGTTTACTTGTCAGTCACATTCCAATGGTCACTTTATTTTTAGTTTGGCATAGGCGAATAAATTATCTTAAGGAAAAAGTTCATTCTGAAATGGAGTCAATATAATATTAAAAAGTTAGTAGGGGAAGTCTTTCTCCACAAATAAAATTCTAATTCTCTAATTTCAGGATTGCCATTATCAGACTTAAAAATACAAACAGTTCAGAAAGATTTGCGAACAGTTTTTTCTCACAGGTGACACCAACAAATACAGATAAAATTGTAGAATACTTACAGAGTTACTTAACTAAGGGGAGCGAGTTATAGGATGTAAATAAATAAATAGATAAATATCTATTAAATATGGTAATAAGTGAAATCAAGTGTTAGTGTTACTGTTACGACTTGTTTATTAATGCAAGTGTAAGCCGGTAATTTGATGGTTTTAATTATTTCCAGGATTTCTAACCTATTTGCAAGCATCCCACCCGAAGATTGTTTATTATACACCCGAGAACTTCTCTTTTCACAAAGCAAGCTCCCTACTCATATCATATTAAAAATTTTTTCTTTTATCGACAGTGTACTGGAGCAAAACTTCTTTCAAGCTTATAATAAATTATAATATTAAAAGTCTGGTCTTGCAATGAGTTCCAACTTGCCACCTTTTCTGGCAGAAGTTGTTTGTTTTTTCTTGTAACAGAAATCTCAAATTGCGAGATTTATAATTTTTGATTTTGAGAGATTTCACTGGTTACACCGAGGAATTACTGGAATTTCAGGCATCTCTAAGCTCTAACAATTTCTTTGTTCATTTCACTTTTGAACAGGAAAAATCAGGCAATCTACCTATTTTTAGATCTTTTAATTAATAGAACAAACAACAGGAAACTCGAATTTCAAATTTATAGAAAATCAACGGCCCCGTATAGCGTTATAACCTTCTTTTCAAACCATCTAGTTAATCAAAAGCTTTCCGCATTTAACTCATTTTTCTCTATCTCTAAAACATTTTAAAAGGGAACTTAATAACATTTTTCAAATTGCTCGGAACAATGCTTATCCTGACAAAATAATATATTCTCTTTATTTTAAACATTTAAATAATCCACATATATACAAAACCGATGACAAATACAAAAGTCTATCATATTTTGGAAACATATCTCATCAAATTATCGAGGGTTTGTCGAGGGACTCCAATGAGCTATTGCGTGTTTGTTTCAGGACTTCCAATAATTTATCTTAATCTCTAGTCAACACCAAAGATAAAATTTTTGTCACACACAGATCTGGTGTTTACAGACTAAAATGTTCTCAACCTGACTGCAATGTGTGCTACATCAGACAAAGTGGAAGAAGAATCAAGACAAGAGTCAAAGAACAGAGTAAACTCTTAAAATACCTCTTTTCCTTTCGCCAACCATATTATTAAGACTGGCATAAGTTTGAGCCTGAGGAGGTGCTCCACATTTGTCAGAAAAGTTGGATCTTTTGGAAATCCTGGAAATAAGTAAAGCCATCAAATCTTTAGTTTACACTTGCATTAATGAACATACTAAATTTGAGAGCAAAATTTCTAACAGTTATACTAACACTTGATTTGGACTTATTAACATATTTAACATACATCTATTCAATTATTTATTTGCACCCTATAACACTACACTCTGATGCTTCTCTCTGACTCGCTCCCATTACTGAGTAGAAATCGGCTAATCCCAGATTACTCAATTTTGTCTGTATTTTTTTATGTCATCTGTTAGAAAAAACTGTTCGTAAATCTTTTTGAACTGTTTGTAATATATTTTAGAGTCTGATGATGGCAAGAACAGTTGCCGAAATACATCACTCCTGAAATAACAGGATTAGCAGTTTATTTGTGGAGACAAGACTTTCCCTACTAACTTTTTAATAAATAATTTATCCGTTGTAGTATTTTGTGCCGTTTGAACCATTACTTTTAATAAAAAGTATTTTCATACGAAAATCGGTTATTTAACTGAATCAATAAAAATTGAAATTTTAATGATGATTGGCTTTGGAGAGAGATTCCGTACACAAGCAGAAGAAGCAGCTTTATTCCACAAAATACACCATAATCTTTCAACAATTTTCTAAAGCACCATCAGCAAAATTGAAAATCGTTATCGTGAAGTGGGCCACGTGAGAGACATATTAAGAGTAAGGCAGTCTCAAGTAATGGATAAAGACACTCAATTAAATTCCAATAATAAATCCTCATTTGTTTGTTTATATTATTTTAATATCTAGTAACTAGTCTCTGTCCGATTTTACTAACTTGAACCTAATTTCTACTCTTGATTTGTATCATGTAGTGTTGTTCTCCGTTTCTTCTTCTTTTTTGTTGTTTTTATTAATGAATACACAAGTGGATCTAATGATGCCTAGTATGGGCGAAACAGACACGTGTAATCCTCTGAATTTAATTTAATAAATTTGAGACCTGTGACTTGGAGTTTATGTTATTACTATTTAATGCAATTAAATGTTTTACTGACTCTCCAAGAAAATCCTAATACTTCAGTTTGACAGGTTGCAAGAGTAAAAGTAAAGTCATGTAAAATGCATTCTTATAGTCTATATTCAAACGCAATACGTACACGATTTACTAGATGATTCGGACGGCTGTCTTTAGATTTATGAAGGGATGGTGAATGCACTTGATCAGCATTAAGCAAATATGGATTGGATTATATGTACAGTCATCTTTTTACAGATGACTGTACTTTTGTTGCACTTAATGCTGAAGTCAATAAACAGAACTGTCAATATTGGTCCACAGAAAACCCTCACGAGACATGAGAATCACATACTCAGCGTCCGCAAAAAGTTGGATGTTTGGGCAGGCCAAATAACTCCAAATATGATTTGTAATATCAAGAATTAATTTCATTTTAGATTAGGGTTTTATCCAGAAAAAAATGGGCAATATTTCTAAAAACACTTACAATAAAGGAACTTTGTCGAAAAAATCGATTTTGATTTCTTTTTAGCTTCGTAGCTTATCAAAATGCCAAAGTAAATAGTGGGTCATATTCCTTTTTTTATTCCCTTTTCAACGAGCTGTCACAAAACATACCTTTATATTTGAAAAAAAAAGTTGGAGGTGGTTTCTAAATTTTATAAAGAGTCAAAAAAATGTGCCAAACTGAAAATAAAGGGACCCGTATTCCTTTATTTTTTTAACAAATATAGAGTCTGCCTAATACTGAATATATTCCAGTTAAAAATTCCATCCTGTATTTATCTGATAAGAGTTTCTTTTTATATTTTTGTTGATCTAAGCCCCAAATAGATAATAGAAAAAAGTAAAAAATCTACGCAAATAAAAAAGCTAGTAATTCCAGTTGTTAAACAAACCATCCATTTCATTTCAGATAGAAATATTGAACAAATCGTAGCAAACATATAGGTACGGTACTTGTATATGTACAAAAAAACTAGTAATCGCCACTCGATAAAAGCCGTTTTTAGCAAGAGGGAAAAAAATATGAGTCTGTTGGCCAACATGCCAGAACGGTGCACAATAACAATTTCGTATGTAAGCCATTCACTTCAACATTGTTCACAAAGTACATTTGTTTGGCTCAAATTGTTGTTTTACCTCTGCTGTGCGGTAAAACGCGGCGAATTGAAATTTCTCTGGTTTTAGAGCCAATTTTAAATAGATTGCCATTGTTTACGTTGCAGAACAGAGTAGCTGGTTATACGTGTTCCGTTGGGCATTGTGTGTGAAATACCGTTCAATTTTAAGAGGGTAACACTTTTTGTAGATCCAAACGCTTATAATAATTAAAATTCATTTTTTTATAAGAGATCAATAATAATAAGATTTTAAGTACGCCTTAGAGCTCCGATTTCAATATGTTAATTTTCCCTGAAATGGCATTATATGGAAACCAAATCCAGACATAAAATCCCACTAAAACATAACTCCAGTAAGTGTAACTACCCTCAAGTTGAAAATCTAATTTGCTTCGACGGCTCGATATCGATACCCGGTTGCTAAAATGCAAATACCATTTCCTAAATATTCCCCCATTAATTTCAAATTTCCATAAGATCGCTGATTTGGAATCAATAATTTATTGCCGAAAATTTAGGTTTCCCTGTACGTGAATATTGATATTAACATTAGTGTTAGGAAATGTACTCTGAATTATTTCGTAGTACCAATTTTTGTTCATTTTCGTTAATGTAACTCAGGGTTGCAATTTACTTTTTATGAAAAACGTTATTTCTATTTAAAGGCCAATGCTTATGAGCATTTCCATTGAAACAATACTCATCGATGAGATCAGCTTTCTAAAGAAGAAATCTTACCAGTAAAATTACTGAGTGAAATTATTTTTTGAGATGCATTGGCAAACAAAGTTACATAGTTAACCGTCAAATAGGCTGTAACGGGTTAATTATATTTTAAAGACTGTCAGAACTCGTTGGCTACCAATTACCTCCATCTTTTTTGTTGTGAAACATTTAAAGTTGTTAAACTAGTTATTTCTGCTAAGTTGAGGCCACAAAATAGCCTTATTTAATAGTCGTTATATATTTAGTGACTTTAATAAATACAGCACTTTATTAATTAATGTTCTTTGATGGGCTATTATAGTGGCAATGTAAAATTTTGATTGGGATGCCTTGTCACGACACATTGACTCTTTATCATAGGATATTTGGGCGATCGTAATAGATTTATATAAAATGTTAGTTCAGTAGGATGTGCGAGTGAGTTTTTCCATCTTTATGAGGTGTTTTGGCTTTGGCAACAGGGTTAAGCTGGAGCTGTCATCACTCCTCATTACTCTTGTGGGAAGAGTAAATTAGTTATATCTTTACTATGGTTTTGTATTGATGAGATAGAGCGATGGAACTAGATATCCAGTAGTTTTGTCGCCTTTATAAATGGGAGTTTTAGCTCGACTATTTTAGTTTAGTTGAGTCAGTGATGCCGAAAAGTGCTTGAGCAGGTTGCGTTTTTTGTTCGCTAAGTTAGTTAGGTTCGTTGTTCCTGTTGCTCTTAGTTAAGAGGAAATTTACCGACGCTGCTACTAGTGATATTGTCATGTGGTCGAATGTGTTCTTGAGGAAGGGAAATTCATGCTTATTTAAAACATTGATGCATGTGCCCACAACTCATTTCACTCACCACCTTTATCATCGCCTCACTAAGATCATATTTATTAAAAGGAGGCTACCAGCTCCAAGCTCCATCGGCAGCTATCGGGGACAAGAGAATTGTATTCACATTCCTGTAGCTGAGGAGGTTTTGCTATTCCTGAAATTATTTTGCTATACAAAGTGATCTGTAACATTTCAACATTGATTGACCCCTTGACTACTAATCTGTAGTGTTCTGCTCTGCTAAGGCTGTACCGTTTCAACGTGGTTCAACCCATTGACCACTATCTCTACACCGCTCTGGTGGTATGACTTTACTGTGGTTCAGCTTATTAACCAGAAGTCTTGCTTAGTTCCGCTTCACAGCGGTTGGAATTTTATTACGCTATTAGAAGGTGTGTTTAGAGTGGCTCTCTTAGATTGTATTGGCAACGTTGCTGACTGGTATCGTAGCTATTATTAAATATTTTAATGACGATTTTTTTTGCTTACTTATATTACTTCCGTGACGTAAATTCACGTATATTATTCATTACATCATCATGTAAATGTGACATTGAAAACTTATGATGTCTTACAATTACAGTGAATTGTGTTCTCATTTATTAAATTTTTTTACTATATAGAGGTCTATTCTATTTCTATAGTAGTTCTATTTTTCAATATTGCTAATCAAATTAAAAATAAACACTGTGGTATTTTGAACACGGTTTCTGTCTGTTCTGTCTGAGTATGGCTATCATAACAAGGTTTGCATAGGAAAATCTTTTTTTTTATTGCAATAGTTATTTTTTCTTCTTATTCAATTGATATCGAGATTTACTGTCCAGTTGTTCTTAGCAAGGTTCAGTAGTCAGTAACTTAACGTTTTTTTATTGAATTAAATTTTTTAAATCAAAAAACGAATTAACACTCCTAATGCGTTAAAGGGGTTTATTCTTAATCTTCTAAGGCTAAAGTTCATTAAATTGATATGCTTTCAAAATGATAGTCAAACAACATTTCTATAATATTATTTTTGGAAGGTTCTTTTGTTTGTTTGATAAATTTCAGTTCTAGTTATCAAGGATTTGTCTTAGAATAATTTTTATTGGCCTTAAACCATTAGCTCTCTGAGACAATAATCTTGGTATTATTACTTTTCGACATAAAAATTAAACTGAATAGAGGTTCTAAGTCAAAAATCTTGAAATTATCTTATATTTTTAAGAAGAGTTTAATACTTTAATTCATGAACCTCGACCTAATACTCTTCTAAGACTAATATCCTTCTTGTAGAAGATAAAGGCAGAGTAGACAAAGAAAGTAGACTTCAGATTAATGCCATTGGTTTTACATTTAAAATTAATAATATTGTCATAGAAACATTAAATGTCAAACGAGTCGAATCCCTCCGGTTTTTTATTTTCAACAAATCTGTTTTTATATTAGCCTTTATTTGACAAACACCTGAGTCATTTCAAAGGAAAGTGGTATTGTCTGCAAACAATGTAAATTTACTTGATATTTGTAATTGCATAAGATCGTTCACGTAAATGATGAAAAACAAAGAACCAAGCACTGGTCGCTACGACACACCTAAATTTATATTAAGTTCTTCAGAAATATCATCATTACACTTGACTACCTGAACGCGATCTGAAGGATAAGAATGAAACCATTAAACGGCAGTTTCTTTAAGACCATACAGCTCTAATTTTGCCAGCAGCATGCTGTGACTTACGAAGTCAAATGCCTCTGACAAATCACAGAACACTCCTTCTGTAACCTCGCCAGTCTTTAGACTGTTACAAAGGTATTCTTGAAAACTAAAGATAAGATCTATTGTGCACATAGATTTGTGAAAGCCAACCTAATTAAAACTTAATAAGTCAAGCCTTTTTAAGAAAAAATTCATATTCACCTTAACAAGTCGTTCCACAATCTCTGCCAAAGTAGGCAGTAACTCTATGGGTCTAAAATTAGCAGAGAGTCGTGCTTGCTGACCCCCTTATAAAGAGGAATAATTACTGCTCTTTTTAAGCAAACCAGCAAGCAAGAAAATAGTCCAGATACAAATGAAAAGTTAATTGCGTCAGCCAAAACCTGCAAGACAACGGGAGGTAAGCCAAGAGTGTCTTTAGTGAAAGCCCATCCCAACCTGATGAATTTTTGTCAATTATATTATTGAACAAGCTTTTAAGCTTATCTTTATTCGTTAGAGATTTAGCTGCTATCACATTGTTTAGATAGGTGAGGCCTATTTTCTGTGAAATATTTGCTGAAAACCTACTAGCAAGATTTCAGTAGAATAAATTGAGAACAGCGCAATCTAAGGTGCTTGGAAGAACAAAGGCATTATTTTGCTCCTCAGGCCATTTATAATTTTCCAAGATTCTCTTGCTCTATTGGACGAATTATTTCTGTTTTAAAAGTAGGTCCACTTTGCTATGTTAATCATGTTTCTGTAGGTCCTGCGGTATCTATTAAAAAATTGAAATAAATAATCAATAAATAAATAATAATTTAGTCAGAAACCATTTACTCCAAGCAATTAAAAACTCTGTGTTCCACAGTTCCAAGTACCTTATGCTAACGGAGCTTCAAGCCAAAAATCATCGATTGATAACAGCTTAGCTGAAGACAATGGCGTTAGCTTATCCTAGTTCATCTCAGCATGGTCACTCTACGTATCTTTATTTTAATAATAGATAGATATATATTTTGATACGAGGTGGATTTTTATATATGATTTGCATCTTCCACTAGTATATCTGCATTGAGGAATATACATAAGCTTTTGTAGAAGCAAGCAAGTATACGAATTCTAAAAAATATAAAATACAGGAATTTACAAGAATATAATTTAAATTGGAACCTAAGAAGAACAAAACAATAAACAGAAAAATTTATTAAAGACAATTAAATCCGACTTGAAGAAAGAAAATTAAAATTAACACAAAAAACAAGAACACCATATAAAGACCATGAAAGAAGACTTACTGGATTTAAAAATCTATTACAAAAAGGAGCAAAACGGCCGAGACAGAAAACAAGAGGAACGAAATTTATAATTTAGAGAAGATTTGAAGATGAAATAGAAACAATTAATGACTAATTTTGAAACAACAGCTGAAGAAGAACTAGCGCAAGTACAAAAAAAAAATATTTAAGTACGACGCCTTTCTTTATCCCGATCTCTGAATGCAAATAATGATTAAAGTAAAGCCAAATTTGCCAGCAAAATGCATGGAGTACTACTGTAGCGTTTTATTTTTCTACTCTTATTTTCACTCACGCTCCATTGATAGTTCATTAATTTCAATAATTATATTAATAATTTCAGTCAACTTCTTTTATCGATATTTCTTTAAATTCACACTGTCAATGACACATTACTACTGTAACGCATCACTCTCCTGGTTTTATTATTCATGCTTTCTGTTGACGGTCCGTCACTCTTCTGGTTGGTCTTGATTAATGTTTTCTCTAATTGGATTGACATTGACAGCTCAGGCGAGAGGTGGGGTCGTAACTTATTTAGTCGGTACTGCATCCATTTTTCGAGGACTTGTTCCCGTGTCGCAGGTAGAAGCACACGTAAAAGGCCAGTTTTTTTATTTCCGAAGTTTGTGAAGCAGGAAATGGCCAATATGGTTTATAATTTATAGTCCTTAATCTTGTTCCTTTAGGGAACTGTTTATTTCATAATTCTGGTGCAGGATGCCCAAGATTTTAATGAATGGATAATGAAACTTAGCGAGGGTTTTACTTTTCCGTTTTCCTCTTTATTCTTCTTCAATTGTTGATGGCTGCAGGCTTTTGATTTCCCCGGGAAATTGCTGAAGCGGTGGAGCTGGGACCAGAACTACAACTAGTATTAGAGATTCCCAATCCAGATAGTTGAGCTACAAATGGCATACATTTACAGCCTCGATTTTGAAGGCCAGCCGTTCATTTCTTGGAGGAATATACAGGCCAGTTTATTCCATTTATTTAAATATTACTAATCATAGATTGGTCTCATTTATTTAAATTTTTATTAATATACCTTTTATTTCAATTTAATCTTACAAATATTTAATTAATGTTATGATTTAATTTAATGTCAATTTCCTATCTATAATTTTAGTTATTTTTTGTTCAGTATTTTTCAGTACCTTTTTTGGTAGTTAAGTAGATATAACTCGGTTAAGGCTGATATGCCTTAGGTAAAAAGGTTCATGAACTTTCCCCTGCATAATACAAATATGTACTAAAAACTTTAATAATTGCAATTTATTTTTCAAGTGCTGAAATCTACCTAGTAGCTTAATCATAATTTAAATGTTACTTTTGACAAACTTATTTTATTTAATCATATTAACATTATTCATATTTTAATTCATAATAAATTATTAACATTTAACAGATTAGAACATGAGGGGTATACTGTATACTTATCTTTGATGTAAATATAATTTGGTTGTATTGTTAAGATTTTTTTTTGCCTCTTTAAATCTACTTTATCCAGGGTCATTTAATTGTTAATTGAAACCTATATACCAAGTGTTTTTCTTAGTTTTCTTTCATTTATAAAAAAAAAAACTAAGTGGCGCCCTCTTATTTAATAGTTATAATCAAGATTATATTTTTTAATAGCCAGTCATAAGTGAACCTTCGAACAATCCCAAGCCTCCAATAATTCTGAGCTACCGTCTGCAAACTCTTGGCAAAATAGTAACACTGTAAAGTTAACGCCGCACTACTTGAGTACTCAGTTCGAAGCCGTTGCTAGGGGAAATCGCTAAGACAACGAAGAAATGTCAATCAATGTTAGGCTACATAAATATTAAGAATGGTGCTGTCTGAGGTTCAGTTCCATTTCAATGTACCCGATAGATGAGATATAGAAGCTTATCTACAAATGTACCAGGCCCCCTTGAAATTTAAGAGACAAGAATCCGAGGAAGGACTCAACAAGGACAACAGTTTGAGGCTGATATTGCTGAATTATTAAATCTGCCTTATCTTTTGGGCCCAACAGAGTTTCGATGTCTATAAATTGTTTTATTGGTCATGTTCGAGATCTAGATACTAATCATCCTCTTAGAATGGCCATCATAAAAATATTTCGGAAGGTTTGGCAAGTAGAGCAAAAGAAAGAATGTACAGAATGTACCAGATATTGTGTAGACTATCGGCAATGGAATGACGCTACCAAGGAAAGTTATCCCCTACTAAGAATTGACAGCACCCTGCATATGCGATTCAAAATAGTTTTCAATGCTCGACCTGAAGAGTGGGTACTGGCAGGTAAAAATGCAGTCAGAAGATAAGGAAAAGACCGCATTCTCTATTATAACAGGACTTTGGCAATTAGCAGGCATCCCCTTTGGATTCTCCAATACTCCCGCCACCTATAAGACGGAAGTCTGTGGAATGACTTGGGAGTCATGCTTGATTTATCTAGGCCGCCTCATCATACTAGGAAAAACTTTTAAAGACCATTTGTAGAGGTATTTGCTATGCTCCGAGAGGTCAACCTAAAATTAAGTCCTAAAAAATATTGCTTGTTTCAAAAAGATGTTGATCTATCTCGCCCATCTTCTATCAGAAAATTGCGTCAAGACTAATCTATATAAAGTCAAAGCCATCGAAAATTTTCCACAACCCACTGAAAAACACCGGTTAAGAAGCTTTCTGAATCTTTGTCCAATACAGAAGAATTGTAAGAATTTTTGCTAACATTGCAAAACCTTTACATAAGATGACGGAGAATAAACTGGTATTTAATTGGTGAGCAGACCGATTCCTAGACAAACTTTAATTTTCGATACAGATGCAAGCAATGTTGGTATGTATTGGAGCCATCCTTTAACAAAAATATGAAGATGACGAGCAAGTGATAGCTTATTTCAATAAAACGCAGTCAAAACCTGAAAGAAATCATTGTATGACCAGACGAGAGCTACTAGAAGAAGTAAAAGCTATTAAACGTTTTCAAAAATATTTTCATTCTTAGGACTAACTATGCTTCTATGAAATGACTGTTTGAGTTCAAAAACCCTGAAGGACAAATAGCAAGGTGGCTTCAATGGCTACAAGAGTATTACTTTACAATAGAACATAGGAAAAGCGAACACCATCAATTTGCCAGTGGTTTATCTAGACGGTTTTGTATGAAAACCTGTCAACATTTCCTTAAGAAGCAATTAATAGCTAGAGATATTTACCTGTTATCGTATTGGCACTAGTATCCAGATAAACAAGACCTTGGCAAAAGTAAGAAAGCGGTTTTACTAGTTGAATAGTGATAAAGATGTTAAACACTGATGCCGATAATGTGAGCACGCATGTTCTTCACGCCGCAAAGACCCATGAATCCGCACTAGAGGAAAAATGTTGCTGGTGCACCCTTTAATTAAACTACCATAGACATAGCAGGACCTTATCCCACTAGCAGCTCCGGAAATCGGTATAAGCCTGAGGTTTATTACATTTTAAATCAATAAGCCACCACAGCAGTATTCCAGAATTGGATATGCCGATTTGGTGTCCCTAGAGAAGTACGTTCAGAGCAAGAAGGAAACTTTGCCTCACCTGCCTTGTTGAGAATCAATAAGACCCTCACAACCTTTCACCTTCAGTCTGATGAAATGGTTAAAAGATTTATTCGCACATTTGAATCATATTTGAGAATTGTGGTGAACTCTAAGCAAACCAACTGGGCTACCTGTATACAACCATTATTATAAGCATATCGTTTTTATAACCACGAGTCTACTGGAAAAAGCCTGGCAAAAGTTGTGATGGTTGATAATGAACTTCGTTTAACTTTAAACAGTAATACTGGGAGACCTGACTAGGCAATAATTCTGGAGGAGTTTTTGCAACAGCTTTTGCAAATGGTCCATGAGAGGGCACAGGATAAACTTCATCTAGTAATTTAAAGGATGAACTAACGTTAAAACATAAAGAGCCACAGCCTTATACCCTTGAGGTGTTAGACGATCAAACTTAAGAGGAGAGCAGTGTTATCAAAATGTAAATATGTTAATTATTCTCATAATTCTTGTACTGCTCGAATTTTGCAGTTAAAAAAAACAAAGTTATATTCTTGAAAATCTCTGTATTTTATATTTTACAGAATTTGTATAGTTGGTTGCTTTGACTGTCAGTATTCACTTGAAATTATTGGTCTCCATCGGCAAAAAACAATATACAAATTTCTAAATATTTCTAAATATTCCATGGCTGTTAAAGGTATCGCGTTTCGTGACATTTTAATCAGTTTTAATTAGTTTTGTTGTTTAACTAGGAAACAATTAAAGGAAGTTTACGCGAAAGTCAGGTTAGATTTTTTAACGTTGTCAATAAAGGTGTGCTTCTGATACAGAAGAGTATTCCTGGAGTAAGTGTAAAAGTGTGTTCCTAAATTTGTTACGTTATGTTAGAACAGATAAAGTACAAAATGAATACATTTTCTCCAATCTTGAGTTCCTATCTTATCGGTCACGTTATAGTTGTAAAAAATCCGATTACCAAAACCATTTTAAGGTTTAACCAAAACGCCAATCTCGCCATGAAAGTAATCGATGGTAATAAAACTTCTATTCAAGCCCCGTAGTCGTAAATTAACCGGACACATCGTAAGGCACGTATACGTAAGAATTTTTTTTTAAGGCAATTACGCTATTATCCAGAAATTGTCGCCTGTGTGGCGTTAACCGGGGAACATCGTCGTCGTCCCGAAATTGGTACAATTCGGGCAATGGCTTTGCGGACACGTTAGCACCGCGAGTCGAGATAAAGCTTTAGAACCCATAAAGAAGATTTAGGGTTGGCCGCGTGGCCAAAAACTAAATTTGTTTCTGGTAAATACAACTGCCACTTTCCAATATCTGATATTTAATGGGCTAACATTAAAGACTTAACGGTTGGTTTAACTGCCGATAAAAGTCATTTTAATTGAATTAGATAGAGATATGGATACATTGAATATTTATTTAATTTTTTATTATGAAGCAACCAATCATTAATCTGTAATCTTTAAAGAGTTATTAATTAAATAAATCAAAGAGAATTACTGATGAAATGTAATTTAGTACTTTTTATTTAAAGATCATCTAAATATAAGGGTGCTGTTTAAAACTCTTGATATGTATTTTAGCCGCTGTGGAAAATAGCTCTACCAAATAGCACGTAGTAAAAATGTAAAAAAAATACGTTTACAATTTATTTAAAAAAAATATTTCTGTAAATTGATTTTCAATTAAATTGTATAAATTAAGTGATACCTTATTTTAGTCGACGTTTATTAAAAAATATCATATGTTGTCTCTTATATTTTATTATATTTATCTCTTATATTTATAATATTTTCTCGGATTCGGTATTTACTAGAGTACCGTAAGAAATCGCAAAGATTATTGGAAACTCAGTTTGCTTCTTGATTTTAATTAATTTTTTCAAATAGTCGTCCTCTTGCGTGGGCTATGGAAATCAATATTAGAAAACGACTATTTTCTTTTAACTACTTAACCTTATTTTCTTAAATAAACCGAACATCCTTCTTATAAAAATATAAACATAATTATAATTATGTATATTAATTTTACCTCTTGCTTTTTTTTCAAGCAAATTTTTTCCAAATTAAGACTGAAATCTTAGTGATCCTATTAAAATTGCATGAGGAAGTAGCCATTTACTTAGGCAAACTTGAACCACTCTACTTCACGTTTCAAGTAGCATAAAATCGTCATTATCACCAATCAATTTATTGGCATGCTTAAAGAAAAATATGCATTAGCTTTCAACAACTTTAAAATAGCGCAAGACGTTGCTGAAAAGATATACAACACGCACACACAATTGGATCTGAAAGGCATATTTTCTTTCCGAACTGCACCGAGTAATGGATTTCCTGAACTGACTGTGAATGCAGTTGTATATATCCATATAATGTCAAGAAAATAGTATAAGTTTGAGCCCGCGTATATTCAGGGTGAATTTCTAGGCTTAGCAACAAATCCTTAGTAGAATATGTCTGTGATATTTTGTGTTTTATTACTTTTGTTTTTACTTGATAGAAGATACTTCTTAAAATTCTACAGAAAATTTAAAAGTAACGAACACGTATTTAAAAGAAGTAGAAGAAGGAACCAATTTTAAACTAAGCTAATTTTTTGAGCAAAGGTATATTTAACCGTACAAATGCATACTATTGGTCCGAAGAAAATCCTATCTTTTACTCATCCCAGAAATCCTTAAAATCAATTTAATATAAAGGTTAGGTGCGGCTTTATAGGAGCTCAAATAGGACCTGTGTTTTAGGGTGGTACTTTAACAAGAAGCAGCTCCCTTATAATATCTGGAGGCATGAAGTGTTATATAAATAGTGGTTACTTAGAGAGACAGCAACAATTCTTCTAACAATTTTTACAAATGATGTTAAAGGATTACTTAATAAACTGTAAGCATAAATGGATTGCGACACGTGACTCGATTCATTGGTTACCTAGATAACCAGATCTAACCCCTGTCGATTTTTACACAGAAAATGAAGTGTATTAAAAAAGACAGAATCTTTGATGCACTTTAAATACACCTTAGAAATGTTAAAA
Source organism: Anthonomus grandis grandis (assembly GCF_022605725.1). NCBI lineage: Eukaryota > Metazoa > Arthropoda > Insecta > Coleoptera > Curculionidae > Anthonomus > Anthonomus grandis. The sequence continues at coordinate 10,727,775 of NC_065546.1, forward strand.
GCAACAATATAGCGACGTTTTTGCTAATTTATTGAAAGTTTCCTAAATTTGGTAAAATTATTAGTATCGCTATAACTGTAGCACCTTAATTAGGTGTAGGCTGTTAGTTTAAAAAAACGTTTTTACTAAGGAAATTATGATCTTTTGATTTATATAACAATATACAGGGGACTTCATTTAACAAAAATAACATTTTTCACATTTTCTCGAAAACGATCGTTTTTTTTTGTTTTCACCATTTTAATCAGCAGAAAACATCCTGCAAGTTTGCTAATTTAATAGTAACAACTTTGTAACTAAAATATTAAAAAAGATAGCAATAGTGCTGACTTAATCTTTTTATCTGTAAATGGCTTAGTATAACAGGAGCAGATATAAATATACAAATTTGCTATTGATAAAATAATTTCTGAATCTTTCTCAGTTAAATAATGATCCCATTAAGGAAACGTTTATAAAGGAATATTATATTATGCACCGATACGTTTACATTACGATTAGTTTAATATTTTGGTAATGCAAGTATATAATTAGGTTTGTTAGTCATATAAGACGATTAATTTAACTTCAACGAGAAAATATTTTATAATCTAGCACCTAGAAAATATCCTAAAATTTAAACTTTCTTATCAGAAATTATGTGTCCTTTTAAATTATGCCAACTGTTTTAAGTCATATTAAATATCACATTATTCTATAAAAATTTTTAAATAAAAAAACAAGATAATGACCGAACTAATTTTAATTTAAATTCAAATATATTTGCTTGACGTTTTGCTTAACTTCACATTTTTACCTCAAAATTCAAATATATGTCGGAGAACACTATTATTTGTTTTAAACCACATTTTAACACTTGTTATCATAAGAAAATATTAAGATAATATTAATGCATGATCGGTTACCGATCTCGCCCAACTCTTTCTAAAAACTCTTACCCTTAAACTCAATAATCACCTTTTTCATGAATCGGTACTAATAAACTAGAAGAAATACTATTAAAGAAAGTTGTATGGTTTTATGGTAACTTATTTTATTTATTATGCCATTAATGTGTCGTTGATAATAAGGTTTTACAAACTTCTTATCAAGTATCTCTAACCCCCTGATATCTTAAAGTTTTAAAATTACTACCATAAGAAGCTATGTCTAATGTCCTTACAAAAGTTATATATATCACAATGTTATCTTCATTGAGGTTTTGTGTAACTTAAGATGCAAATAGTAACTCCTGTGGTGCTTTAGATTGTTTATGAAATAAACCTTTTTTGTTGTCCAATTCTAATTATATTTGTATTACTTATTTAAATAAGCACATCTTAGATACAATTTTTATTATTTTAAGACTTTTAATTAGGTCAATTTTTAGTTTCATAATAAATGTGCAGATTTTTCGTATTAATTTAGTAATATTAAAGTTATTTAGTATATATTTAATTTAAAATTTAGTTTTTATTTGTTTAAGGTTCGTAGTAAGTAAGAGTTTTTGTTATCAGGATATTTATAAAACTTTTTTTTATAATAAGGTCTATGATCTGTAGAGAAGTATTAATTTGGCACTTGAATTTAACAAAACGATAAAACGCAGTGTTTTCTTTGCTACAAAATTATATTTTTTACAGGAATACATATATATACTAATAAAACACACCAACGTAAATGCCGTTGCTGGACTAGAAATCAAGTCTTAACCAATGCATGTAAACAACCCATCGCGCTCTAATAATACTAAATATTTATAATTATTATAATTAATTATTAATAACATTATAATTTTTGTTGTGATATAATTTTATAAGCTAGATCCTTCATTTCAGTCGATAGACATAGATAAAAATAAATTTATTAATCACGTTATAAAATCTAACTCGAAATACACAACATAATATATATAATAACTATTGACTTCCTCATCATAGATAAATCCATATTGCATAATCTAATATAGCATGATGCTCGACACTTCTAGCGGCGAAGCAATTTTGCCGAAATACCATAACAGAATAGCGATTAAATTCCCATTCTATTGGGTTACATCGTGGTCTTTATTTCCACAAATACTAATTTAGTTAAAACGTACCCTGTACGTCGCATCGCACCAAAATTCATCAAGACAAATCGATACAAGCAAAGGCGATTACTTCGACTAATTAAGTTTGAACTGAGGAATTTTGAATACGTGTAGTCGATGTCCTACGTGATGCTGATAAATTATATAACGTTTTTTTTTGCAGCACGAAAAGTCGTGTGTTCATTTTATTAATGGTATAAAAATATCTTTTGAGAAAAAACTTTTGCCAGTTTAAGCAAGTCAACATTTTTGGTGGATATTAGAACAGAAGTAATACTTAAGGGTCTATTTCGTCTGATTTATGCTCAAAATTGTCATTTATTTGTTTTACTTATTTCATATTAATCCGAAGGAAATAGAATATAAATTTATAAAACAACGTGTTAAGTAGACAACCGAAATGAGAAATTAGACAGTACTATGATTTTTGACTAAACCCTAGGCTTTCTAGTTCAGGTGATCTAAATGGCCAAAATTGTAATTCTCCATAGCTTAACGTATAAATACGTTAAGACATGTTAAGCTGTGAAGATATTTTATAGCATACTAATTTTTTACGTACTTGTGGTTGAATCCTCGTGGACTGCATCCAGAACACCCTCCTGAATTGCTTAAATATTAGCTTTTTTAACTGTCAGATTCAGCCAGACGACGATGGATGTTTATTAATATCTTTCTATCTGGGACAGTAAGATTAGGATAGCTTTCTTAATGCAAACACTGTGTCTCCATAGAATAAGCATTGGCAAGACCGTAAAAGAATTGCATTTGTGTCATTTGTAAATTAGAATAATTTGCAATTTTGTAACTAGAACAATGCACGTTTTAACACCAAAGGAGAAATGAAAACGAACTATTAAGAATAATCATTAACGTACGTGTCATAATGTTTGCAATAACAATCCGACAACTTGCAAACATAACTGGTTTTATTTAAATATTTTTTTTAAAATGTAGTTGACGTACATAAGACATTTTTTAACGACTTCTAAAATAGCCAATTTTACATCAAAGGATTGAAATCTTAAACGTCTTTAAACTCATTAAAACCAGAATATCAGATAAAACTTTAATGCAGGGTATCTTAAAAAGTAAGCAGGTTTGGGGACCATATTTAAATGACGACTTAACATCAGTCCAGAAATAGCTCCTTCAAATTATAAGATACCATTTAGTAACACCCCGTATATCTATTTCTTCAAGAAAATATCGCTTCATTAGATTTTTTCGTTGTCTAGAAAACAATAAATATATTTATTAATTTTCATGTTTTTAGATAGTTATAAATTTTATTAGTTTGATAATTAAAAAAACCAATACATACATAAACAGTGGTTGTACTTATTAAATTTTATAAATAAAAAAAATATATATATCAAATATAAACTACTTTTTAATTTAAAAAATATAATAATGTATGTTGCCTCTGCTAGCACGAGTCACATTCCAACAATCTCCCTTAAAAATGTTGGTCCAGATTTTACCATTTTGCATTTATTAGCCTCTAAGATAAGCTGAATGGACGCTTTTAGCGACCTCATCCTTTTGTAGAGTAGGGCTCAAATAGGCTCGATCGGATTTACATCCGTACTTCATGCTGGACTCGCTGACGGTCGGTTGATATCAATTTTCTGAAGATACTGAGTAACTATTTTAGATACATGGAGCGGTGCATTAGGATCTATAGGAGAAAATCGTTATCAATTAATAGAGCGTAGGACAGTTTTCAAAATATTTATAATGTATCTGTCACCAGTTAAAGAACCGCCCATCATTATTCCCCTTATTACCAATTCTCCAGAGCATAATAAAGCCTCCTCGAAAATTAGTTAAAGGTCTTATGTTGCACTAATAATAGCGCTCATTCATCTTGTCTGTAAACAGATATTCGTTGATTTAAGGAGTAAACAAAATCAGGACTCATCTGTGAATTTAATTAATTCCAATTATTTATATTCCAAATAAAGTGATTATGATTTCTGGTGATATACGCACATTTCCAGTAGCACCTAACTCACGTTAAAGCTAAGGTGGAGTCAAATATCTTCGACGAAGGGCTTACATAATTAAAAAATGAATATCTACGGATAGCTATCTGATACTAATTGTCTGTCGTACCCTGATGGTTCCTGATATCTCCCGCTCGCAATCCCGTGGATCTATTAACGCCCATTAAATTAGCGACATATCGCTGACTGCGTTTATCTTCAATAAGAGAAATCATTCTGATCACTCTTGATCATTTTTCGTTTGTGTATATTTGTGTATATGCACGATGATCTATATTTTATATATTTTTCGCGGAATTTGTAATTTAACTGAAAAAGTATAGTCTTAAACGAACCAATTTCAGGCTGGCATTATACCAATAATGTTTGTGACTTTTTTTTAATAAAATATTTCGCCAGTAATCTTGCATATAAACGTTATCTTGTTCAAAAAGTAGTAATTTTTATATTAAATACCAAGAAATTTAAAAATTAATAATTTTTACATGCAGATTTTATGTTTTTAATTTTTATGCTATACTTTTTTGACAAAGTGTGATAATATATACACACATACATCTTTATATCTAGTTTAACCTACTTATTAGGAACTAATTGACCAGCAGTTTAATTAAATTAAAACAAATTTATTTGTTAGCAGCTGTGTGGATAATAATATTTACAGTATGCGAGGGACCGCCTCACATTAGTTTCTAATTGTCTGAAATAGGTAACCAAATAGAGCATACAGAATTAACAGGGGTAAACAGTAATTTACTTAGTGCAAACAATGGACGTCGACCTAATTTGGTAAGAGTAGTTGGGAACAGAGCTGTTCATCGGACCTATTAAGAAAACTTAAATTATGAGAGCAAAACAGTTTTAGTTTTTGGAGGCTCGAATCAAATTGTTTCATATTTTTCGGATTTACTGTTTCCATTAGGCCATTAACTAAAAATTACGTTATTTTGTATTATGAACATTCTAATAATTTTTTATATTAAGAACTGAACATTCAGCGCTTCTATGCTTCTAAATTTAACCAAAAACTGCGTGATATATTTTTTTATAATTTTAAACTGTAGCTTAATGAAATCATCTTCGAATCCGTATACTTTTTCAATTTCACTTTTATGTCCAATATAAGTGCTCTCAAATATTGCCATTTTTGAGCAACTCTCAAATCTAATAAACATTTTATTACAGTATTTAATTTTTTTTTCGATAAGCAACTTTTAATGGTCACTAAATTAAAAGAAGAACCTTTTATGGTCATTTTTAGCACACTCCTAAATCTTTGTGTAGTGGCTATCTACTTCACGACAGTAATAAACCTACGACAATCAAACTTTTCATTGAAGGGGACTATAAAGCTGAAACGTTATGGAATAATAGCACTGCATCATTGCAACAAATACTTATATGAAAGAGATAATATAAAGTCCTAAACCTTTTGCGGTTAAACATAGAAACTTTACATATAAAACTAGACTTAATCCATTAAGCTATTAAGACCTTTTGTCGGTTACGCGAATAAATTTCATCATCGTATGAAATTTGTAATTTGGGCCTTCCATAGGGCAGTAAATCATTTTAATCCTGCGGCTTGTTGAATAGTTTACGCAAATGTATTCGGCTCACGGCAGTTTCAGTTTTACTATGTGTTTATCTAGGCGATACGCATTATAACAGAGGTTTCTCTAGGGGATGGGCATTTTTTAGGTTAGGTCATAAGGGCGTGGAAATTTAAGATATATATGTATTTTTATGCTGACCAGCAGTCAACCGTGTCAAGGCGTTTTACTACTATAGGCGTTCGTGTTACCATATTTAATTCGATTTAATTTTCATATTAATTTACATTATTAAGTAGATTGTTTGTTTTATATTTTAGTCTTGCTTAAATTTCTTACATAATTTTTAATTATCGAACCGAGTTAATATTATATATATGTATTTATATTTTATTATATATATATATTTTTCTTAAAGATGGATTTTTATGTCGGCCACGAAAATCAGTACATTTATATAATTAGTGAGCCTAAATTTAAGATGCAAAATAATATATAATTATAGCCAAACGGAAACTGATATTTTGATATATGTATTTAGAAACATTTTTAGAAAATTCTTAGTTTTAAGTCAGATTTCATTGTTATAAAACTGTGCTATGCGAATATCTGAAGTTAATTAATAAGACGTTATTATAAGTGTCTATAAGAAGGAAAAAATTGGTCTCAAAATTATCAGATAACTTGTATTTTACACTATAAATTATTTAAAATAAATTTTAAACATACATTTCAGATTCTCAAACTTATAGTGCATAACAAAAGTGAATTTGGTATACCAACATCTATAATATATTTATTTAGACACCCTATTATGGTTAACACCTCTTGTAAATCTTAAAGTTGTAAGTGAAATTTTATTTATTTTGGGACTTCAACATACAGGGTAACTTAAAAATAAATATCGCCATTTTTATCTGGTGAAATAAGTGTGACAGTTTCTGCTTTGACCCGAATATTTTTAATTGAAGGACCGAGTGCAACCTATAGGTCTAAACCTCAACGGCCCTTATCCCTACCTTCAACTATAAATATTCATTAAAAACTCCCAAATTCATTTTAATTAGATCAATTTGCATTTCGCGGGCTCTGGTGGAGCAGTGGAAATGCCTGAGATGGAACAGCATCATGAAAATAAATATATAAGTTGATTTATAATGAACCGCTATCGCTATCTTGCATGCTAAAGCTTTAATTAATTTTAAGCCCTCTTTCTTCTTTTTATAAAAAAAAAATATATTTCAACTCATTTTAAATTCAACATAAAACATATACATATCTTTTTTATAGTATATATAATATTTTTATTTAGAAACCCTATAATGCTTTGTGATAAGTGGGAAAATTGGAGCATTTATAGCCTGTATAAGTAGTCATAAAAGCGCCATAATATAAAATATGTAGCAAAAAATTGCATCATCTTCTAAAAATAAAAAATTATTTTTCAAATTCTGCACATGTTTTAATCTAGTAAAATTATTTTATAAATTCTCTTAATATTTATTGTTTGTTTTTTAATTATAAGAGAGCTAATTATTTACGATATACTACGACATTAGGGTACCTTTAGTACACTAATAGCCGTAAAGTATATTAGACTTGCGCATATGTACTTGTACATAATTGAGAAGTAGAAGTGTTTTAAAACCAATATTTATTTATATATATAAATATATATTTACAAAACAGCCTTATTATAAATGTGACCAAAAAATTGATCACCTAAAAAACTATTTAGTAAAACTTTTGGATATTAGGATAACTATATTTATATTGTGTTAAAAAATGGTTTTTCTTTTTCAAAACGCAACCACTTAATATTTAACCAATTTACTTTTTCTTTTTTGTGTTTATGGTTGTATTAAAAACATAATTATTTACCAGGCTTTGTACATCGAAATCGTTAAACTTCAAATTTTGTACAATGTATTGTTTTGGCCGTATTCTAGAGGCTGCAACTAGCAAATACCACTCGCGGGTCGAGTAGATTTTTTTATGACGCTTAGCGCGTTCAATCGTCGCATGCATTGAGTCGGCCTCTAGATAGGAATGTCCCGACTCCATAAATTTCAGATCAATTATTTTCAGATGGTTAATATTACTTAGTGCATATAACATTGCTGCCGCAACATTTTTATTCCGATTTGGACCACTATAGGTGTCTGAAAACGACGTAACGTGGCAAACTGCTTCAGGTAAGCCTTTGAGGTATTTTAAGAGACAGGTACCTATCTCCGCACTACCTTTATTACCGTGGGTTTCATCCCAGATAAAACAATAACCATCTGAGGTAGCGGCATCATAAATTCTGAAGTTGTACACATTAAGTTTATATCTATAAAAAATCTCCTGCATGTAGTAGAGGTAGTATCGCCTGAAGATCAAAACTAATTAAACGGAAAGTTTGGCCTTGTTCGCTAGCAGCTCTTTTTTTATCATCAGATTTCATAGTCATTGATTCTTGTTCTCTTTTTTTGTGCTTATTATACTTTTCTGTAAGAAGTTCTTTGTTTGTAGCGTAATGGTATGCATTGCACTGTGAGCACTAGTCCTAATGAAAAATTTTCTGATATACGAAAAGAGAAACAGGTTGTATTTTCTTTTCATTGCAAAAGTCCTCTTTATACAGCCTGTTCATGATTGAAATGTTTAATTCTGGTGACAAGTAAAGTTTTTTTGAATATTTTCTACAATAGTGAGACCCTACTTTAGGAAATGAGTCTATATGTTGCCGAACCAACAGTTTTGCCTCATCTGATGTTGTATTGTATTTGTCAAAACCGGTGTACAAACCGGTATCAGAACTGGTGTTTTTGGCTCAATTTTCTACAATTCTATGAGAAATTGCGAAAGTGGTGCAAAAAAAATTACGGCAAACTCTTTGTGGGTCTCTATTTCCATCTTTTAAGAAGAAAACTCTAGACGTTTGCCTATTTTTTGTTTTAGGACTATTTTTCTTTTTAGATACACAGACATTTTGTATAAGGCTCGACAAGTACATTTCTTATTTGACGTCATCCGCCAGACTATAGTACTCCTTACAGAGTATATTTCTTTATTCTTCTGTTATTTTTTGATGACATTTAAATCGGCATGTATTACAGCTTACTTCTTTGGGTCTTTTTTCTTGTATCTCTTTGTTACTTCTATTAATGTACTTTTTTCCACTTAGTCTCAGTTTTTTATTAATTGTTTGTTTCCACGTTCCTTTGTTCGCCTTTGTGCTTGTTTTTTTAATCTGTTTTTCATCATTTTCGCTTTCCCCTTTTGCGTTTCCTTTGTGCTTGGATTTCTTCTTCCCCTTCACTACTTGATGAACTTTCCGGTTCATACGAGCTTGAAGAAGCTTCAAAAGGGTCGTCCTTATCTTCAATGTTGCCAGAAAATGTTGCTGGTTGATTGTAATACTCTTGATCATTTTGAGTTTGAAGCTCTTGATTACTGTCACTTCTTTCTGCTTCTTCAACCTCACTGATATTAGTACCTAAATTTATAGCATGGAATTAATATTAAAAATTAAAACTAATAATAAACTACCATAAAAAAGATAAGTTTCTTGGTTTTTTTCTTTCTTTTATGTAGAAATGTCTAATAAAAATATCGAGATAATCTAAAAAAATTATCTTACCGAAATGGATACATTCTGCATCTAGTGGGGTAACTAAAAACTCATTACCTATGTCGACTTTTACTTCTTTTACAGTATTCTGAGTAACATTAGGTCCTAAAATAGTTACACAAAATTACTAATTTTAGTTGATAAAGGCCAAATTCAAGGTAATATTTATTAGATGGTAAAAAGACCTTACCCATGGAACAACTATCTGCATCTGACAAACTTTTGAAATTATCACTTTTGCTTGGTACAATTACGGTATCAGATAAGATATTTATTTTTGGAATCTGGTTTTTTCAGTTTCTAAAAGTAAAAAGAAATTCAGAGCATAATAGCGATTTTAAGCCTTTTATCATAATATGTATGTACGTAAACTAATAACGACAACACAACTACCTAAAATTTTTGTATTTGATACTTCAGTAACGAATAACTTAACTTTCCTAGTATCAAAATTTGACAGAAAATAGTGAAAATACGCAGCCAATATCGACAAAAGTTAATGATAGGGATATACTCAAATAAAAATACAATAAAATATTTTAAAGAGGACGGACTATCAGCCAGTGGCTAGGGTTACAAAATAAGCAAAACTTGGGCATAAATATTATTATTTAATTTTGATATTTTAAGGAAGTATCCTGTAGTGACAGGGCCGCAGAATTGTGTTTTTTTTTACGGAAAAGTGAGAACGGCCCCGTAATTCGCTCAGGTTAAATGTGGCCGCATATTTTCTACCAGATTTTAACACTAGGAAAACTGTTTATTTATAAGCTATACTACGAACCTCAACCAGACACGTGTAATTAACTATTTACCTTGTTTTTTTTCTGGAGCTTCATATAGAACTTCAAGAGCTTTTTTTAATATTAGAATTATTCTGGAACTCATTATCACTAATTAAACCACAAAAAATTAAGACCACGATCCTTCTAAACGTTTACCGGCAATTTCAACAAAATAATATAACCTCCCTTTTAAAATTGTATTAAGTAGCACAAATGTGCTAAGTAATGCACTTATACCATATGATTTGAAAGATGGCGCTAGACGCAAAAAATATACAGTTTTTACTTAGCACATGTGTTCGCAAGATAATAATGTCTTAGAGGGTTTAGGTATGCCAAATAACACGTTATGACCAAAATTGGTACTTAGCACCTTTGTACGCTAGACCATCGATAATATCTATCTCATTTTATATTTTGCTTATTATTTTGACTTTTATATTTTGCTTATTATTTCTCCGTTGCTAGTCAACAGCTTTAATTTGCTCACTAAAATCTGTTAAGGAATTGGTGAGTATGGGGCAAACATGTCAGTTTGCAGCTGGCAAAACTATTATTATTTAAATAAATTTTGAAGAGGTTAAAGCGGCATTATTTTCATTTAAAGATTGACATGAAACTCACAGATTGGTAGAATAACGTTTTTTGAAAATATGTACATAGACTATTGAACTATAACGGGTCTTATATTTTGTTCAACATATTTCTTGGGGTTTATTAAGAGGTCTTATATTTTTATTTTACGGAAGTGAGCAAATATTAATAATATAGGATTCGATTAATTACATGTAGTTATGAAATAATTTTCCTATGTAAGTATATAAGTATGTAAGTAAGTTTTGCATTAAGAGAAACTAAATGCAGTTCATTAAAAACGTAAGCTATACCCTGGCACTTTTGTGTCATATTTTGGATATTAGCCTTATTTTATCTGTGTATGTAACGATAATGCAGTTAAAAAATCCATTAATATCTATTAAAAGATATTGATTTAATACATGTGATTTAATACACATTTGCGATAAACATATTTCAAAAGAATAATTTTAAAGTTAAGGGAAATTTAGATAACTAAATTGGACCAATTAAATTAATCATAACTCTATAAATTTAATTTGAAATAAATACGTGGAAGTTAAAAAATAAGTAATTGAAATTATATTATCCTTATAATTTATCTCTACCTATAGCAAGACCTCTAGGTATATAGGTATAGATATATATAGGTTCATTAATCCTGATTAAAAATAAGGCAGATAAAATTAAACTTCTGTAAACATACTATCAAAGAATAAAACCAAAACCCCTAAAAAACCAAAATCGCGGCTAAAAGGCAAAAACAACGTTTTTTTTTTCTAGGTGGTGCTTTACCGTTACTAATGAATGCTTTATGCCAGATTACGTCTCAACACAAGTTTAACCCTATTCAGTCGGCGAGACGTTATTCAATTTTACTTTGTTGGGCAAAAACAATATCCAAAATTAATATTGAGCGTTTGCCCCTTTCTTTGAGTAACTGCGCAAGGCTATAATTGAATATCCGTGTCGAAGTTTTTTTTTTCTTTAGAGCGAGACAATTTTATTAGAGATCGGCTAATAATGGAGAAGAGAACCTGATTCTTTATTATTTGATTATGTTTTTATTTAATCTGATATAATAAATTATATTTGAGAGAGTTGCTTAAACTTTTTTTATTGATATTTTTTACACTTATTGCATCATATACTAGTTTGAAACTCACGGACACAATTTCGTCTAGAATATGCTTATGCCATGAATACATTTCTGTATCAGTAACATTCTATTTTTATTATCAACGCTAAATTACAAAACATTCACATTGCCTTAGTTAACTGTCTACCTTTAATTGTTTCCAAAGTAAATGACTAATAGGATAGATAGACAAATAATTTAAATTCGTTAAGAAACATGGGATATTTTAACAACCTATAAAGCCATTTGAAAATGCTTTTAAGCTTCTACATTGTTTGTGCCTATGTAGAAAAGCAATTTCAAAAGAAATCCTAAAAATTAAGAAAATTACGACAACCTCTAATAAAATCACCTATATAAACTAAATTGAAATCTAAACGGGGCTTTTAAATATATGAACTATTACAGAACTAGATCCTAAAGATACTAATAAGCAGCAAAGACCTTAAAATTAACTTATCAACCTAAACTACGAAATAGCGGCAAAATAGTATAAGAACTGTAAGAATAGTTTCCAAGAAACCATATTTCTATTTTTATAGTTTATTATGACACTTTTAACCTTCATCTTCCCGGGTGGGGTACAAATGTACCCCATACATCTCTTTTCTTGCATATTTGCCCAAAAAAAGCTTATTTTTTTGAAGAATTTTATTTTCTGTTAATAAAAGCTTTGTAAATATTTACTGCCTTTTAAAACATATTTTTTTCTCGGTTTTTTAAAAATAAAGTTGTTTGAATAGCCTGGGGTACATTTATACCCCATGTGGGAATGCACGCCTACTGGCTTGGCGGTGCTTTGTACTTCGATCCGGCGCGCGCTGCTTCTAAAAATAGACCATTAGTTGATTAGAGTGATCATTGCAGTGTGCGCAGACTTATTTACTATTTTATTTATTTCAAAGCCATTGAAGTGTTTTGTTTTAGCAGTTAGTTCTGCGAATTTTGTGGTATTTCGCTTGTTTAAAATGTGATCAAAAATATCGAAAGGCCTTAGTGATGCCGAATTAGAACGGGTATTTTATGCAGACTCCGATGATGAAATAGGGGAATTTGACGTAATTTTGTCTGACGACGAGGAAAGTGACGGGGAACCGGAAATAAATGACGAGGAGTCGGATCTTATTAAATGCGATAGTGACAGTCAAGGCACATCTGTGGAGCAGGAACAGCAAGATTCTATGGACGGTGGAAATCTATTTTATAAATCTAAAGATGGTACCCAGTGGTCAAAAGTTCCCTATCCTCAGACACGCAGAAGAGCTAAAGATATAATAAAGAATAAACAAGGTCTTACTCCCTATAGTTCAAATTTAACCACTGAAATTGAAGCTTTTTTACTGTTCATGTCAGACAATATATTGAAAAAAAATCCTGCTGATCCAAGGAGCACTTCAAGCAACCAAGGAGGCCCAAAAAATGTTATAGTGTACATATAAGAAATATGTCAGGCCTATTATTCCGGCAAGTATGTCACGTAATCGATTTTAGTTGCTTACAGCATTTATTCGATTTGACGACTATTCTACTAGACCTTAGCGTAAGATAAACGATAAATTGGCGCCAATTAGAGAAGTTTTTGATTTATTTGTTCAGAATTGTATCATGGCCTATTCACCTGGGTCACATGTTACTATAAATGAGCAACTTGTTTCCTTCAGAGGGAGATGTCCTTTTCGAGTTTACATGAAAAGTAAGCCCGATAAATATGGCCTTAAAATTTGGGCAATGGCGGATAGTAAAAATTCGTACAGTATAAATTTACAGGTTTATCTTGGTAAAATAAATAGCAAACCAGAAAAAAAATCAGGGTGAGAGAGTGGTTCTGGATCTTGTTGAACCCCTTGGCACTGGATATGGAGTAACCACTGATAATTTTTTTACAAGTCTACCACTGGCAGATAAGCTTGCTGAAAAAAACTTACTATCACAAAAAACATACTATTGTGTCTTATACACCTAGCAAAGGCAAAGCAGTTATTTTATTGTCTACGGAACATCATAATGATACTGTTGCAGATGAAAAATATAAGAATAAAATGATACAAAGGGTGCTGTAGACACCACAGATAAAATGGTAAAGCAATACTCTGCTCGCAGAATTTGCAATCGATGGCCAATGGCAATTTTTGGCCAATTATTAGATATTGAGGCACTAAACTCTTTTATTTTATGGGACATCAAGTATCCAAAAATCTAAGGATGACCGACGACATTTTTTGCTTCAGTTAGGAGAATCTTTGGTAAAAGAATATATTGTACGAATATATAATAACTCAGGACACTTGAGCAAGACGCTAAGTTAGTAATATATGCGCGATGTTGTTCCAGACTTGGCGTCTCCTCCAGTTGAAAACCAAAATGAAAGACTTAAAAGTGAACGTTGTTATCTCTGTGATCAAAATAGAGATCGCAAATCTAGACAACTTTGCAACTGTCAAAATTTCGTATGCGCGGAACATCATGTAAAAGAAGTGAAGTGTGTTAAGTGCAAAAAAAATTAACTATGTTTTTTTATAATTTGATTAGTTACAAGTTTATTTTATGTATTTGTTTAATTAAAATCATGTAAATGTATCAGTAGTATCATTTTCATGATGGGGTACATTTGTACCCCACTTGGGACTTTTTACCTACGTAACTTTTCTAACGTGGGAAGACGAAGGTTAGTAAAAAAAATTACATGGTGAGTTTTTTATGTAGAAGTATTTAGAAAACTTTATAAAAAATTTAAAGGGGCAAAGACCTTCTGTAAGTACTGTTTCAAAGCCAATTTCAGTTTTCCAAAACTTGACAGTTGTCACAAATATTTTTTATAAATAAATTTTCTAGGTATTAATTTTTAAAAAACTCTTAGAATTTCTTTTATCTAAAACATTAAAAAAATAAAAACAAAGACTTTAATACAATAGCTCAATTTGTTAATAACTGCCAAATGATTTCTGTAAGGCATCTCTTGTTTGCTGTCATAAATTTTAATAAACTTTAGTCTATGTATGCCTTTTGGTGCATTAAATTAAAAACAAATAAAAAACAATTATGTAGGTGGATGTTTTTTATTTAAAATATAAACAAATAATTTTGGCATATACTATAATTTTTTCAAACATTATAAATTGTTGTTCTCGTAGCTGTGTTCTAATATTTCTTATAACTATATTTCAGTTTACCAATAAATTAGATTCACTTCATCCATTAACTTAGTGTTTATATAAATATGAATATATACTACCGAAAAGTCAATGTAAAAGCAGAAAGAGACTTCTATTCTGCATTTGCTGACTTTCTCCGCGCTATTTGAAAATTTTAAAATTTTTTGTATCATTTTTCTTCCAAGACTAATATTTGTAGAACCAGAATTTTTCGTTAAAAATATTTCTATTGAAAGCTGTCATTATTTGGAAAACTTAAACTGGTTTTATATTTATCGGATATTAAATCACTATTTAAATAAATAATATTTTAGAAAATACTATCTATCTACCTGTCTCTATATTTTAAAATATTATATACAAAATAGTATGTATCTTAGTTAGTAAATTATCGAGAGGACTATTAAAATAGACGTATTTACGTATTTAAGAGAAATATTAACTGAAACCTCTGACGACAAATCCAATTTAAGGTAACCTTAAGTCAAGTCATAACTTGATCCAACGTTTTGATTATTGAACCTTCTCCGCTATCAAGGTAAATTAAATACATTAATTTATTTAATTTTTTTAGATTTCTTTGATTTTTCTAAAAACATTCATTCAAAGACTTCCTCGAATTTTGTCATTTATTTGACTTCATTAGAACATTATAAATTGTATTTAAACCAAAGTTAGTTTTAAATAGTAAGTAATAAAATAGTTAAAATATTCATATATAAACTGAAAGTAATGTCTTGTTAATAAATTTACAATGTGTATATTTATTAGTATATATTATGTAAAGCACATTTAAATGTGAAACAATGAAATCAAAACCCTTTTGCCAATAATCTTTAGATCAAATAAATCATGATTCAGTAAAAAGTTCTTTCACTATTATTATTATTTATTTACATATTTAAACTACTGACAACATCCATAAGATTTTCATTACTCGTTCTTTATACATATAGTTATTACAGTTAGACATCCTAATTCTTTCTATCTATCCTATTTTCTATAACGAGGAAAGTAAAACACATAAAATCGATATTTTCTTTACATTTTTTACAACCTAACATTTTCCTAATAGACTTTCCTGAAAAAATGTGCTTAGTTCATTACCTTAATTATTTTTTTGTCAGTTTTAGTATGAAACGGAGACTTATTAAAGTAAAAAAAAAGTAAAACTAATTTACTTCAGAGTTGAAGAAAGAGTAAATATTTGCCTTATTTAATAGGTATATAGGCTTATGTAGTAGACGCTTTATTAAAGCTTTTAATTGGCCTTAAAAAATTTAGTTAATTGCTACGCTAGCGTTAGTAAGTAAAGACTTAGAGAAAATCAGTTAAAGTTATGATATTTTTTATTTTAATTTAGTTTCCTGTCTTGAATTCTTAAATTTAAAGCCATATATTTAAAATGTTCGTAAAAAATATAATTTCTTCTAGCGAAGTTAGGATAATGGGTAAAATGATGAATAGCATTTTAGTCTTATTAAACTAGTTGAGATATATGCGCGCCATTAAATTGATATGAACTGCTCAGTTTATCACGTAATCTGATAAATTGCATTTTCGCTCGACAGACATTGATATAAATCAAAAATTTCTATCTTAGGATCTGTTTTGATTTTCTAGATAGAACTCGACCATTCAGTATTATAGTAAAATATGTGTTGATTTTCAACTTGAAGTTGTTTATAGTTTTAATATCTAGACAAAAAATAAGTAGGACTATAAGGAGATATAGTAAAATAGACACACTAAACTGGCTTTAATTTTTCTTTAAAATGTCGATAAATACATCTAAGTTTTTTGTTTTATTTTATGATTACGGAATATCAAAAGTTCTTTGTGACAGCTAATAATACAGCATTTTTATTGTACGTAATATTCATAAATTAATTACAAAATAAAAAAAATATGAGACGCAAATAAACAATATTTTAGAATGAGCTTTGCATAAGCGTTTCTATTTATGTTTTGAATCTAGTAATAAAAGAACAGGAATAAATTGTTAACAAGAGCTGAATTATTTTAAAAATTGTTCTCCGTGGCAATTAATAAGCTTTCGCGTACGCTGAAACAAATTTTGGTAATACTTTTTCCACTTCGATTAAGTACTTCTGTACTTTTGAAGACATAACCCTTACGCCACCCGATGTCACAATTATGACTTCCTTATTTACTAGTGGTATAAGGATCAAAAAATGTTTAATCTGGGTGGAGAACCGTGCGACATGATTGTGAATAATGCATTTATAGGTGTGCACGCGCAAATCGTTGATTTTGCCGGGAGTGCATTCTTGTCATAACCTGAAAAGTTTCAGATTATTTTCAACAATGGCTCGTGCAGGTAAGTTATTATTTATTTATAGAATTTAGGGGAAAAAAGAAGTGCTTAATATTAAATAGGTATAATAAACTTCAATTAAGTATATTGTTTTTAGAGATTGAATATATCTTTAAAATTGTTGATTCCAATAATGGTTTTGTTATGTATATCACAATTGTGAGCCACGGGAGTTAACGTGGTTTGGTTTTAATTAAGTTGGATACAATTAATTCTTTGTTACATTATACATACAGGAAATTATTGATTTGGACTATCTAAGGGATGACAAGTAGGCATTGTTCCAACTTCTAGACGAAGTTGGGTCGGACTTGGAGTCTGAGGATGAAGAAGATGAGTTTGAAATTCACGAAAAGATCCCAATTGTAGCACCAAATGAAGCTGATAGCTCTTTAGATTCAGAAGATGATTTACCCGTCATACATTTCCAGACTCTCCAGTGGAAGCATGGAAACTTTAGAAACGAGGATTTTGCTGTAAAAGAGGACTATACTCCATTCATCGTAAAAACTCCAAACGAATATTTTGCTAAATATTTGGATGATTTTTTTGAGTCAGCCGCAAATTTCACTTCCCAGTATTTCTTGCAGCAAAAGAAAACAACTTTATCTCTCAAGAAATAAAGAAATTGTTCGGAATGAATGCTTTGACGGGATGTATTTATCTTCCAAGGATACATATGTATTGGAATGGAAAATATAAGTTGCCATTAATTGATGGGGTCATAACCCGACAAAGGTTTTACATGATACGTGTAAATTTACATGTCGTTGACAATCTTAGCGTATCAGAAGAGGAACAAAAAAAGAATAGATTGTGGAGAATACAGCCGGTAATTGATTTGGTTCGCAATAGATGCAAAGCCATTGAAAGAAAAGAAAAGCAGCTTTTTCTATTGACGAACAAATGATTTCTTTTTTGGGAAGATGTCCAGTTCGACAATTTGTTAAAAATAAACCAAGTCCAGTGGGACTGAAGAATTTCGTTCTTACGACATCCGACGGACTGGTATTGGATTTTAAAATCTACCAGGGCAATACTACCCCACTAAAAGATAGGGATTAAGGCTTGGGACCCTCAATAATATTGCGTCTAGTAGAAACATTACCTCAAAATAGTTACCTGTATTTTGACAGATACTTTTCAACTATTGCTTTGATGAACAAATTGACGAGTTTGAATATAGATGCAACTGCTACAATTATGTCCAACAGAGTGAAAGGGTTTGATTTTAAAAAAGACAGTTTAATGAATAGGGGAGAGTCAGAAGAAGTTGTTAGAACCGATAATAAACTTTGCGTTACAAAGTCGAAAGATAATAAATCTGTTTTAATGATATCCACAGCTTTTGGAAGACAGCCGGAAACTGAGGTGCAAAGATGGAATAAAACAGAAAAAAAACGTTCAGGCATAGCATGCACAGCTGTTGTTAAATCATACAACGAAGACATAGGTGGTGTACATGTTTGCGACTAAATGATGAAATACTATCGATCTTTCTTTCGAATCCGGAAATGGACTCTTAAAGCCATCCTACATTTTGTTCGACTTAGCAATAGTAAACAGCTGGATGGAGTATCAAAGGGATTGTTATAGTCGAAAACTTCAAAGCAAAGATATTATAGATCTTTTGGAATTTAGACTTAATCTTAAGGAATATCTGACTGCCGGTACTAAGAAGCGTGTATTGGAGAAAACAGAATGCCAAGAAAATATAGAGGAAGAGACTAGCGTTGAAGGAAATAAAATAAAAAAAAAGAATGCCTTCCAGTTTGCCCTGTGCAGACAAACGCTTTATTGGTTTTGAACACTGTCCAAAGAATAAAGAAATAAAGAACCCAGTTAAATGCAGGTTAGAAAGGTGCAAAAGTCGGTTCAGAATGCGTTTCCTAAAATGTAATATTTTTCTTTGTTTAACCAAAGATAAAAACTGTTTTATTTCATTCCATACAAAGTAATAAATTTTGTTTCACAATTGTGTTTTTTTAATGTTGGCTCCCTAGACACACAATTGTATACTCCTTAAATCCCTCCTTTACCCTTTCGAATATCTTTTAAAATAATTTTTCGTACCCAACCCAACCCAACCCAACCCAACTTTATCGGCGTAAAATAAATATAAACCCCAAACTCAATTTTTTTATTTCGGTACTGTAAGGGATAAAACATTGGCTACGCATTTTTGTTGATTAGTAAAGACAAAAAAAAATCAGTTAGTGCTAAATCAATGCTGTAAGGAGCTCAAGCAACAGTTTAAAGTTTTTACCATAATAGGTGGTTGTTTCAGCCGATGTGTAAGAGCTTGCACTGTCAAAATATTGATATCAATCATCTTATAATGCTTAAATAGGCTCAATTTCGGCTCAATTTCCATTTTTAATAATTTTAGGCGTTTTGTAGTTTGAAAAGTTAATATATAATTTATAAAAAAATAATAAACTAATAATAAACTTAAAACAATTCTTTTATAACCCCTGTGTAAACAAAATTTTAATTATACCATATCCATTTTTGTTATGCATTCCATGTTACTATAATAAGGAAAAATGTAAGCGTGTATATAATTTAAACCAGAATAATTTAAAATATTTATATTAAATATAACATAATAAATTCAATACAATAATTACGTAATTATTATAAATCTCGTTAAGTTATAAAATCACATTAATTTAGTGTCTGTTAAATCATAACAAAAAATTAATTCACTTGATATTGCAAGTATACTGGAAACTTACAAATAATAGTTCTGATTATATAATTTTATAAAATAGTAATAATAAGTAAGATAAATATATTTATTAATTTTAATTTAAAAATTCATCTTTTTTCAAATTTTCTAACTTATTTTTCTTTTTGAATACAAATATTTTCAAATAAATTAAACATTTCGATATTCAAAAATAAAGCCTATTTAATATCTTAAAACTATAATTATCACTTTCCTAATTCACTACTAGCTATTATATTCTTAATATAGGCTCTTGTACCATAGCCATTTTATTTTACATAGCTTATAATATTATGGTCCCTTTTACATGGTCTATAATAAACTAACAATCTGTTCTTCTATAAAAAGTTAAAAAGTCTAACAATATATAATTTATATAAATATTCAAAAGAGTATTTAATGAATACATATTTTTTATTAATATTTAAATAAAAATTAGAACATGCTAGAGTAATATTAATAAATAAAAGAAATATATATTTATTGACAAGTGACTTAATTTTTATAATTTATCCTTTTTCAAATTTTGTAACTAATTTTTCTTTTAAAAACAAATATTTTTAAATAAAATAAATATTGCGTTATTTAAAAATCAAGCCTATTTATTGCCTTATAACTTTAAATATCATTTTCTTAATTTACCACTAGCTACTATATCCTTATTATAAGCTCCTATACCATAGCCATTTTAATTTTTTTAATATGCATTTAATTTTGCACGGCTTGTAAGGACAAGAACAAATTAAAACAATATTTTTTAAAATTAACAGAGCCTTGTTTGGTACAGCAGAGATTTTGGTAATATGAGGAGATTCGCTCTTGCTAGTAAACAGTAAACTTTTAAATACTTACGGTTTCTTAGTTTTTCAGCTTTTATAAAATATTAAATTTCATATTCAGGTATGCTCGGTATTTGATTTCAAGATGGTGCGGCAAATATACTGTTTCCGCTTTGTCTGTACTGCGAATTTCAAAGATGCTAAGTGCAATAAACGAAGGAATGTAATTAATCTCAAAGTAATAAGTCTTTGTTTTAGATGAGAATGGCAGGTTGCATCCTTTTATGTTTTCCTTTTAAAATATTTTTAATTAAGAGATAGTCGGTTTTTATAACTGTAGGAATTCCGGAAAAGCTATGAAAGCTTAAAAATATCATAGAAAAAAATCAGAACTTCAATTACTTGTGATGACAAGTAATTGATCTGTAAGAAATCATTAAACATTAAACATGAAAACATTAACAATGAAACAATCTTGTATATATTTCAGATTTTCTGCTTTTATAATAATCCTGTACATAAATAATTTAATAGGCATCTATATTCCTCAAATAATCATTACATTTCTAAATAAACTTTAAAAATAATTCATTAGTTTAATTACTTTAGGAACTGAATATCCTTAATTTTATATAAAATGAAATTTTAAATAATTTAAAGTTTTATTATATTTTAAAGAATTTTTATATAAAATGAAATTTTGATAAATATGAAATTTTAAAAATTTACTTCATTAAGCTGTTGAATTTTTATAAAATAATGTCAGGGTATTTAATTCACTGGTAGCCTTCTTTTTTGCGTATGTCGAAAAGCGTATTTTAAAAAGCTGTTTCAGAGTTTAATATATGTCTGAAAAAGACCTATTTTATACAAGCTTTTAAGCATTTGTCAGTGTTTTTAATATTCCATATACTTTTTCTGCTTTAATGATGAGATTTAGAAATTAAAATAAAAGAATCCTTTAAAATTAATGCATAACCTAAATGCGTACAACATTTATTTTATTCAAGGAATTTAAAATTAAATTTAGATATAACTCAATAGTAATTTAATCATAATATTAATATAAAATAATAACAAAAATATTTCTATATATGTATATGTACCCTATTTTCCTTATTAAAATATTGTAATATTTTTTACTTATTATCAATTCGTATTTTATGCTTTGATATATTAACGTAAATAGCTTGAAATACGCAATAAATTATCTGAAAATTGCTAAATTTTTTTTCACCTACTTCTAACAGCAAAATTTTAATAACTTATGAACTTAAATGGTATTTTTTTGTTAAATATAAAGTACTGTATTACCTGAAAACTATGATGTCTTATTTCCCATAATTTAAATTAACATTTTTAGTAAGAGCTGAATTAAAAGTAGATATTGTATTTCTAATGAACAAGTTAGCTTGGATGTTACACATTTAACTTTTATAAATAAAAGAAAAATAATATAGAATAGAAAAAATTATTAGGTAATATGAAAATTATATTTGCAAAAAGTTATTAAAAAATAAATAATTTTGTACCTTTCCTTAAACGACTATTTTTCTAGCTGATACTACTTACAGCAAAGATTATAAACATACAAATTACATTTTAATTATTATTGCTATTATTATTTGTTATTCATAATTATAGATTCATGAATGGATATGTGTATTAAAAAAAATAGTTTTAGTGTAAGTTTATTAATATATTGTTTTATTTTAAACAATATATTAGTATGTATATTATTAAAGTTAATAGTCTAAGAGCTGGCAACGTTTTCGAGAGAGAATTTCAGGTAGGCCAGTTTTGAGATATACTTTCTCTCTCACTCTCCCGGACGTCATACGGGCCACCTGGCTGGCAGTAGTGGTAGCGTTAATCAATGCGCATCGTACCTGTACAGGAAGACATCAATTTTTCAAATAAATTTAAGAAGCTCTTTTGTTTTTTATTATTTTTATTGAACTTTTAGCAACACGAATATATTATTGCCAGGCATTTTATATGTTGTTTAAACTCTGCCAAACGCCAATTTTGAATTAAAAAAAATTTTTTTTTGGAAATATTTTAGTATGGCTAAAATTTTTATATGATATTATTTAAGTAACTACAAACCCAAAATTAATTTTCCAAGCAGTAATTCGGTTGTTAACCTTCAACCAGGCCGATCTAAATGTGAACAGTGATGTGATATTATTTTGCTTGGTCGAAAAATAGTTGTGGAATAAATTACAAAGGAAGGATAAAAAAATATTAAATTAATGTGTGAATAAACTAATGTGTTAATACGATATGAAAATAATAATTTATTGTAGTACAAAGTTAAGAAATTGATTAATCTTAGGTATGAAAATAAATTAAAACTCTGATGGTTGTATGAAAGTTGCGGTTAGATTTTTTAATTAATTATTGTATCACAAAAAACGGAGGCATCCTGATAATCATCATCATCATCTTCATCACTGCTGTCATTTTCATTGTCTTCGTTGTCATCATCGTCTCTTGAATTATCATCTTCTAATAAATTATTATCTGTAATAGAATGAAAAATTTTATGATTCCTCGGCAAAGAATTTTATAAGAATTTAATTTTAAATTGTTACCTTTAATAATAATGTCGGCAACTAATGATGGTAACTGCTCCCCAACAAACCAGACAAAATCGTATTTATCGTCATTTATAGTCCAGCCGGAAGCTTGAGGTGATAAATATGTTGAATGTTTCAAATAAGCATTTCTCCAAAACTTTGTTACATAACGAACTCGTTATAAATGCTGATATAATTCAGCTTTACATGGTGGTAGG
This sequence comes from Anthonomus grandis grandis, assembly GCF_022605725.1. Classification (NCBI taxonomy): domain Eukaryota; kingdom Metazoa; phylum Arthropoda; class Insecta; order Coleoptera; family Curculionidae; genus Anthonomus; species Anthonomus grandis. Next base: position 10,751,326 of record NC_065546.1, read on the forward strand.
CTTGACGGGTCAAAATTACGAAATTTTTTCTTAAAGTTATCATCTGCTTTCTTGGACCGGTAAGTGTTTGAAAACAGTTGGAAGCGAACTTCATTGACGTTCCGAGAAATAGCTGCTGAGCTCCGCAAATATGACAAGTTAATTTTTCTAGGATCTTAAATGATTCATCCAACAATTCTTTATCATCTGTTATAATATTTTGACAAGCTGTCTGATACTGTTCTGATTACTTTAACAGTTTAAAAGGACGAAGTTTACCTTTTCGAAAAAAAGCTGGCATGTAGTCACATCCAGTGAGAGCGTGAAAGCACGGTAGAGCTTTTGATAAAGAATTTCCTAGAATTTCATATATGTGATTGATGCTTATGAATCGTTCATGATTTCCGACACCCAAATTTATCTAGAGTGTTAGTGAAGCATTTAAATGATCCATGTTACCAAGTAGTAATATTAAAATATCAGTGTCTGAGCAGCGTATTACAACTTCGGCATCTACATTTATTTGGCAAATGTGATATATTATTCGTGAATCAGCTTCTTCATGTTCTTCGCAAGACAATGAATCTTCCATAACTCTAATTACTCTATTACTTTTAACCCGGTATGAATAGCACTTTCTGAAATTCACATAAATTATTTTATTTCCAATGATAGGAGCCATTTCATCACCAGCATAATGATCAATAAAAAAATCGACAAGGGCTTCTTTAAAAATTTATATTTTTTAGTTCAGCCATAGAAGTTATGTGGTCGAATTTGATTAGGCCCGACTGTAACTTGGTTCATTAATTCATCCCGACGTGTGCGCTCAAAATATTGATCGAAGATAACATCGACACGATTAGATTGAAATCGATATATCATACTTAAAAATTTTTTCGATAAAGCACCGAAGGTTACAGGTACTTCTTTCATTAGGTGTAACATGAAGAAACCATCTAAAATAGATATATGAAAACGCGAAAGTGGCTTATCGACATTATTACCGATTTTCTTCTCAATCAATTTAACTAATTGCGATTTATCGGTTTTACAAATACTCCCATCTGCATGGCACATTGATGTTGGCACTGGTGTCAGTGGAAATGCTAAAACTTTCTCAACATCAACTTTATGAGTTAACGATATCCCCAACATTCTCCCAAATAAGTCGCTTTGCATTCTCAACTCCACAACTTTATTTCCAAGGGTTAATTTTCGTTTTTTTGGAGCCTCAGCAAAGTTCAATATTTTATTTTTTTTATTGGCTTGTCAAATCAACTTCCATCTTTAGCACATTCATTAATGAACTGCTTTCTTAAGTTGTCACCACTTTCTTCGATGTTCAGGAGGAACTCTGCTATCTGTTCAGCGACCGGCTTTCCACTAGCTATATTGTAAAGATTATCTTTGTTTAAATCTGGATTGAACGGATTACAGTTCATTTCCAAAATATCGATGAAATGGGCAAGTTGTTTTTCAAAAATTTTAATCCGGTTAGGTTGTAAGTCTGCGGTTATGTCTTGCAAATATCTCAATCCACAAACATCGAGAACATGGGAAATCAAAGCAGTTTTAATGCTGTGGCTTTTTGCCCAGCGCTGACGTGCAGCTATCGAATTAGTAAAATGTGCGATAGCGCTGAGACGTTTAGCTGCGTCAGCATTTATTGTCTGCTCCAGGGTAAGATCTATTGGTATTTTTGAAAAAGATTTATCCATTTTTTTAATACCAAAACACCCAGCTTTGAAGTCCTGTTCAAGTCCTGGTTTTTTCAACATTCTGCAAATTGTCGTAATATTTAACACACCATCGCGCATAGTTCGGCTGATTAACAATAAAAAATAAATTTGTGACTTTAGGAATGATATGTTTGAACATTTCAAAATCACCTATGCGTATACTCCTCGATAAAATGATGTAATATAGTAGCATATCAGTAACATATCAGACTGATCACTTGTAGAATCAATATCACCTTCATCTCGAGTATCATCAATATTTTGATATATTATACCCACGGTATCATGCAAAGTTTCTTTTCCGTTAAGCGTATCAACGTACCTGTCAAAGTTATCAAAAGCGACACCTGTGCATAACGATGATTTCCTAATAATGTCAGGTGGGCTAATCTGAGAGCGATGTACACGTTAATAAGTTGCTTCAGTTTCCAGCTCCTCTAGTGTAGTATAGTTACAGCAATGTCCAAGACGATTAAGAATGTTAATGATTCTTCTGCTGCTTGTAAGACTTTTAATACTCATACCAAGAGTAATATGCTTTGATGGTTTGATAGTATCATTGGTCACACAAAAAATAATATCAGAGTTAGTTTACACCATTTCTGCGACAAATATCTTTACCACCAATCAATGTTTTGAAAAATCGATCTACTTTTGCAGGAATAGTACATTCACCATTAATTAAATCAGATGGCTTAATTTTCGATGGTAATTCTAATTTGTCCATTTTTAAAATGGTGTTCCGTAGGACTAATGCAACTTTCTCAATAACCTCATTTTCTTCGAGTCTCGTCAAATCATTATCTTCTAATAAATTACAATTTTTATGCATGATAACTTTTTTTTTATTTTTTGAAATAATTTTGATTGATTTTTTAAATTGTTTCAATACTTTGTCCTCAAGATAATGATTTGTCATTAAATTTACATCTGACTGAGACTAAAGCTTTAATTCATCATTGTATGTATCACAAAGAGAAGATAATAGCAAACAATTTTTAATATTGATAACTTCTTCTTCTATTAATGATAGGATTTTTTTGAAAATACACTGGCGAATACTTCGATTGTCATGCCAGGGAGTCTATGGGTTATCAGCAATAATTTTATTATAATCATTTAAATATTCCAATTCACATAAATGATGATAAAAAATCATTTCACTATTTGACTGTAACTTTTCTATTTTTTTCTAGCAATTTTTGATTACTTAATTTTGTCATCCACTCTAATATTTTTTTATAAATTTTTGCATTACTTGAAGAGTATAAAGTTTGCTGTTTACCTTTTAATTACTTGCGATCTTTTCAACAAAAAAAAACAAATTCGTTGGAGATTCGAATTTGTTTCTACATTTACCACATTTTCAGGCTCAATAATTGTATCAGAAGTATCAATTTCTTGGCTATTAACTTCTGTTTGTGAATTTTCAGACAATTCGAACATCTACTGCAGTATTTAATATGGATGTCGAACTAGATGTACTGGGAAGATCTGCTGTTGATGAGAAATTTATTTAAGACAAATTTCGATATTTTGCCATTAGAGCTGTAAAACTATTGTAACAATTTCTGTGATATCCATCAATGTCATTAACTTGCTCTGGTAACTGTACACTATTATATTTAAGTTTAAAATTTACACGTATTTGTAAAACTTCTTTACACTTTTTTTAATTTGTCTTCTACAAAAGTTATTATTTTTCCATTTCTGTCTTTATAGAAAATACACTTTAATTTTTCACTGGCCATTGTAAAATAATTTTGTTAAAAACATTAAAAATACCGGCAACAAATACACCAACGTGACTAAACTGACGCCATCTTGACTGCAAACAGCTGCTCTCGTCTATCTCGCTTGCGCTACTAACACGTGATTGTCTGCACTCTTCCAACATCCCTAATCACTGTTAACATTTAGGTCGGCCTGGCTGAAGGTTAACAACCGAGTTACTGCTTGGCAAATTAATTTTGGGTTGGTAGTTACTTAAATAATATCAAATAAAAATTTTAGCCATACTAAAATATTTCCAAAAAAAAATTTTTTTAAATTCAAAATTGGCGTTTGGCAGAGTTTAAACAACATCACAAATGCCTGGCAATAATATATTCGTGTTGCTAAAAGTTCAATAAAAATAATTAAAAAAAAAAGCTTCTTACAGTTATTAAAAATTGATATTTTACCTGTGCAGGTACGATGCGCATTGATGAACGCAACCACTACTGCCAGAAAGGTGGCCCGTATGATGTCCGGGAGAGTGAGAGCGGAAGTATATCTAAAAACAAGCCTACCTAAAATTCTTGTTTTCCCGACGTTGCTAGTTCTCGTACTATAAGAATCTATTAAAAGATTTTATAAATATTAACTGTATTTTTCTCAAACAATTAAAAGAAAAGATATTTCTGGTTCCTTTTCGAATTTCTTTATTATAATCAAAAACCAAAAAAAAACAGCTAAAAAATACATACTTTATATGCATAAACTTCTAAAAAGGCAAAAAGCACACAAACTCTGAAACATCTTCCGTCATTTGGTTTTTTGCGGTAAGAATAACCCATATACGACTTAGTCCGGGAAAGTTTCGAGAAAAGCTCCGGGGTTAGATCGAAAGAAAATAGAAAAAGGTCCGAGAACAGAAAAAGAAAGAGAGCGCGCGCGAGGAAAACTTCCCAAAGACAAACTCAATTTGGATTAAAGTGTTATACAAGACTATTAACTTGGCCGGTAGAAATCTAAAATTGCGAAGATTTGCCACGGATTTGCTGGAGATTGTCTCTAGAGAAAAAACTTTTGACATTTTTAGTTATAATTTAACGTTTACAAAGAAGACTTATTACTACTTCTCTTTGGGTTTGATTTATCTAACTTCGAGAACGTTGCCTTATCTCTGTTAGCTCAAAGTTTCTCATCTTGTGGAATTATTAAGGCGAGTATAAGTTGGCGAGATACTGTTAGCAAAGTTATCGGGTGACGGTTACATAATGTTAATCTATAAGTTTTTTATCTGGAAAATTTATTTTATACACTTATATCTATACGCTTTTGAGGTGTGATCATTTTATTTTGATTTATCAGTAAGTTTAAACACAATTAAAAAATGTTTATTTTTTCAATCGCTCTAATCGCTTTTTTAAATATTTTTTTCTAGATTTTTGATAAAATCAATTCAAAATGACAATGCCAAGTTACTGCTAAAAGTCACATTCCTTTAACTATTTAGCCAATTGCTTACAGATCCTATTTATATTTTCAGTTTAAATCTAAATCCAATTTTTTACAATTGTCTTTTTTTCTATTTATTTTTGTGTTTACTTATAACTTTAGTAGTATAGTATACATTAACGAAATAAAATAGTGAGTAATGAAAAGTATGAAAATATACAAGAAACTTAAAGGAGAACTTAAAAAGAAATAAAACTAGCCTTAGTAAAACTATAAAATCTCAAAAAAATTGAAATAATTTATTAATAAACATTAGGTTTTTGTTGCTAAATTTCTTTAAAATTCCATGATGTACTCTTAAAAACTACCTAAAATAATTCTTGTCAATTTGTGACCAAATATTATATATTAGATATGGTGTGTTGTGGGTAAATTGATCAAATAATAAAGAGAACTATTTATTTCTTGCCAACGTTTCCATTTATTGTAAATTTATTTTCAAGGCTCGAAATTGTAGCTCTCTCGTGTTAACTAAAAAAATTACATATGAAAGGGATATAAAACGTAGGTAGTACATGCCAGATACGTACAGGACACATTACATTTAAAATATATAATAATAAAATATATGAAGGGAACAAAATTTAGGCTAGTAGAATATTCTCTAGTCTATCGGCTTATTTACTTACCTACTTTTATTAATTTCGTAATATGTACTATTTTAAGTTAACGCAAGAGAACTACGATTTTGAGCCCTGAAGCTTACTTAAGAATTAATCAAAACGTTAGCAAGAAGCACACACTGTTTCAGCATTTGATCAAATTTACCCACAAAACACCACATCCTATATAAAATAATATTATACCAAAAAGTGTATTTAAAAAAATGGAAATCGCACTCATTTTGGTTATTCCTTTTTTATTATTCTGTCTATAATTTGAAATCAGAATTTTTTGAGTAAAAAAACTTAATTTAAAGCATGTCTTTTAAATCTAGAAATACTTTCTAAATAATTCAAATAAATACATTTTAAATTCTAATGCTCATATTTTATTTATGATTAGAATATTTGGATTAAAAAGCCTATAGAGCTAGGCAGGTAGTCTTTCTTAATAATGAAAAAGTGAAAAAGAAAAAAATTGAAAAAAAAAATGGTTTCCGATAAAAATTCAATAGAAAACTTCTATTATTAAATACGTAAATAGTTAATATAAGGATATAAATAATAATATATAAATTTATTTTTTTAAAGTAATTTTTGTAACATTTTAATAGCTTTAAAGTTTTTTGTTTTTTTGCTAATGTTTTATGCTATTTCTTGATTATTGCTTATTATCACTTTTCTATATATAAAAAAAATAAATTATCAAAAATCAATAAAATCAAAATTTTTTAATTTCTTTGAAAAATATTAAAATTAAACACATCTGAATTCAACTTCAGACTTCAACAAAACAACAACGTCTATTTTACATACTTTAAATTACATTGTCGAAGTAATTTTTGGCAGTTTATAGGTATCGGGTTTATAATTATTTTCTTACTTTAAAGCTATTGTTTTTATGAAAGAAAGAGATAAGGCTCATCGTAGATATTTAAAACAAAAAACTGAAGCACACCTCCAATACTATAGGCAATTAAGGAATTTCACTAAGCATGCTGTTGCGAGGGAAAAAATCACCTATTTCAACACAATGTCACAAAAGCATGGAAGAGAATTTTGGAATGCTGCAAGAAAATTAAACCTTGGCTATAAGAGGAATTCTGGCTTACCAGACAACTTTTTAAATGCAACTGCTCTTAGGAACTACTTTTCAGGTTTAAATACTACAGCTGATACAATTTCAAATAAAAAACTTAATTTTTAAAAAGCTAATAGGTATTTTAACACAAGGTCTTACCTAAATTTTACACAATTGGATGAGCCAACATTAATTAAAATCATTAAAACAAAACACTGTAACGCAATAGGTGAAGACTCCATAGGCTTAAAAGATCTAGAAATGTGCCTACCATATCTTACAAAACCATTATTAAATATTTTAAATAGCTGCTTATTACAAAATTTTTATCCTACAATTTGGAAAAAAGCTATTTTGAAACCTCTAGCAAAGGTAGCTGATCCAAAAGGGTTTAAAGACCTCAGACCCATTAGTATACTGCCTCTGGTATCTAAAATTTTAGAAAGGTTTGTGCACCAACAAATATGCAACTTTGTTGATTTTTACAATATCATCCTGGACTGCAAATCGGGTTTTAAAAAGAACTTTAGCACTACCGCTAGTACACCTTCTTAATAACTGTAGAATAAGGAGGAAAAAAAGGAAATAACATGTCTTGGATTATTGGATTTTAGTAGAGCTTTCGATACTTTAAACCACGAAATGTTATTAGCAAAGCTTTATTATTTTGGTTTTTCGAATAACGCGATTGATTTCTTTAAGTCATATTTTAATAATAGAGCGAATTGCGTGGTAATCAACAAGGCTTCTACAACTGAAAAATCAAGTTATTATCCTGTATCTACCGGTGTTCCCCAGGGTTCTATTTTGGGGCCATTGCTTTTTTCATTGTATGTTGCAGATATGAAATCCTGCATAATGTTACAACAATATGCTGACCAGCTGTATAATTCATTTTCACGTGAAACTCTATCCATAATAGAAGAACAATTTAATAAGGATTTAGAAAATATAGATAACTTTTCCTGCGACCATAATTTGAAATTAAATTCGTCTAAATCATGTGTAATTTTTCTGAGTGGTGGAAAGAACGCCCTTAATGCAGCAACAACTTTAAATGCAAAAATTCGTAATGAGCAGCTACCAGTAGTACGAGAGGTCAAAAACTTAGGAGTGTACATTGATAGTGGTATTTCATTTCAAACACATATAAAGAATAAGCTCAAAATTACATGCATGCGCTTAAGAAAACTTTACGGCTTAAAAAATCATTTACCTCCTAAAACTAAATATTTTTTATATAACACACTTGTTTTATCCTTATTTGATTATTGTGATGTGGTATATTCGGATTCATTGACTGAAGACCCCGCTTACTCAATACAAAAACTTCAGAATTGTTGTATGCATTTTTCTCACAAAATTCCATTTAGAAGTCATATTTCTCCTTATTTAAACAATAACTTAATTCTAAATATGAAAAATCCTAGAAAATATCACATTCAAATATCAGCCATTATATTTAGCTAACAATTTTACAAATTTTCTTCATGAGCATAACACTAGATTTATAAATTTATTTAGAATACCACAACATAGAACAGCAAATTTTAAAAAATCTTTTGTTTTTGTCGCCTCTCAACTTTGGAATAGACTTCCAGCTAATTGCAAAAGTTTTCCGTTTACTGCATATAAACAATATATTCGTAATAAACTGCTTGATTCTCAAAAAAACAATACTTAATCTACAATAAAAATTAAAAGAGCTGAGCCGCTCGATCTTCTATTGCTGTCTACTTATTATTGTTATAAATATTTATTAATTTACCTTTCCTGCATATCCAGAACCCCCGCCTGCTTCGCCTTACTTAAATACTTAAATATGATACTGAACACATGCATGTCTCGATTAATTAAGAAAATCTTTTTTTTTACTTTTTACTTTTAAGGTTTTTGAAGGGCTTTGCCACACAGGTTCTATCTTATGATGAACCTGTGTAAACGATTCTCTATAATCGAGACATGGTTCTATTTATCATGTATTTGGTAGGTTGTACAGTATATGTATATTATTATGCTACAATTTTGTATATGATTATTTATTTACCTTCATGATAAATAAATTTGTTTTGAATTTGAATTTTTGAATTTGTTCTTGCAATATTTTAGCACCCATGTCTTTATTTAAAACATGCTTTTTTCTCATATCCCAAACGTGTTCAATAAGATTTAAGTCACCGGATGGCCCGTACAATACCCTAACTTAATGACAATACCAGAATATTGTGCTACTCTAAAAAGTTTCCACCAGTTCTTGGAACATGTTAATACGCGATTTCTTGCATAAGTATAAAATTTTCACCATAATTCTGTAGGCCGTAGATAACTAATGGGTTTCAAAATTTAACTCCGATATTTGCTTGCTGTTAAAGTTCCTCTAATGAAAACCAGATTATTCTAAAAACAAAGGTCGAAGGTCCAACAAGGTTTGCAAGCGAGATGCATTGCAAGGTGTTTGCCACTTACTCCTTCTTAAACCATGACGTAAAAAACTTTGTTTTATTGCTAAAAAATGTATGATGACCTTTCGCGCTTTTACCAACTCTGATGTTCTTCAATCTATTCTAATTTCCTCAGAATAGGTCAGGTCTCAGGTCCCATACGGACCCACAAGGAAATACTGGCGTAAAAATAGTTTTCTACAAATTTAGTTCTTATTATTTGACCAGTGACATTAAAAAATCGTAAAACTAACTAAACACAACTGCTTCTTTTCCTTGTCATTCCTTGCCCTAAGCCAATATTAATGTGTGTATTGTAAATAGATATAAGTTTTGTATATAATTTTTTTTCAATATTTTTTTACTAGCTTTATTTAAAAATTAAAGAGCAACAAATAGCAAAAGTTTTTTTTTGATCAAGATGGATTTGTTTTAAATAAAGATTAAATGAGTATTTTTTTTGTCATATTGTTAAAACCTTTGGTGTGACTCTCAAATCACAAAACAGTTTCATTCTCGACGCCTGTTTGGTAATGATGTTAGCATCTTTAAGAGAAAATTTAAACTACCCTTTTAGATAATTGTTTAACCTTAACAATATCTTATAAAAAACTAAAGTTTTGTTTTTCTATTTTACAAAATAAAAACCACTGGCATTGTATAACTTATTAATATTTTAATTTTTTTTTCAGCTCGTCGAACCGGATCCGGTGAGTAAGAAAGCAACATGTTCTTTAGGAAGAATCTTTGGAACGAAAATCTTCAAGAGATGTTTGCACAAAACGACCAGTAATCTGAATTAATAATTTGCAGCAAATTTATTGATTAAAGAAAATATATTTAAGAAATATAATTGTATTTCAAATTTTATTTCTAGATAAATATATAAGGTTGTATATAAACTTTATAATTTTTTGCCAAATAATTAAAATAAAAAACATTATTTAAACCTAAGATGAAGCAGAAAAACATCAACTGCTTTAGTTAAATCTATCACCCAAAATAAAGAAAGTGAAAAGTAACTATGCATCGCCCGTATGTCATAAAGAATGCAAGAAAAATTGGTTGTTGACCAAAATTTAAATGCACTCTACCTTCATGTTTTGTTAATGATATTGTTGCATGATTGTAAATATTTTCAGTAAATACAATACAAGTTTGGTACTAGTAGGTGACCCATACCTGTACTGACTTTTCTATACTTAGGAGTTCCCAACGACAATGCCTAGGAAGCAAGGCATGTTTACGAAAAAACTCATCTACATAGTCAAATGTTTATTTGCCTCCATTAGCGACTTGGTAAAAATGACAGTTTTAACAAATTGACCACTAACAATAAACGATCTCGTACAGTTGCAAATGTAGAAGCGGAAAAGGCAGTGTTAAACTAAATTTAGAAGAATCCTACAATAAGTGCAAGACAGATTGCTACAATACTAACTATTAGTCATTCGACAGTCCCCAGAATAACGAAGAGGGAACTCTAATATCCATACCTTTTACAGCGAGTGAAACTACTTTTATCAGATGATTTTCTTTAAAGACTCGCATTTTGTGTAATTATGGATACAACAAAAATGTGAGAAAATCCTCAGTAAGTGATAAAAATACTGTTCACAGATGAAGTAAATTTCCGAACAACCGCAATAATTATGAATTCTCACAATAACCACATATTTAGTCGGCATCAGCAACAATTTTCGGTCAATGTAATATTAATGACTCACGCTGTATAATATGTTTTTTGCAAAGTATATAACCATTCAAGAAAATCTCGAATTGGGTACTGACCATTAATAAATCAACAGTGAGGATCATAGTTGGCGTTTTAACAGGAAGCTTCATTGTCTGAAAAGTATTAAGCAAGAGCCAACCCATAGAGATTAATTTGATGGAGGAACAGATGGAACGATATGAAGGATACAGGTTAAAAAGGGGGAATGTCAAAAATCGTTGATTTTCAGGAAATCAATTTTTAATTTTAAAATCCAATAACTTATTATTTTATTACTTTGTATTGAATGTTTTAATGGATTTAGTTTGTTATGTCTATTTGGGATTGGAATTGAGAAAATATTAATGAAATTTCATTAAAAAAATTTTTAGAGCAAAAAAGAAGAAGAAAGTACAGATTGTAACGAACAAGAAGGAGGAATGTCACATATTTTCACTGTAGTTTGTGGTATCATCAGTTTTTTATTCACAAGCAATTCTAAAGCAAAACAGGAAAGGTTAATTCGAATTTCTCATTTAATTGGGAAAGATACCGAAAAAATTCAAATACTTTTTTTTGCGCTTCTTACACACGAAGCTTTTGGAAAGGAAGCCTTGTCTTTGACATTTCTGGTATGTTTTAATGTAGAGAAATATTTTCTAGCGGCTGGATTGCAGTAGTCCTGCAAATAGATAAAATATCCTTAACATTATAAAATAATATTATGTGTGTAGTTAGGTACCTTTGTGTAATTGGCCTGGTAATTCGAACAAATTGTTCGGTAAATTATTGATACATTTTTTCTTCGGTTTAATGAAAACAGCCGATTCCCACATACCATTCCATGTTGATCGATGGTAGACAAGCCTGGGATGATCTTTAACGACTTTTAGTTCACATATGGGCTGGATCTTCGGCTGAAGTGTAGGAAAATGTGTAGTCCAGCATTTAAAAAAATCGAAAGTGACTTCCTTAACATCAAAAGGATTTGGTTTAACTCGTGCAGCTCTGAAAACTTCAGCCCATTCATTTGGATATTCCACAAGCGACTTTTGCTGAACTAGTCCAAAATCCTTGTCGCATTCCATAAATGAATGTCCTCTAATGGGAAAACTGATCTTAATTTCATCTAACCTTTTTTGCACATGCACTAAGTGATGGAGGTAACGGATACCTGTGTAATTCTTATTATGTCCCCCACATGAGTCGCAAAATATATCGAGGACTCGAACACTACTAGGTAGAAAGTTCTAAACAAAATGATGCAACATCGAACATACATCGTTAGAGCCTTTTTGATCGTTTGTTTCAGGATAAGTATAGAAAATACTTTGACTAGTCGACAAAACATGAATATTAAAAGAGAATACAGATAACTGTCTCTTATAATAAACATCATTTGTGCTGATAATGGGGACTGGCAGATTTTTAGCAAAATCCATGCATATTGCTTCTTTGTTCTCATTTACCCGACTAGATAATTTTGCAGCCTTATTTGTTAAATAAAACACTTCAGCTTTATGCTTGTGAAGTAGATTTTCCTATTGGAGGGTAGTGATTTTGTCATCTAGTTGTTTTCTTTTCTATGGCATTTTCTGACACATTCTTCATTTTGGCATCTAGGGACCTAATATTTGCCAAGTATTCGTCACAGATACTGCACGTATCCGACCTTGGGTAACTAAATGAAATATTGAAGTCTCTTGAGAAAATAGATCTCTATGTTTCATATAAAATACAATGTTTTTGATCTGTAACGGTATTTTTGTAGATATTGTACATTTTTCGGATATTTAAATCTTCGGGCAGGTAGGTTTTTGAAGAATCCTTTAGGCTGTAATGGCTTTGTCGTCCTTTGAAAGAACTAATATGATTGACTACTAGATCTTTAGCTTCCTGTTTCAGCTTGAGAGGCCTATTTAAGTGTTTTTCTTGTTTATCAATTGGGGCGCTACCAATCAGTTTTATTAAAGATTTCTGGAGAATTTCAAGCTTTTTTTTGGTTATACCATGTAAGGAAAGAAAAGCCTTAAAACAAACTGGTACTTCTGTTGTCTCACCATCTAAAGAGATTCTGACACGATAAGCAAATGAACTCTTATGTAATCTTGCGACCTCTTCTGCGTTACGTGGACGTCGCTTTTGTATAGGACAGACACTAATAAGTCCATACAAATAGATGTTTTGCTCATCCACGGATTTGAATAAATTAAACTCACTTATTATCTTTTGTCTTGCACTAAGTGGAACTTTATCAAAACACTTGAGACGTTTACATTGGCAGTCGCTTCCTGTCACGTGGCTTTGTAGGTTAAGTTTTTTAGAAACATCGGTTAGTCTTCCGTTACTTTTTCTCTTTTTTCCCTGAACTGGCATAACAACAAAGTCTTCACTGTCACTGACAGTTGGATTCGTTTTATACTGTTTATTAGCACTACAATATTAAAATACGACTTGTCACTTATATTTATAAAGTTTGACGAACAATAAATAAACACCAGAACCGGTAAACACAATCAGAAAATAAAAGTAACTGCAGTCAAGAGAGCCTTCTGACAGTTCCTGAATAACGTGCATTTGTGACGTTCCCCCTTCTTAGCATGTGGCGCGCGGACTCTCCTCCTTTTTAGCCAGTACAGCTTAATTTAAATTGTCGATATCTGGCGACTCTTCCCTTTTTTCGCCTGTATAATGTTACTAGGTAATACTTCTCTCTATTAAAAGTTGAACGGACTGAACAGCTCAAAATGAGCAAAAAGTGACATTCCCTCTTTTTAGCCTGTACCCTTCATATAGCACTACTTGCATATTGCAAGTGTGACACAAGGCATAAAATTTAGAATTAAATATATATATAACCTGATATTTGTATAGAGCAATTAAAAAAAATGAATTCTGCAGTACATATTGACATGAATAATAATAGGTCGGGTTTTTAGAAGTTAAATCTCTCACAGAATAATCGGTGTGGTTAGGTTATTCTTATAAAGGTATAGAGGAAATTCATAAATTGGTGACAAAGTCTTGGATGCCGGAGATTTTCCTCTTGAGTTTCCTTAGAATTCTTATCTTAGATTTCTAATATAGTCTTTTGTTGGTGCCAGTTCGATTCTTTATCGATATTTTAAGCATATCTGGTCATGTCGTTGGGTTCTTTTTAGGAGAAAAGTTGACAATGGTTAGACCAATGATGGTAGCGGCTGAAATTGCTCTGTCAATAAACATTCAAAAACTATTACTCCAATACAGAAGTGTGACTTTAGCCTTTGTATTTATAAAAAAAAATAATAAATTTGGATTCTAGTAACTTTTGTCTCAATACTGGAATTGAGTAATTTAATTTAACTTTCTACTTTAGGACTCGTCAAACGAAGTTGATAAAATAAAAATCACCTACATAAAAGTTGTATAATAAAAAAAATAGTAAAATATTAAAAATTTGATACAATAAGAATCTTAATAACTACATTATTTGATATTCTCAACGCGTACCGTATACATTATTAGCGTTTTTTGTTTACTGCTCTTACCGTTTATCAAAAATCGGGTTATTGTATGGTTTTCAGTACGAATCTTTGCTTCGATCAGTTATATCAGTCGTAATAAAACATATATTTATCGAAAAAAATGGCCAATGCTTACAAAAACAATAAGCAGCTACAGTATGCGAGAAGAAGACCATAAAAGAAGAAAATTCCTTTATGAATTCACCCGGTGCCGCGTATGTTAGTGAATTTATTCAATAGATTTCGTGACACAGATAATTCAAAAGAAGAACGAGGAGGCCATGTTGGAAAAGTTGCTCAACACAATAATAGCAGCTCAAGTTGAAATTTCTCATAGTAAAGTGTGGAAGACAATACAACAAAAACAGTATTATCCTTAGCATTTTTATCCTTGTTAACAGGAACAATCGTTGCAAAACAATACAACTTAAACAGCATCCAACAGTTGTATCTTACCAATGGTTTTTGAAACAATTCGTAGAGATTAACATTTTGCGAAATTAATTTTGTATACAGACGAGGCCACATTTAAAAGAGGTGGAGTGCAAAATTTCTAGAACTATAATCGTTCTGGGTAGTAGAAAATCGCCATGCTGTAAAAATATCTAATTTTGAACATAGATATTTATTAAATGTTTGGACTGGCATGGTAAATGGCATATTGGACCCTATTTTTTTTCTACTACGATTGACCGGTGAGCGATAAATACCCAATTGTTTCGTGCTCATTTTCCTCAACTTTTTAAAGTGGAAAAATATATCCAATATCTAAAAATAATGACAGGAACTGAGAATTCTAGTGTTGAGTCTGTTTTGCCATTTTTTCCCTAAAATAATAGATACTTATATATGAAGAGCAGAGTTGCAAAACGCAGTTTGTCCAAATTTTCACATTTTGAACTAAAGGTGGCGCAACATTATTTAACCGAATTTCTATCATTTCCCTTCATTTTGGACGTTCAAATCGAATTTTGTACCATTTAAAATATATGGCGAAAATCCCTTAGACATGCAAAATGCATTTAGTCCATCACCTTTAGACAAACAAAAAGTATTTTGTCTACAAGACAAACACATCGCGTTTGGTCCAGATGTAAACATGTTTGTTTCATAACCTAATTTCTGTCGATGTGGTTTTAATTTATGTACAAGTATTTTGTGTTTGTTTCATAACTTTTTCGTGAAGTTTAAATCACAATGGAGTCTGTAGATGGTGAGCACATTGTTGGTGATAGTGACCGGGGTAGCCGAAAGCGACAAATTAATTTAACAACTAGGGAAAGAAAAAAACTTTATGGAAAATCTCACTCTCGCAATATTTTACTCTCACGCAGTAAAATATTGCCTAAGTTAAACTAAAAGTGCTCAAATCTCCACGCTGTTATATGCATTTAGTTTTATTTAAAAAAAAATATGGATTTGAATTTTTTTTACCTATTAAATTTAAATATTTTTTTAATTTGAATGTTTCACCAAATTTTTTTTAGGTTTTCGTTAAGCAACAAAAATTGCAAGTTTGTCAGAAGTCTATAATGGCTGTTTACAATGTTGGTCAGAGGAGGTTGAATACCATATGCAAGAAAGTGCAAAGTGGGGAAACAGTTTTAACAGAAAAAGGGGAGGGGATAGACGCACTTTTAAGTTTGTGAATAAACTGAATGCTGTAAGATCTTTTATTAGTCAGTTAACGAAAGCCACTATGGAAGAAAAAAGTCTCGACGGATTTATGTATCATCAGAATACAACATTTCTATACTTTGGCAATTATATAACAAAAAAGCACCAAACAATCTGAAAGTAAATTACAAATATTTCAGCCGGGTGTTTAGTAAATACTTTAATATAGGGTTCGGTAGTTCCGCTACTGATGTCTGTAGCTACTGCGTTAGAACACAAACCAAAATTGGTATGTCTCAAATTGCTACACAAAAACAAAAGTTATCTACTGAACTAAAAGTGCATAAATTCCGTGCATCACAATTTCATAAATTAATGAAAGTTCCCAATACCAGTTCATATTGCTTTTATCTGCAACAAGTTCAGGTATTACCCAAGGTCCCTATTCAGGAGGCATTTTACGCTGTCATTATACTTTTTTTGCATTACCAAACATAATTGTAAAGACACAGTATTTTATACGTGGATGGAGCACTAAGCAGGAGCGGGGCGACTAAGATATCTTCCACTCTTATCGATTTTTTGATAAAACTTACATTTCCAGACAATGCGACGAAAATCCGTTTTTTTGCAGATTGGTGTGGAGGACAAAATAAAAATAATCATGTTGTGCATGCAGATTAGGGACATAGAAATTATATTTCCAATTAGAGGTCACTCTTATCTCCCCGCCGATCGTATCTTTAGACGAATTGAAAAAAGCTTAAGGTCTCATAGTATTATAAAAACTGCAGATCAATATTGGGATATCTACACCAAAGTGGTGGAACTGACTGGCATTTACTTGACATAAAAAAACGTTTGCTGCATATGAAAAAAGTGACTGGCATTCATTCTTGTCGAAGACTTTTGTTAAAGAAAAAAAGTTCCACCCATAATATTTTGCTGAAAACTGAGTTACTATATCGCAATTCAGATGAGACAAAAAAGTTTCAATCACTCCTAAAACCACGAGCAAGATTCGATCCAATAGAATTACAGGAATTAGGTTTGGGTCATAAAATAAAGGGAAAAAAAAGTAGATAGTTTAAAAAAATTATTGGCATCATTATCTGGAGAAAACTGGAATCAGGATTCAGAATTGGAATGGTTAGTTCCAATTTTAGAAGGCCAGTGTGAGGTTGAAACCAATGTTGAAGAAAGTGAGGACTGTGACTGTAACGATACGGAAGATGTTAATTTAATTTGAGCTTGTTAAAAAATAAAAATACTGCTTAAAGAAAATGGTTCTTCATTTTTTGGTGGTAATTTTAAAGTCCAGTGCAATGATATATTAGAATGGTCACCCAGCATTTCACCTTCCAAACAATGTCATCCACCTTCTATTTACATTGTTTGAGAAGTAAAATGCTGGTGTTTTGACGGGTAACCATTCTAATATATCGCTGCACTGGACTTTACCCAAAAAGTTTTTCCAAATAACAACCAAAAGGCATTTTGTCCACTATAGACATGCAAATAGCATTTTGTCCATATGTTTTTCTAAAATACCAAAGTTACTTTTGCTTCTTCTAGTCTGCCATTCTTGTATTTACTTATCCTAAATTTTCCTAATTTTTTGGAAAATGTCCTAACTCGGTAAGTAAGACCGATTCGTAGCACCAGTTTTTGATGTATCCTGAGAATTTACAATTTTGGACAAATTGCATTTTGCAAGTCTGCTCCTCATATATAGTCAATGAGTTTTCTTGTTTAATGAAAAAATACATTATACTAGCTGGTCAATATGAGTTCAGAAAAATTTTTTCTATTTAGTTAAGTATTAGAAGAGGTTCTTCTTAATGTGAGACAGAATATGTCATTCCTACATAATGCTAAAGTTCTTGAATATCTAAATAATGAGTTTCCGAAGAGATGGACCTCCTCACTTCCTAGATTTAATGCCATGCGATTTTTTTCTGTGGGTGTTTTAAAAGAGTTAGTGAATCATGATGGAGCGGTATATAATCTGAAAGAACTTTAAGAGTGCATTGAAACTTTCTGTGACTTAATTCGTTGACACCAGGATTTTATTTTCGAAGCTTGTAAAGATTCGCAGATTTGTTGAGCAAGATTATGTGTTTTTCTAACAAATGAAGACAATTTTGAATATTTTTTGTAAAAAAGATAAACAGTCAACTTAATAAAGATTTAAAAAAATATATACAGCGTCTATCAAATTCGACCCTTAACATAAAGGTCTTGGAAAGAGAGACGAAGAGATACGAAAATGGTTTTGATGCAAAAAAAATTTTATTGCCTGGAAATATTAGACGGTCAAATGTCCGTAAATTATAAAAAATTATTCCGAAAACTTGTAAAACTTTTTTAAATTCATGGAATATTAATAAAACAGAAAGAAATAAAATTCGGGCATAACTGTAATTTAGCCGAAATATTTGGGCAGGTATTTATAAAAATCTTAGATTAATGGAACTCTTAACGGAGAGTCTTATTACCAGTTTTTGAAAGACTTGTTCAAAAACATGATTCCTATAGAAAATTACTATAAAATTTGAATTCATTAGGCTAGTGCTCCTCCACACAATACACGACAAGTTTCAAATTATCTTACAAAAGGTTTGGTGACAGGTTGATTGGAAATAATGACGTTGTAAGATGAATTTAGTATTAGTTTAAACATTGTCTTGTCAATTTATGCATAGCCTACTGCGGCAAATTTATTTTTTTTTTAAATTCAGGTTTATAAAAATAATAAATATTACTTGTGAGTCATTAAAAAGGAAATTTTGCAAAGATTTTAAAAATGCAAAAACCAACTATGACGAAAAGTCATAATAAAGATTGAATCCGATAGGAAATAAGCTCAGAATAATATAAAAATAAAACAACAGATTTTTCAAAATTTCGGATTTTTTTGAATATCTTCGGAACCATTCCAATTTATCATTGGAATAAATTTGACTTAATTTAAACACCGTTAAACACCGTCATATCTCTGATGAATTTCGAGATCCCTGGGTTGAGGGCCAAATTTAAAACAGTATTAATTCTCTTATTATTCATTGTTTATATAGGTGATTTTTGGTATATTAACTTCTTTTGATGAGTTCTACAAAGTATTAAAATAAACGACTCAACTTTGAAAATACTCTGTATAATTATTACAAAACTTTAAATAGATTTTAATCAATTACGAAGTTGTATATATACGTATCTTTGTTAATACATGCGTTAATTTGTTTGTATTTCAAGCTAAAATTTAATTTGCACACAATTCTATAAAAGCTTTTTCCTAAAATCAATTAAACATCAAAAACTAAACTAACTTTTAGATTGACTCTTTTTGGTCCCTTTTCTCCCTTTTCCCTAACTCGCTTAAGAATTTCTTCTTAAGACTTTCCGTGAAATGTGGCCAATTGTAAGTCACGTCTCTTGACGATCCGAACTTTGTGTCCTGAAATTAAATATACTTTGTCCTACAATTAACCCCTCGGAATCGAGTCGTGCATTCGGGAACGCTGCTACTGCTCAAAGTAATTCTTCTCACGTGCCGATGTTTACAGAGATAAGACTACGACCGGTATGTCATTTTTATCCGACCGAGTTGTTTGTCTTAACTTTGGAGCGGGATCTTCTTGTCGGGTTTACGTTGTTTACTGACCCAGATTTTCTGGTTGCTGCTGCTGCTGCTACTGCAATGACGTTTATTAGAAGGGAATTTTACATCAATTTAAACTCACATATTGACAGCATTGATAGTTGTACTTTTTTATAATTCATTTAAGTTTCATGATATTTTTAAATCATATTTCAATAACAGCAATTTCTTATATTAGGGGAGCCTTATATAGTTTTATGATATCAGATGAATCATCTTGTATAGCATCTATAACATATTGTATTGTTTCCTCATGTTTAATCGTAGCACGACCTCTAAATTTGCACATATGTATATTCTCCTGTACAGTCTCAGAAAACAGTTTTCTTCTAGTCATAAGTAAATTCCACTCTCGCGCACGGTTTATCCCTTGTTCAAACTCTTGATTTTTTTTTTGTAATTAACTAAGATTTTTACGACATCATGAAAAGTTAAAGCAAAAGAATGCGGTCTTTTTGAATAACCTCTTGGAAAATTAACTTCTGACTGTGCCACTGACTCATCGTCATCATTACCTTATTTCACATCATCGTCTTTGATAATTTCTTGATCAGTTTCATTCAAATTTTAAGATACTCTTAGATTATTAAAAAAGAGCACATACGTTTTTCAACTTCATCACGTTTATCAGTATATAATCACCAGTTTCTATTATACATACTACTTCTCTATGCTAAGCCCACACATAACATGAGTTAGAAAGTCTAGTCTAGAATATGGACTAAAGATGCTTAAAAAAAACCTATCCTAAACTCAGTATATTAAACTGAAGTGAAGAAGCAACCGCATAAAAGTAGCAAGTGAAACGAGAACCCACACAACCCCAACACAACTCCAACTGATAATACGAAATGTCGTTTATCCCTGGCAAATCCATTATATTGCCAAAGCAATAAATTCCATACCTTTTACTCAGTCAGTTAATTGTCCCTATTACAGTTCTAGAAAGAAAATAGAAAAAAATAAAAAATTAAATTAGGGACAAATACAAAAGATTACAGTATCATATATTTAATTTGAATTCCTATTGCTTCTGTTATTTTCCAATAGTCTATTCAAAAAGCAATTTTGTTTCTATTTGTTTTGAAAGTTTTTACGGGTAATTGTTAAATATCACATGTTTCACATTCTAATAGCTAAATTCTTAAATTCTTAAAGTGCTGAAAACCGGCAGTTTTAGGAAGTAGTAATAAAATCATTATCACACATGCCGTGTGAAAAGATTCGCATCTGGGGTCTATGGATGGATTATTTTGACCTATTTTTGATACCTGAAATTAAAAGTCTTTTTGAGTATTATTAATTTTTTTTTAAAGCGGAAAATGAAGGAGTCGAAAAAAGGGTCCAAGAAAGAGTCGAAAAAAGTACAATTTAAATTAAATACGCTATATAAAATAAAATGATTTTTTTTTATTGTTAAATGCAATTCTAAGATATTTGATACTTTTAAGCATATAAAATATTTTTTGCTTTAATATTTTAGATATGGTGAGTCAGGTTTTAGTTGTTTTAAATATTTACATCAATTTAACATATTTTCAAATGTTTAAAAAACCTGGAAAAAAGTTACTTCACACTTACGGGAGGCAACTGATTTGAAAATTTGAGTAAACAGGATCGGTGGCGAACAAAAAAGTGCTTAGCATAAAGTACTTAATGAAACGGCACAAGTAGAAGTATTAGGATATTTAGCAATAAATTCTACAACGCTAAGGCTCATAATTTATCATAAATCTGTTTATAAAGTACTTTAATTCAATTGTTTTCATCCACACAAAATGCAAATACTTCAGGAGTTGTGTGAGGACGGCTCGTATCAAATAATTCAATTTTGCGAGGAAATTACGGAAACCTGGAGGGTTATTTCTAAGTTGCTTAAACATGTTGTTGTGTTTGATTGATGCATCTACTTCTTTTAAAATAGTTTTATTATTAAACATGATAGAAAGTACTTGTGTAACGAAAACCTGCATGTTTTCAGGGAAGGACACAACAGTACCCAGAAAAATTAAATTTATGGAATATTGGGTGATAGAAACACTATTATCCTTTTCTACTAGATCTGACATCCCTCGATTTTTATCTTTGAGTCACTTGAAAACTGTTGTGTTTAAAACACAACTAGATAATTTTGATCTTCGGCAGTGAATTATAATAGAATGTGCAGATGATTACTTCTTAAAAGAGACCTTAATTTGAGATATCACATATAGAAACGTGACATTTTAAGATAAAGGGGTTGAAAGAGAGTGGTGAGAAAAATTTTTAGACCACTTAAGTAAAACTTACTGTACCGTTTAAAGCATTCTTGGACAATCTTTTGAAAGCTTAATGAAATTCGTGTAAACAGTCAGGTATTTTCAACTTCATTAGATTGTTCAAAATTATTATCCATAGGATATCCTATAATATTTCATTGACTGTTTGGCTTGTTTTGAATCAATCGATCAATCAAAACTGGATACTCATTATGATGTGTGTTTTCTGTGCTTCAAGGCTTTAAGCAATAACGTCAGCCTACATCCTTGCTATGCCAACAAACCAAATATTTCCATATCAGAACAATTTCGTATGTTATAGTAATATCCATACTTCAAAACAAATTCGAATCGGAACGTTCAACAGTAAAATTCTTAATTATATAAAATGTATGTTAAAAAATACTTTTGTACCAAATTTGTCCTCGAGGTAAATTAATTTGAAAAAAAAATATTATGAGAGGTATATTTTTTAAGGACCTCATTATTTTGTAATAAATTTATTGATATTTTTTAATGGCATGTTTTGTCATTATTCTCTGAGGAAATGGTATTCCGACCGTTGAATAAAAATTACCAGACGAAAATGTAATGTAATTATTCGCAACAGTGAATTTCGAATCCATTATGCGAAGACATTCCCTTTTCTTGGCCCCCAGTGCTTCGCTCTAACAACTTAAAAGATTATTTATACAGTACAATATGCTAATTTGTAATTTCGCTTCGTAACATCAACACAGCATTACTCAGACCTTTGCAGCATGGCCTTCGTCTTTTGTTTGCGTGTCAAGAGCAGTGCCCATTATCGGTTTACGTCTGTAATACAATGCCTGAAATACTCCACTATCTTTCTTTTTTACTCTCCGGTTTTGATCGGGAGATTTAGGATCTCCGCCTTGGCATTTTATTAAATGAGGTGGTTTTAGATTTTTCATTTGACGCTTAAAAATACTAACATCAGTCTTAACATTAGCAGGGTAGAGCATATTTCCACTATATTCAAACGTGGCTATTTAATAAATGCACTCTATTACTTAGCATTGACCGCCAAAGTAGGCTTAGAGGGACAATTGCCTGTTAAACATTAAGTATTTTGATGTCTAAATTAAAATACTGCACAAAATTATATATATAATTAGTTAGCTATTATGAGGCTTAGTTGCATTTTTATATTTTTACAAAAAATAAATAAAATCTTTTACATTTTCCCATTTAAAACGCAATAACTTTGATTTCATTCCACTAATTGCTCGTAATTCAACCTTATTTAAATGCTTACTATCGAAAATTAAATATAAAAGATTTACTGATATTATTTAGTCAGACTTATATAAAACATTCAACAAAGACTCTTACGTTCTTTTCGGTAACCTTTAGAGCCCTTACAAAAAAAACCTTATAGACCAAAGAATAAACCTTTTCTATCTAAGGATTATGGAATAACTTAATAAATATCTAAAAGAGTGAAAGTTCTAAAAGAGAACATAAAAGTTAACTAGCTTAATGTCATGACCCTCAACTTCTGGGAAAAAAAGTCATTTGTTAAAGAATTGGATCCTACTTTGGAACAAATTTTCCTAAAGTGCATATTTCTCATAACCTTTGAGTGCCTGGTTATATTCTTAACTATTTGTTATTAAATGGAATAATGTAAGGTTAAAATTTCTGAAATTTTTCGTAAGCTTATGAATAAATCATATTTAGGTATAACTCTCAAATATAATCCAACAACATAATACTAAGGTATTGATTCTGTGGTTGAAGTACCTTGTTGCCGAAAGAAAAATAAAAACTTTACATTAGAACTCGTATATAACATGTATTAACTTTTTCATTTTAAATCCATTTAATAGTTTTATTTTTTTAAAGTAGTCTATATAAAAAATTAACACCCACTCCGCTATTATTTCAGGACCACAAAAGAAAAAAGTTTTTTTTTCATAGAAAACTGATCATTTTATATACCCGCTTAAAATATTTTAAATGAGGCATACAGGAGCGTTACAGAAATACATGGCGTAAATGATAATTATGCATAACTAATAAATATACGATTGATATATTCATACTATAAGGCAAGAATTCGGGTTTCCATGGTTATTTTAAGTTCTTTTTACACTCGAACAAAATATAAATAGATTCCATAATATATTCTAGCAAGAACCTTAAATGGTTAAGGAATTAATTTAATTTATAATATTTGTAAGCCTCAAAATGAGGCAGGTCAACTTCTAAAATTTAACTACAATTTAGGTACATTATTGGACTTGTTCTAGAGATGTATTTTCTGTATTGAATTATCTTTTATTTTATTTTAAAGCTTACTCTATGATTAAAAACTATTTATTTAATTTTTATTAGTTTTCATTTAAATCTTTTAAATGAATTTATTTTTATTACATCTCAAACTTCTTTGCTTCTCATATTGCATTCTTACCTAAAAATTCCTCTGAGTAAAGTGGACTGAATTGGCTTATATGCAGCTTATATAAGCGAAGGATAAAGCACATTTCATTAATAAACATCATATATAACTTACCATTTACATAATTGTAATATATAATCTGCATACATCTCTAAGATAGTTACCTAAGATTTAAAGTAATGCACAATATGGTATTTCAGTTAAAAAACTCTAATTTTACAAAATTATGACGTATGGCGAATTTATTTAAAAGTACACTAGTTTAAAAAGCATCTATTTATTTCAAGTATTAACCATTACACACAATAATACAAAAACAATCGAAATTGTTATATTTTGGCGATATTTCGACCATGAGCTAAAATAAACATTTTAAAATTAAGGATAAAATTACTAATTAAAACTAAACATAAATAATGTCATTTAGTACCACAATTTCCGAAAAAGTCCTTTCAAAACGTAATAAAATTGCTGGTTGAAGCAGAGTTTAAATTATTCTTTATATTTCCCTGTCAAAGATAAAATTGCCTGGCATGAAATTATTTTGCAGAGAGAAACCATTTAAATTAAAAGTAGTTGCAGTAGCAATCAGTCTATTAGAAAATAAATATGTTCCAAATATGTTTGGAAAATGATCCTTTTTTATGGCCTTACTGTGGAACTGTTTTTAAAATTAAATAAATTTATCTTCCACTTAATTTTATTTAGACAGCCTAACGGAGGTACACATATAAATGCACAATACAATTTACTGAACATTTAATCTTTATTATCTCAGAAAAGGCTCCCATAATGTAATTTTCTTTTCGGTAAATAACTGGTTTTCTTCGTAGGTATGAAACCGAATTACTCGCTATAGAGTCACCGACATGCAATGTGAAAATACGAAAAAAGAGGTGACTGTAATGCCCTTTCGGAGAAAAACTAACAGAGTTTTGCTTTTAAACTTTACAATAATAGTTTTAAAGTTTAAAGGTAATTAAGTTCTGTAAATCTAATTGTTTTCTGTTACAAAGAGTACCACAAAATGGGAATATTTTCTTGTTTATTTCTCCTTGTACTTTACCATTTATATAAATAGTTAATGAGAGCTCTTTATGGACACAAAAAGATCTAATAACTTGATAAAAATTAAATAGCTACTGTTCAGAAGACCATAAAAACAAAATACGACCATAAAGAAAAAATGCGATATTCTAATATGTATTAATTTTTGCAGTAGTCATATGAATTGTGAATCTTTGCCCAACGGACTAAAAGTTTGATATAGTTTATAAAGACATTTCACAGGATGAACAACGACATCCAAGCTACTCATAGAAGCGACCTTTCACAATAAATATATACATGCTCAACATCAAGGTATATTTATAACTTTACCTATTAATTTTTTGATAACAATTTCTTTCTTACCTTAAACTATGTTGAGCAGTGTGACACAATTCTAGCAATATTTATTGATGCAAATATACTACTTAAATTCATCTGAAAATATTTCACTCACAAATAAACTGTTTTTTTTTTTTTAATGTTTAAAATACACAATATCTATGAAGTAAAATATTGTTAATTCTCACCAGACTTTCGGAGGATCATTTTTCAGAAAGAATGAATAAACTACTCTTCGAATAGCACATTTTGTGTCCTCATCCAAGGCGGGTCTTACCTTATAGTGCATTTTCGGCTCCTGAAAGAGTTTTAGTTCGGAAATTCATATGCTCGAAGTATTATGTCCACACTTGAAACACAAAGTCCTAAAAAGTCAAATATTTCTTAATCGAATTTATGGCAATACTACATACAAGTAATTTTGTGAAACTTAAAGTAAAACGTATATTTTAACTTAACTAACCTATAAAAAAATATGTATATGTATGTATGCACAATAATAACTACTGTATAAATACCCTCGTAAAATATCATATCTGCTACTTTAGCTGCAAAATTCACTTTTTGTTCTTTGTTATATTCTGGGTACCTTTTTTCATACGTTAATATGTTTTATTTCAAGACCAACCACCAATAACTTCTTAAAAAAAAACATGTCAATCTAGATATACAGTTTTAACAAGTAAGTTTATTCAACATTACCAAAATTAAATAAAATCAGCTGACGTACCAGAGAACAGTGACCAAAAATGTCTGGGAATGATAAATATTTTATCGATCTCAAACTTTTGTATTTCAAAGTACCCCTAGAGCAAACAATCTAGTGGTGTTAAGTCTGAGGACCGTGCGGGCCATTCAATTACACTACACTTGCCAACCATCCTGGATCCCTGGAAACTGTTCATTAAGCCATTATTTCATTAGCAGGATTTCGTTACCTGCCTATTCATTGATTTTTTCAGGATAATTTTTGTTTTGATATTGTTTGCCATTTAGAATAATGTTTGACACTATGAGGCAACTGTTTGACGGTCTATCAAAGTTTATAAAATGTCTTTTATTACCATACATTTTTGCTTACTATTTTCTTATAAGTCAACCAGTTTTATTTTTTCTACTTTGGGTAAATAGGAGATTGTATAAAAAATGGTGTATCACACTTAGGATAGCCATTTGAAATACAAAAGTTTAAGGTCGATAAAATATCCATTATTCCCAGATAGTTTTGGTCACTATTCGATGGTACGTCAACCAATTTATTTTTTTTTGGAGCCGTTGCATAGACATTTTAATGCTAATGTGTTACATGATAGGGGTTTCCATTTGACATCTCAAAGTGAGGTTAGCTGGAGATTAAGACGTAATTGACCGAACTTACGTATTTACGAGGTCACTCTATGGGAGTGAAAATCTAGTATTTCCAGGAACATCAGTCATACTTTATTTCAAAATAGTTCTTCCTAAATCACTTATAATTAACTGCAAAATTATGAACTAAAATAACCAATCCGCTCAAATAAATATATTGTGTATATAAAGTCAAAGTATATCCCCTTGCGCAAAAACGGCTGTGAGTCCTCTATCTTTTCGGCGCGACGATTATATAATTTTTTACTAGTTTTCTAAATGTTGATTCAATATCTTTAAAATGAAAATGATATTCGAAGTCTATTTTTAGCTTAGACAGAAAGTCTAGATTTATTTAAAAAATCATGCGAGATGTTTGGAAAGTCATTGTGGTCATATTGTGATTTAGTGAAATTAAAAAAAATCTTGCGCTATAAATAATGGTAATAAAACAGTTAATATTAGCGGCTAAAATCGCTGTTATCGTTCATTTGATGTCAAGTAGGTGTATAAGAATTATTATTTATTGCGTCATTAATTCATCCATACATCTATCGTCTTTATATTCAGCTAACAATGACCTAAGTTAGTTTCATCTTGAAATTAGATTAGGCATTAAAAAAAGATAAACAGCCAAAAGGATGTGCATTAAATCTTAGCACTGTTAACTTTTTTTGTTTTCTTTTTAATAATTAAAACATTTAAGTTAATATTTTGGAGTCATGGTACATCAGTATGCAATATATTTTTTTTTGCAGGACAACTAACGTATCTAAAACAGCTGTAAATCCAGTAACACTGTTGGTACTTTAACTGACCTAAGATAGATTTTTTAGTTATTTTTTCTAACAAATTAAATCTTTTTTCTTGTTTTGTAGAGTTTTATTTTGAGACTAGAAACAACTTGCAGTATACAGTATCTAAAAATATATTTTTAAAATGAATATAGCTCATTTAAATATTCGCTCACTTCTCACCAGCCTTAATGACTTTAAAATGTTAATTTTGGAGAATGAATATGATACATTTATTTTAACTGAAACCTAGTTAATTGAGCAATCTTGTCAATGTTAAGGGATACAGATTTTTACCGTGGTAAGGCTGGGTGGATGCTTATGTTAAAACGCATTTAAGCTCAGAAGTGTTAAGCTTTAGCTTTCTCATCTCGGAAGCGCTAGAAAATATATTCTTAAAAATAAAAACATCACCTTGTAATTTCATGCATGCAACAGTTCGTGCATTTTATCGTCCACCTAATCTATATATATATAAAAGAGTTTGTCCTGACTGACTGACTCATCATCGCAGAGCCCAAACTACAATAGCTAGAAACGTGAAATTTTGCCAAGGGTTCCTTTTATAATGTAGGCACCGGATAAGAACGTATTTTTCGAGATTCCACCGATAAGGGGTAAAAAATGGGAAAATTGTTACCCGTGACCTCGAGAACTAAGGGGGTGTGGCTTCGGAGTTTAAACGGTGACTGTCCGCACCAACGAGTCGCAGGCATCAACTTAACAAAAAAAAATTAACTGCAACAATGTTTTTTTTTATAATGTAGGCCCCGGATACGAACGAACTTTTTGATTGAATTCCACCGATAAGGGGTTTTAGCGATATGATAAATATCGCATAGCGGCATAAAACTTATTAATAAATCCGATTAAAAAAGTGCCTCTGTATTATTTATATTTTGGAAGACTTAACAACAAGGCGGGTCCATGCGAGACTGATACCCGAGGGGTGACTCGACTCAGTCTTACCGCTCGCTCTGCATCTAACGAATAATTTTTAAGATTTGTGTCTTGGTTTTATAATAATTATATTATATTAATCGCGCCCCTTGACCTCAAGAAAAACGGCGTGGCAATTGTGGCTTGCATGTACTATCAATGAGGCGAGGCTTTGGATTTTATTTTTGTGTATTGTGGGTTGCATGTACAATCATTGAGCCGTGGCTTCAGATTTTATTTTTGTGTATTGTGGGTTGCATTTACTATTATTGGAGGCCTTCTTCGACTTTTCTTTTATTTTTACGCAAGCAACGCCGCGGGCATTCAGCTAGTATCAACATAAACACTTTTATTCCAGATATTGATATTTTAAATGAAACCTTCTTAACTTATAAATCTGATTTATTAATATGCTTAGGAGATCTTAATGTAAATTTTTGTAATTTACAAAACGCTGTTTCGGATAATTTTTGAGTCCTACTGCCTTTTCCAATTATTGGATGAACCTACTAGAATAGGTAAGTAACAAGGGTATTGTAAACTCTTTTTTTGTTTCTGCTGACCAGATTTCAGATCATAATTTTGTTTTTTTTTAAGCTTGGTCTCAACTCTTCTAAACCTGCTGTGATGTAGGTAAAATAATTAAATTTCGCGGCTTCAAAAATCTCAGTAATACTACTTTTCTAAGTGATTTACGTCAACTTCCTTGGCAAAATCTATTTTTCGAAATAAACAAAAAAATAAAAACGATCAGAACAGAAAAACTTGTCAATGATACGAGCAGCGAATAAAAAGTTATATTTTCAAAACCATATGCCAAAACAAACCCTGCTATGCTTTGAAGAACGTTACTGGACCTAAATCTACACTCTAATAAGTCAAACGAAATATCTAACAATTTTTTCAAGTTCGGAAGAAATAAACTCATGCTTTTTATCTTTTCTACAAAACATTGTCTTAACCAAATTAATTTCTATAATAATAACTTTTATAACAATTATAATCACTTTAAATTTGAACTAGCGACAGTGGAAGAAATTCATACCAATTTAAGCTCCATGAAAACAAACGCGTTAGGATCAGAAGGCATTAATATCAAAATGCTTAAGCTATGTACTCCCATAGAATTAGAAATAACGTCAATAAATATCTTGTTATACCAAGCGGTAATTCTACTATTAATTTAAGATTCTTTAATTACCTAGCCCCTAAGTTCTACAACTTGCTGCCTGTTAATATTAGGAACATACATAGAAAAAAAAATTTTTAAGCAACAATGTTTACATTTTATAGTTGAAAATTTAAATTTGTTTCTGGTCCTAATGTAGTTATATTTTTATACTAAATATATTTAAACTAGTTTTTTCTTCTCATTTAAACATTTACTGATTTTAGTTAAATTAGCTACTAATTTTAGACTGTTTAAATCTATATAGTGATTATAACTGCACATACAGATATTTATATCTAGGTGTAGTGTAGATATTAAGACAAATGTAATTAATTCTAGAATTACCTATGTAGTTCATATATTGAATACGTAATTTTACATTTGGTAAGCGGCTGCATTAAATATAATACCGTTCCAAAATTGCAACAGGTTTACCTCTTTTTAAAAAAAAGCCAGTCCAAAAAATTTCTCCAACCTTCGCATAATTAGCATTGTTCCCACCATATCGTAATTATAAGAGACAATACTTTATAATTAAATCTTCAAATTTTTAACTGAAAAAAAAATACTAGCCAACTATCAATGCGGATATCGTAAGGATTACAGTAACGCAACAGCACTAACTATGGTTTTGGATGACGTAATTAAAGCCTATGACGATGGTTTAGTACTTAAGTGAACTTATATTATTGGACTTTTTCAAAGCATGTCTTATGCTTGATCACCGGCTTCTCGCAAAGTTAAAGAACTACAGTTCTAATGAAGATTCTATTAAACTCATTCAAAGAAAAAAACATCATTTAATAACAAAGAATTATCAACTATAAATATTTTGTCTGAAACTCCTCAAGGTTATATTCTATCCTCTCTCCTCTTTATTATTTACACTATTGTCATAATAACGTTAACAAAAACCCTCAAAATTAAAGCATATGCTGACGACAAGCAACTCTACCACTCTTTTTATCTATCAGAAATGCAACAAGCCCAAAGTAAAATTAACAGGAATTCGGAAACTCTTATTTGCGCCCTATCTTTACAACACAATTTAAAATTAAGTTCTGATAAAACCAAAGCACTTTTATTGGTCTCAAAAAAGAAAGGAATATGTAAAAGAAAATCTTTTTCTCGCTTTACAAAACTCTCCTTTATCATTTGTAATGAGCGCAAAAAATCTAGGTCTTCTGGTTCGGCGTTTTAATGAACACATTAAAAACTGCACTAGAAAGTATTTGGCTTCTTAAAACTACTATATAGCAGTCGTTATTTTATATGCGATACCCTAGTACATTGCGATTTCATATTATATCCTCTTCAGTCCAAAGGAATTGTTTTAATTTTTTTTGTGAAACTTTTAATAAAATAGGTT
This sequence comes from Anthonomus grandis grandis, assembly GCF_022605725.1. Lineage (NCBI taxonomy): Eukaryota > Metazoa > Arthropoda > Insecta > Coleoptera > Curculionidae > Anthonomus > Anthonomus grandis. Next base: position 10,782,583 of record NC_065546.1, read on the forward strand.
TATTAGGTTTTAAAAAAAGCAAAAAAAAATTTTTACAAAAAAAAATTACTACAGAAAAAAATATGAAATATCCAGTATTTGCTTCTCTGGAGAAATGCATAAATAAATCTTACATTACACACAAAAAAATCTTGTTTTCTTTGTACAGCCTTGATTACGGCAGCGCATATAGGAATTTTTTTTATTAACACTGCATATTGGTAGATGTTCATTACCAGTGGTCCTGACATCTCTTGGTGGCATCTCCGACTTCTTGCATTTTTTAGCAGGTTGACTTGTTTCTTCATCTAATGAAGAAGTTGGATCTTGAAAACCTTTTGCTTGTGCCCCAAGGGCAAGAGATTTCCCAATATACAGTTTAAATTTAAGTAAATCCATGATAGAGTAGTTTTTTCTATCTCCACGAGCGAAGCAGTCTTGGCGGTATTCAATCCACGAATTTGTAATTGCCAAGTCCACAAAATGCCAGAAAACTCTTACCGGCCATTTTTTTGTTCGCATACAAATGCGATAGTAAGATATTAGTCTATCACACATATCCACTCCTCCCATAGAATAACTAGTGACAGAGTTTGGACATGAAACAAGAAGGTACTTGTTATTTTTCTTGTCCCAACGGCGTACTTCTGTTACTGGTGCAGAGCCTGAAGATGTTGATGCCATTGTTACTGATCTATTGTCCATCCATTTCAGAATGGTAATTTTTTTGTCTTCTCGCACAAACTCATCAAAGGAACCACGACCATTCGAGAGGAGCTCTTTTCTATTTTGCTCATTTTTTATTTTCCTCCTAAGATCTCGCGTAATTCTGTTGTTCATAATTGTCCCTGTTCCCAAAATTCCTTTTGTTAGTAAATGATCCAGTAGCTTGACTGAAGTAAAGTAATGATCAAAATAAATTATATGCCCTGGCGACAAATCTTCTGAAAGCTTTTTTATAACCGATCCACCTATTCCCAAATTTTGATCGGGAGAACCATCTGGCCAAGTTTTTTCACCTTGATAAATCATAAAATCTAAAACCAGTCCGGAAGGTGTAGCTAAAACAAAATTTTTGAGTTTTACTGGATTTGGCTTGTTTTTAACGTACTGTCGGAGAGCAGTAGTGCCTGTGAAGAGGATCATCTGCTCGTCGATGCTTAATTCTTTACTCCTTGGTAAAGTAATACACTTTTTATGAATCGCATCGATGATAGGTTGAACTTTCCATAGCCGATTTGACTGCTTTACCTCATTTGAAACACTAAGATTGATAACAACATGTAGAAAATTTCTTAATTTAAAAATACGGTCTCTAGGTAGCTAAAATGCATTTTAATTCCCTTCATAAAATACAACCGCAGCCGTGGAAGTCCAAAAATGCCCATTAAAGTATTCCAGTCAATATTCGATATTCTTTGGCTGTTGACTTTAGTGGTTTTTTTCATTTGCTTGTATGGCACGAATATTACTTTGTTCTGATAAATTTTCCCAAAAATAATCTGAAAAGTATTCATAAAAATAGTTCAGGGGTGTCCAATACTCATGATCATCTTGTAACTGCCATTCCGGATCAAGGTAGACATCTTCTCGACTTTCAAAAACATTTCTTTTCCATTTTACTTCTGCGGTTTTATTTTTTGTTTGCTCCTGGAGAACCTGCTCTCATATTCTGGATAAGGGAACATTATCGTCATCAGACTCCTCTTCAATGGTATCAGAAACCGAATCTGCGTCTGCCGGCGCCGGCTCGTCTTCTTCATTCGATTCACTGTTTTCGGCGGTGATTTCCTCATCATCATCGCTTAAGTAGAAGTCACTGGGTTTTAGAATCTCTTCAAGATCTTTATCCGTCAGTGGTTGCATACCACCTTAAAAAAAAGGCGAAATAATAACAATAATAAAATTTAAAATTTTTGGGTAAAAAGTAAAATTTGAATCCCGACGTCCAAAATACTGCACAAAATCAAAGACCGAACACTCTGTAGAGCGACGTTACATTTTCTCTACGTATATTTGTTGGTTTAAATAGCAGTCAATGTATTTGATTTTAATCAGTATTTTATCAAAACAATCGAAAATAATGCAAATATTACCTAGTTTCTGATACGACGCCGTGATTTACAACACAACACCTGTTCCGTCAAAACAAAACTAAATAAAAATCCAACGTTGCCAAATATTTTTAACCAAATATTTTTTGGCGTATGTATGCACGTCCAGTGCGCTGCACGGCAGGCTCCAAATCACGTTAAGTCGTCGTGAGCCCGTACTAATATATTTTGAAAAATGTACAGCGGGCTGGACGTGTGGACTGAAGAGAATATGCTATACAGGCAAGGTCTGCCTAATGTAATAAAAAAATAAAAATATAAAAAAATACGATTATATATACAACAAAACACTGAAGTGCAAATGGTTAAATATGTAACAGCGGCGTCTTTTCTTGGCAACTTTTGTGTACGGGCTCCTATCAGCCCCCAATTCCTCTTTATCTTAAAAACTAAATTCTGTCTTAGGAATAATGTACATCACTTTAATAGAAAATAAAAAATATATATTCACTGTTCTATAATATCACACTACTATGTTTTAAAGATCTTTCACATACAACTCGATTAAACTTTACAACTCCTTATTTAAAAAATAAAATATTCAGACATTTAAATATAAGGTGTGAGAAACATTACTCTCTAAACAAATTGGGCAATAGTTCTTCTTGTTCTTCCCTCTGTTAACGCTCTCGTTCTTCTTGTTCTTCCTTCTATTTACGGTCTCGTTCATCTTGTTCTACTTTTTGCTCGTCAAACTTCCTTAATAGCAGCTCCATCAATTTCTCGGTCTCCATCTTCGCCTGACTTCTTGTTAAAGGCATCCACTAAAATGAGCTTGCAAAGATCCCACTTCTGACACCCATTGCAATGAAATTCGGGAACACACTTTTATTGTCAACGTTAAAAACACTAACCTAACTCGCTTTGATTGTCGTTTAATTATTTCCAAGGTAAAAACTGACTACACAATTAAAACTAAATGAAATGTCACGAAGCGCGTCCTTTTTAAAGCCCGAGGGTACAATTTCGAAATATTCAGAAGTATCTTCATTGTTTTTGCCGAAAGAGACCAATAATTTTAGGAGAGTACTGACAGTCAAAGCAAGCAAGTATACAAATTCTAGAAAATTAAAACTACAGGGATTCACAATAATATAACCTAAATAACCTAAATTGATAAACTACTTAAAAACTAGACACTATAGATAAAAAACAACATAGTGTGAACTTTTGGGCTGCAGCTGTTTGGATTTTGTGAATGGCTTGTAAAAATTAATAATTTTTTATTTATTCTTTTTTGGGTAAACTAATAATTGTTCTATTTTTTAGCGAAAGGTACATTTTTTTAATGTTGTGTTTCGGTATGATAATCGTAACTTAGTGGTGACTTGAGTGAAGATTAGATGAAGGAAATTCATGAGTTTTCCGGTTTGCCTTGTAGGTTTCACGAATCTGTCTAGAAAAAAATAATGTATTTCTTTTCTTATTCTATAATTATTATTTATATATGTTAACATTTTCATTTGTTTAATGAAGACATTATCTATCTATCTATCTATCTAAATTAAACACATTTATTTAAAAAAAAACTTTAAAAAAAACCGTATAGAGTCTTAGTCTGAGGCCTCATTATACCAGAATGAGAGACGCCAAAAAGCAAGCAATGCAGAAAAAGAGACAACCCCGAAATAAGTTAGTTACAACATCAGCTGGGGGATAATCGAGGGTTTTCAAAGGGTGGGCCGCCGGCGTATTATCCCGACCGCACACGGCGTGAATAGGTTTAGTGATTTACGTCGTCCAGGGCCATTGTGCCCGGCAATTACACACACGAAGACGCCGCGACGCCCGCCGGAACACCCGGGGGCTACGGAGGCGTCGGCGTCGTAGAGCGAGGCCCCAACGGTTATACGCTTGTAAAATCAGCGGGGAGTCCGCTCTTTGATTGTTGGGAACATTTGGTACGTACTCTATTGCGACCCAAAATGAGTAATATGATTGTTATTTCAGACAAAGATACTGGACTTTTTGAATTTATATCCGAAACTATAAATTATATATACCTATTAAGATCTTCTAAAGGTACTTTAATTTTAAAGAATTCGGTAAAGGGTGAAAAGCGGTACAAAATATTATTTGAATTACTAATTCTTGTTGCTTTAAATACATCAGATGAAGGTACTGCTAGAAACTTTGTTCTCTGTAACTAACTAAATTATCGTTGATGTTGGAGCATCAATATCAACGTCGTTGTTGTTGGACAGCATGTTACACTTGAAAATTAGGTAAGGTATTTGCAATAAATAGAGATACTATTTAAAATTAAAGTAATACATAAAAATTAATAGTAGTTTTAAGTAAACTCAGTGCAATTTTGGTAAATCCTACAATGAATACTTAAAATATCTGAGATTCTACTATCTGCTATTAAGGCAAATTATTAAGGCTCATTGCTAAGTTAGAGATTACCCTACAGCGAAATCAAAATTGTAGAAATTAACTTGTAATAAGTTACTTATGACGTATGTTAAAAGAGTTATGGACCCTCTTAATAATTCGTAAATACGATCTTTCTTGAAAAAGTGTCAAATAAATTTAACAGATTTTTTTCAGGACTACATTAGGAAGATAACTTTATTTAGACAGGAGGAATCACGGCAGTAGTAGAGAGCAAACGTTTAAAACAATTTTATATTACATAGGTCATATGTTCTTTCTTCAACAGATTAAAAGGTACAATGGTTTTAAAAATTATTATGTAAAATTTATTATAAATAAAACATACAGATACTAACCCATAAAAAATACTCGGTCAAGATACCAGACGAGCGAACTGGGATCAGAAACGGATGGAACTAGAAAAAGCGGACATGCGAGTATATTCAGACGGCTCCAAAATCAATTTTGGAGTAGGTGCTGGAATATACTGCGCTAATACAAGGACAGAAATATCTATTTGTATTGAGAAACATTTATTAATTTTGCAAGTATATGTCATTGAAATCTGTGTAAGAATGCTTAATCAAATACAACTTGAAAACAGAACCTTCAAAATCTATAATGATAGTCAGGCGACTTTAAAAGCACTAGAATCTCCTACCTGCACATCTAGAGCAATATGGAGCTACAAAAACGAGCTCATGCTACTTGGAGAATGGAACAAAATTACTTTAATATGGATCCCGCGACATGCTGGGCTTACAGGAAATAAAGCGACTGACAAGCTAGCCAAAAGAGGAGCAGAATCTAATCTGATAGGCCTAGAAACAGAATTAGGCATTGCCTGTAATACGGCAAAATACAAAATCACAACCCTAATGCATAACAAAGTGGTATTTGCCGGGATTGCCATGCAAAGGCTTCCATATACCGGATGCAACAAGAAGGGCAATAGATACCATAAGGGAACTTAACTAGGGAAGTACCGAAAAGACTTAATGGTAATGTACCTATATCGGCCACTGCAGACTGCGTCACCACATGAATAGGACTGGTTTGGTGGAAATCGCTGAATGCAGACTATGCATAAGTCGAGTCTGCAGAACACATCCTTTTAAAATCTTCGGCACTAGAAAAAATCAGGCAGGCCATCTTCGATAATGCCTTAGATAAGACGGAAGATGTTAAGAATGCTTCTCTCAATCAAAATACCGAACTCTTAAAGAGGACAAACTTGATCGTGGTAGTATAAATACCTAGGAGTGAGTAACAATACTAGCCACAAAACCTAGGGTTACACTGGAGTAAATGGATACAAAAAAGTATTTAAACAAATTTAATGTGGAAAATGGTCCCCTTGAACGGTTTGATGATGTGGCACTTTCTAATATATTGGGATTTATCAATTCAGATTCTGCTATAATTTTGTTATGTAAGACATTAATATTTTCGCCTTTAATCCATAAAGTTTATTTTTTAATGCCCTCAGAGAAAGTAGCTTTGGGGTGTAACATGAGGCTTTTTTGCTGCTTCACGATTTATTAAAGCTACAATTTTTTTAATATACGATATAGATCACCAAGTATAAGCAAAGTTAATTTTAGTAGAGACTTTTATGATTATTTATAAAATGTCAAAGAGTACAAAACGCATATAATAACTGGCGATATGAATATGGATCTTTTTTCATTCCTTGAGGAAGATGAAGAATACAAAAGAATTTTGATGCTTTTAAATTATCATTTCTATATAAGGGATATAACTAGGCCTTCTTCTTCTCTTGATTATTTTATAATTAAAATTACAAATAATACTACCTTTACAAACATAAAATAGTATATTTTTAATTATGACTTAACAGACCATTATCCTATAATTATAACGATAGGCGTAAAAAATTAAAGTTTTAGAAGGGATGCAATTCGAATTCAAACAAATTATATTAATTATGAAAAGTGAAAACCGGACTTCAGTATTTAAGAATAGTTTTACATATATATAACAAACGGCATAAACATGTAATTCTTTTGTTGACTTTTATATTAATAAAAATGCGCATTTAATACTACAAAAAAAATTATCTATAGATAAATGGATATCAAAATTTAAGCAAAATCAGCACCTTAAAACAGAATATAACATTTTAAGCAACAAAGTCATGAAAGAAATAAAAAAAGCAAAAAAAAGAGTATCTTAAATCTAGTATAACAAAAAGTAAGCATATCAGTGAAAATCTATGGAAATGTTAAATAATATTAGTAATAAGCCAAATTCATTAAAAAAATCAGTAACAGAAATAAAAAGAACTACCAAACCTATAATAGAGGGCAACAAGAAAATATCGAAAAATTTTATTAAATTTTTTGGAGAAATAGAAGAAAAACAAGCTGCACATAAAGAATTTACAGATAATCAGAATGACAACCTAGAATACCTTGCAAATTAATTTTATTTGTCAAACGCAATTTGTTTAGGAGTGGCAGATACCATATACCAACTTAAAGAAAATAAATCGACTGGATTTGACAAAATAAGAGCAGGCAATTTACAAAAAGTAGACAAAAACATTACTAATTCACTAACATGCATTATTAAGCGATGTTACCAGCGGTGTTTTTTTTTCGGATATTCTAAGACCAGAATTATAATATCTTTACACAGAACCGGATCTCATACTGATGTTAATAATTTTTGACCCGTTTCTTTGATTTCTAATGTGTCCCAAGTCATATAAAAGATTGGTAACATTTTTTGAGCAATTTAATAAGATGTCTAATAATGAGTTTGGTTTCCAACCAAAAAGATCAACTGAAGATGCAGTTTTCAAGCTTACTTAAGATTTATATAATCCTCTAGATAAAAATATAAGTTAGTATACAGGGTGTTTTTTATATATTGCGACAAAATTCAGGAACGTGTTCATTAATCAATTTAGTACAAAAGCCAGCCCTATTTAATAAAATTGTAATTGAGGTATTTGATAATTTTTTATTATTTATTTAAGTAATATTATTATTTTTACAAAAGTTGCTCAAAGTGTGCTCCTCCAACATCAATACAAGCATCTAATCGAAGTCGCATTGATTGGCGGACACGTTCAAAAATTTCTGGTGTCTCCCAAATTATGTCACAAGACGTTATAATGCGATTACGCAATTCCTCCACATTATCAACTGGATTTCTATAAACAAGTGATTTAAGGTGGCCCCACAAAAAAGATCCAGCGAATTTAAGTCCGAAGACCATGGGGGCCAAGGGTGAATACTTCCCCGACCAGCTATCCAACGATTTGGATACGTAATCTCCAAATACAGCCGAGCCACTAAACTAAAATGGGCTGGAGCACCGTCATGTAAAAAAAAACATTTGCTGTCTCAGCTGAATGGGGACTTATAGCATCGCTGGTAATTCATTTTCAAGAAATTCTTGATACACTTGTCCAGTCAACCTTGCTGGTAAAAAAAATGGACCGATGAGAAAGTTTTCAATAATGCCGACCCATACCTTCAGTGAAAACTGGTGCTCATGACAGTTTTCTGCCACAGCATGTGGGTTCTCATAATGCCATAATCTGGTTATTGTGGAAGTTTATAATTGCGACCCTGGAGAAATTAGCCTCATCGGTGAAAAGTATTTTTCTTATAAACGATGCATCTTGCCTTATGCGTTCTTGCATCCAATGACACAAAGCATGTCTTTTCGGAAAATCGCCTGGCAAAAGTGCCTGCACCCGCTGAATATGATACGGGTATAAAAGGTTTCTTTTAAGAATATTCCAAACTGTAAAGTTACTAATGTGTACCATCTGACCAATTTTCCGAGTGCTTGTGGTGGGATCTTCCTCGAATTCATTGAGCACTTGTTCTTGAATTTGAGGAGTAACTCTTCGGGGATGTCCGTTTTCAGCGATGAGTTTTTTAAAGCTGCCGATTTCACTTAGACGTTGGTGTAAATGCGTAAACATAGAGTGATGAGGAATAACACGATTCGGGTAATGTTCAGCATAAATACGCAAGGCTTCCCGTGCATTTCCGTTAGCCAGTCCATAAATGAAGTGCATATCGCACATTTCATTATTTGTGTAATTGTTAGCCATTTTTTTAACAAATTAATCTTGTCAACTGGCGGACAGTGACTATAATTTAAAATTTAAAATATCACTCACGTAACTTATGAGATCCTTCAAGGAACCGTGTCAGGAGCTCTACTTTTTATAATATATGTTTAAAATCTTTTAAAAATAAATTCCAATAAGAAAATTGTAAGCTATTGTGATGATACTACAATTTTGTATACGGCGAATAGAAATACATAATATAAAATACACTTTTTGAAGAAACTTTAGTAATATTTCAAATTGGTTCTAAAATAGCAGGCTTTCCCTTAATGTAGAGAAAGCGAAATTTATAATAGTTTCACATCTTATAATGATAAGCTTCCTAGAATGAGACCTAGACTAAAATGGTTAGTGTTTAATCCAGAAATCTCAATTTCCGAAGCAGAAACCATTACATATTTAGAAATTATTATACATCAAATTCTTAAATTGAAATTTGCTTAAATTCATTAGACACGTAGCTGACAACCTCGGAGACTTGATATAAATTTAAGTACTTAAAGACTTACTTAAATATTAAACTGGTTGTTTCATTAACACAATCTGAACTTGGTTATAACATAACCAGCGGAGTAAAAGATTCTCTTTTAATAAACTGCTAAACATATTATTTCCAATTGATTTATTATTTACGGCAACTCAATTATTTGACATAAGATAGTTCTATATATACGTAACTATATCACGAAGAATGTTATTTTATTGTGTTTATAATTTGGAATTTTTTTATTGGTAGATTAATGCCTGGCCATCAAAATATCATTCCAAATGTTCAATTATTATCTCTAATTAGTTAGCTTTAGTGTAGTATAACATAATATATAAAAGAAAACATTACTAACAAGTTGCCAATAAGGACAACTGTAATTTTTTCATTCAAAAATTTTGACAAATAAGCGAAATATTATTATTGTATATATTTAGGCTGATATCGTCCATACACCTTAGCTGGATAATGGTTGTGGTCAAATAATTATCAATTACTAGAAATTTTGCTTTTACAGCTGCGTTTTTGTTTAGATATTTAGATTCACTATTAGAATAATTTAAGGTTGGGAATACTATTCTTCACTGCATCTTCTAGGTGTAAGTATTAAGAGCGAATAAGTATAACGTAAACCTGGACGATGCTTGTTTTGTAATTTAATTTACTTAATTTAAGTAACAAACGAATTTTGCTCTTTAGAGTCTCTACAAACAAATATTAAACACAATTTTATTATTTCGTAAAATTGTAGGAAATTAAACAAACAAAATCACGATATAACCAACTGCAAAAGGTTAAAACAAAATAATAAAGAAAATACGTCTTATGCATACAATAGAAAAAAGCTTTCTTTTAAAATTCAAAAATAAACGGTCAAATTAAATTGCAACGTACCTCGAAAAGAAAGGGCGTATAATGATTTCAAGAGGGAATAATATATCATTTTAAAATTTGACAAATTAAGGTCATCTGAAACTGATCTTAGCGCAACATAGACAGTTTTACTGAATTTTTTTTGATAGAGCCGCTAAGTGTAAGTCTTATTTTAGCTATTTATCTACAATAAGCCTTACTTTAGAATGAACATCAAGAAACGTCAGTCAGTAGATATAGTTCTATGACATCCGAACTCGTCCATGTGAAACTAGTATCGTGTGTTATGAGACAAGTTTCATCGATAATGTCTGAAATAGTATAGTCATTGATTGCAAAAAACAATTAATAATGTATGGGTAATTCAGAATGGAAAACATATTTGCCATTTATAAACGCGAATAAAATCATATTCTACCATTTGAGGAATTTAATGATGATGAGGTCTTTAAATTAATTAATAGTATGTAGGCATTTCTATTAAGTTTGTATTATTCATATAATCTTCTTATAAAAGCATTTTAAAACGAGCTATTTAATACTTGAAAACAATCTTAAAAGTTATTACAGTAAATTTTGAAAACCATAAATTCTTATTGCAATTCGCTATAAGACTTTCATTAACTTTCAGGAAAAAAGGGAATTTGTTTTGGTCTGAAAAATGAATAAACAGTTTTTAATTTTGTATCGTCAACGAAATGAGAGAATTACGCAAAAATAAAAACGACCAGCCAGCACTTGACAAAGGACACTGCCAAGATCGCTAATCCTCAAATGTTTCAACAAGAGGAAAGCACAATAAGCCGGAGCGTTAATTAAAAGTAAACCAAATTAATTTGCTTTGTAGGATTTTATTAAAATAATAAAAAGAAAAAATAAATTATACGCAGCAATCAAATTTTATAAGAAATTCTAGAGAAAAAATTATGTTACTGTTTTTAGTGATTATACAAAAATATTATTTACTTTTAATTATATTTTCATCATGTTTATTTCTAATTTATATAATGAAAAGTTCGCCAGAACAGTTAATTTTCATTATTTTAATAAATAATTAAAATGGTCTTTTGTACATATTCTCTTTACAAAGCTCAAGCGCAGGGTATTTCGAAACACATTACCGCTAAAACAACAACGACTCATTGCCGAAAAAACAAACCGAATTTATAATTCTGCGGGTATTTATTTTAAATCGGGGCATTTTCAATTTGGCATAAACAAACACACAAACAACCACATAACAAAACACTGTTTGCGTTATATCAGCGGGATAACGTATTGAAAATATCCCGAGACACTGAAAATTGCATCGTTCCGATCGGTTCAATATTACTGAATTGGTAGTGTATTAAATTATCTAGTATTAGGTTGTGAATTGAAGCTTTATATAATAAAAAAAAACTATAATTTGCATATTTTAAATAGATTGGAATTTCTAATTAATTATTACTAGTCTCCAATTTAGTTTATCTTCATATAATTTTATGCAATTTTGAGTAATATAATATTTGATGATTTTTATTTGTTTTCTCATCTTGAATTTTTTTCTGCAACGTCTTCTCGCATATGAGATCTTTGTCAGTTTTGTTTAAATATTCAGTTATTTTCTATTTATTCCTGATTTTCTTTTTAGCGTGCTTTGCTTATTTATTTTCAGGTAACTTTACGTATTTCTCCTTTAAGCTGTTGTTTTAATATAAAGTAATTGTAAACTTGTAAATATTATTTTATAAGTCAGGAATAAATACTGAAACTTTGCTTATAGGTTTTTTAATATTTTTAACTAATTTATTATATTAAATAATTAATTGTAAAGCTGATTTTAATTTTTCTTGGATTTTTCATTAAATATAAAAGAAAGTATTTCTGTTGTTTTAAATGGTGCGACAATACAAAATACAATGCCAGCAGCAGCTTGGAATATTCTCATTTATTTATTTAAAAAATGCTTAATTTTTTTTAATTAATTAAAAAACTATATTGCGAAAAGCTGAAATATCTAATAATTCTTACCTCATAAGTTAGTTACTAATGCTTGTATTTTATAAAAATTGATGAAGTTGAACAATAATTAGTTTAATGCTCAGTCTCTTGCAATAGTAAGTAATGGATAGAAAGTTAATATTTCTAGACTTATTTTCGACTTGCAGACTTTTATATATAAATTCAATCCTTTAAGGAAACCTAGAATTTTTTTGTAAAATGTAATATTGGATAAATAGGAATTTCCAATAAGCTCCATTAAATTACATTACAGTATCTTTAACTGTACTGCAGATATGACTATCTACATAGCCTAAATTATTTTAGAATTTCTTGACTTTCCGTCAAGCTCATCACAAAGACTTAAATTTAATATTTTTAATTCCGGTTTTTATATCCTTGCATTATTTGTATCTTTTATATTATTATAATTTCTTTCTGTTTAAATGAATAGTGATCTTGTGAATAATAGTAATTGTATATCAGCAAAATTCTTATTCAAATAAAAACTTTAAGCGTTCTTGGGTATATATTTTTAAATTGATTGTCAGTAGTGGAAGAAATATATAAAACACTTTTAAGTAATTTTAAAGTTGCGGTGGCCAAAGAAGTTTTTAACAATTCCATTCCGCCATACGCTCAAATATTAAAGACACTTCGTCTTCCTGTTTCGCTCGCTCTCTAACCGAATTTCTCGTATTTTGTTTTTTTTCCTTTTTGGAGCTCGAATAGGATATGGCGTTTTAGTGCGAAAAAGAGATGCATTTTTTTATTGTTTTTAGATTCACTTTTTATTAAATAATAGTAACTTTTAAATAAATATATTGTGCGAAATAGTTTTATTGTAGTAACTATATAGTAACAATATTCGTAGGCATTTTATATATTGAGCGATTCCTGACTTGTAAATCTTTTTTTTTTGGAAGAAAAGTTAAACCTTCAAGTGTTATATGTGAATTTATACAGGGTGTCCCAAAATTAGTGGACGAAACGCGAATCCTATATTCTTTGGTCAAAAATAACCTCACTTTTTTCTATAAACATATATCGGCAAACGCCCCCCAAGGGAGCTACACCCCTTTTAAAGGGGGCACCTGAAGATGGTTTTTTCCACTTATTTTTGAAACGGGTAAATATAAAAATTTTAAATTTTGATATTCTCCCAATTTTGATATGTTAAATTTAGTTCTCATTTCATAATTTTCATTATTTAGTCAGGTGCGTATTATTTAGGGGGTGAGCCTAAAAAAATACTTAAAGAAAACATGCAAAGTTTTTGTTTTTTTTTCTTTAAATTTTAAAAATTTAAAGCTTTTTACGTAAAAAAGTACCTCTTGATTAATAACTCTACGAGTAACCATTTTCGAGAAAAACGCATTTAAAAATAACGCTGCATAGTATTATTAATAACAATTTGTATTAAAACTCAATAGCATGCTTCAAAAGTAAATTGATAAATAAATTTGCAAACAGATAAAAATACTCATTTATTTGAGGCAAATATTCAAACAAGTTTCCGTTTTCCTGAATGCATAACCTGGATCTTTTTTGAATGTTTTGGGTCGATCTAAGAATTTCAAATCGGTTTTCTCTTATTTGGCCTGCAGCTGCGAGAATTCGCCTCTGAAGCTCTTCTAAAGTATCAATTTCGGTGGCATAAATAATATTGCACATATTACCCCAAAGATAATAATCCAGAGGATTAAGGTCGGGCGATCGTGCAGGCCAGTTTATTGGACCACCTCGGCCTATCCATCTGCCTGTAAAATTATTGTCCAGCCAATTCGGCTGTAGTGAGCAGTGTAGTACAAACCTGTCGGCTGTAGTGAGCTGGACGACCAGTTAACCTGTGTGGCAAAATAATTGGGCCTATCAATTTATCTCCTATCAAACCCGCCTATACGTTAAAGGAAAATCTATGCTGAAAGTTAGTTCGTCGAACTACTATCGGATTCTCGATGCTCCAAAAATGAGTATGAATAAAGCCCTATTAGCTGTTAAAACCCTTACTCCTAGAAAAAGTTGCCTTATCTGACCACAAAATTTTTTGACGAAGATTTGGGTGATTTAAAATCCAATGGCAAAAGTCTACTCGAGCTGGAAAATCTCCTGAATCCTTTTATAATGGAAAGGATGGTATCCTAACATCTTAGTCATTCTTCCAATCTGAAATTATTTTTAAATATTTTAAATTGCATAGGAAATAAGCCTAAACCTTAGTAAGCCACTAAACATTCCAGTTACTCGTCAAAAGGATTTGTTTTGGGGTGTCTGATGTTTGTGATATGACTCATCCAAGTAAATAAAGTAAATAATAATAATAATAATAGTAATTAGAGTATTTTGAAATGAATTTAATGCGATCCGACGATAATAATTATTATCAACACTATTTATACCAATCTCAATTTTCAGTTATAAGTACTTTAAATTTAATTTTTTGGATAACAAATTAGGTACTTAATTATTTATCATATTTAATTTTACTTACATTTGACTTTGGGATATTGGTAATCTCTTCTAAGGTTCTCAATGATATTTGAGGGTTTTCTTCAATTAAATTCAGTACTTCCCCATAACCATCATTTGCAATTGGTCTTCTTTCCCTCGAGCACGTTTGAAGTATCCATATTCAACTAAATTTCTATGAATTCTAACAAAAACTTTCCAATGTGGAAGCCTTCTTGCAGGAAACCTCCGCCGATACTTTCGTGCAACGGCATGTGCGTTTCCATTGCAAAACCCATACATAAAATGAATATCTACTTTTTCACGGGTCGAAAAGTCTTCCATAGGTAAAAAGATGAAACAATTTGAATGCAAAATGACAACTAATCATTTACAACAAATATTAATGTCATTATGCAGTGTGTCAATTTTTTCCAAAGCCTGCTAATAAAAATTGGTAGTGAAAATAATACTATGCAGCGTTATTTATAAATGCGTTTTTCTCGAAAATGGTAAATCGTAGAGTTATTGACCAACAGGTACTTTTTTACGTAAAAAGCTTCAAATTTTTTAAATTTAAAGAAAAAAAAAACAAAAACTTTGCACACAATTTTTTTTAGGTATTTTTTTAGGCTCACCCCCTAAATGATACGCACCTGACTAAATAATGAAAATTATGAAATGACAACTAAATTCAGCATATCAAAATTGGGAGAATACCAAAAGTTAAAATTTTTATATTTACCCGTTTCGAAAATAAGTGGAAAAAACCATCTTCAGGTGCCCCCTTTAAAAGGGGCGTAGCTCCCTTGGGGAGCGTTTGCCGATATATGTTTATAGGAAAAAGTGAGGTTATTTTTGACCAAAGAATACAGGGTTCGCGTTTCGTCCACTAATTTTGGGACACCCTGTAGAGATCAGTTACAAACTTAAAACACGTTCCTGCTTGAGACAAATAGCTTACAGCCAAAAAGTTTGCTTTTAACAGTTTTAGTTTAACTACAAGCAAATAATAATAATATAGCAAATATCCGTCTATTAACATGTTTTTTACCAATATATAATACTATACACATAAATATGATATATTATATCTGTATGAAAAATTTATATATTTTTCAATACTATTATGGCAATTTTTAATGGCTGCAATATTAACTGAAATCCTTTTTTATAGGATATTTCACCAATTGCCAAAATATCACAATATTAGAAACTGATGAAGGTATGTGCCTAATTACCGAACGTTTGAATTTTTAAATATGCACAGCATGTTTTACTAGATCATTTAAAAGAGGCACAAAGACTACCATTTACGGCTGTCCGATAGTTTTTGCGATTTCTAGGTATGGTGATCTTCAATACAATAGCATAGAAAAGGCGTAATTTATCCTAAAAATGTATAACTCGATTGAAAATTTTCATAAGTTTCTCATTTTTTGTTATTATTTACTTTTTTCTTAAATTGTCAAGAAATAAGTATCAATAATTTACAAGTTTATATCATAAGCAAAATCTATTAAATTTTAAAATGCAGACATAAAAAATAAACCAAAAACCCGTTTTTGCTTAAAATTATCGTACAGCCAAAAAGTTTGCCCTATATTAAAATACCACAATCACGACATCATAATAAATATTTATTTACAATGATCAACAAACCTTCAAAAATATATATGCATTAAAACTTGCATAACTTTCAAATTGCTTGTGAAAAATTAATTTTTAGACATAACTTAAGCGTGCATAACTTAAATGTACATGAACCACATTCTTTAATTTTTATTTATTTGTTCTTTAACCTGCATTTTTTTGTTAAAAAATACGTTTACTGCATAACACTCTCCTACAAATTCTACTACAAGTTATTCCTATAATCTGGCATGTTTTCACTTCATTTAAACCTTTTTTTTAATATTATTTAGTTCATTTTATGTAAGTGTTTGTTCCTTGCATGCAGCTCCTAGCACGAAACCAAATGTAATATATTTTATTTACCTTAAACATATTTTCTTGAATATAAAAGTTATTGAATTATCATATCTTTACATTTGGTCTCCACTCGACTTTATGATGTAGTTTTTATTATGGTCTTTTTATCGAGTTTGTTTTGGCACGAACGTAAATTTATTTATTTTTATGACACAGTTAATGTCCTCGTTTTCTATTATATGTGGTTCTGTTTAGTTAATAAAGGAAAATAGGGCAACTGACATTTATTAAGTTGTATATGAGATCAAAACAAAGAGTGAGGAAAGAAATATCGTATGCTATTAAGCTTTTTCACACGACTTGGGCCGCATTTTTAAGCTGGAGTGCTAAGCTTTATTAAAGCTTTTCTAGAAGACAAAAAGAAATAAGTATACTATATTTTTTAATTCAATTTAGTGAACTTACAAAACCGAGGGTAATATAAAATGTCTTATTCCATTACTGATAAGTGGAAGAAATCAAGCTTATCTTTGTATATTTTTAACTTTTTGTTTTTCTATTTAGTTCAGCATTTTTATCTAGCACAATATTTTTTTAATACATTTTCTTGCTTTTTAAAAAAAATTTTTTGTGTATTTCGAGTCTTTTCAATTTTTTTATACTAGTTTTATTTTATGTTAAAGAAGAATTTAATAAATATTTTTTCGCAGAAAATGAAAACTACTACATTTTACTAAAATACTTATAGTGCTTTGAATTCCGATTTGGTTTTAAAAATAGAGCCTTAAGATAAAGATCGATTCGGTTTTTTTTCGAATCGCATCGGATTGATTTATCATTAAAATACTTGCTGGACTGACAACGACACTGCCAGAAGTTACATTTGTGATCATCTAATAATTTTCAATTAATTTCTAGGATACTTTTTTAAAAAAGCTAGGGCATTGTTTGTAGACTTCTAAAGAGCTTCTGAAACATACATAACCAGAGGGTTTGCTTACCAAATTTTAAAATTCCTATACTATTACCTAAACTCAACTTATTCAAAACAGAGCAATAAGAACTATTTTGAGGTTTCACCCATTTATTAGCCATATATGTATTAAGGTCAAGGTTCCTACAGATGTATATAATTTATGATGAATTTATGTGATAGATCAAATAAATATTGTAATGAAATAAGTAATTATAAGCTGAATTTGTTTTGATCGTATTATGCAAACAAAATACTGTAAAGTATTTCTTGGATTTACTAGAAACGTATAATGCTCTCTTCAAAACAATCTGCCGCTGCCGCATTATTCATTAGGAAAACCGAAACGCCCTGTTTAGGGCCTTTTTCAACAATAATTTAACATGGTACAAAACTCCACCTAAAAATAATGTCTTAATTTTTTTTGTGATAAATACAGTATATTTAACGATTAAACGACTTACCTGTAAGGATGTTCAATCGTAATTATACGATTAAAACCCATTCGGAACACTAGTTTGTAATAATGTTTCGCGACACGAAACGACAACACTGCTTTAAAAATTCTTCCCAGCTCCCACGTCACACATCGACCTGAATCATCATTAATGTTTTGTGTTTTGTGTACAACATATCAGTCACTAGATCGCAAGGGATCGGGTTATATGACAGTACAAGATGAGCTGGGTGGGTGTATTCCGAATGGGTTTTAATCGTATAATTACGATTGAACATCCTTACAGGTAAGTCGTTTAATCGTTAATTATACTTCTAAAAAACCCATTCGGAATACTAAGTTTGTAAGTTGTTGAAAGTTTATGGCGATCTAGTAACAAACCTAGCTTTGTCAAATTTACTCTACCTGTGAAATAAAAGGGAGTTAAAATGAGACAAATTAATCTAATTCAAAATAATTCCATTGAAAAAAATATATCCATAAGGGTATGTACATATTTAATCAGAACACTCTTATATAAATAATCATTTATATATATAATTAATAATTAAATCCTTACTTAAGCATCTTATCTCCTAACTTTAACGAGGACCTAATTTATTTCCATACCCAAAATGGATTTTACAAACACGCACTTATCTAGTATAGGTCTATCGTAAAATCTAACGAACATATTTGATTTTGCTGTCCATCCTGCAGCACTTCTTATAGTCTCTATATTGATACCCTGTCTACTGGCGGCTAAAATCGCTGAATGTCTGGTACTATAGCCCTTAAATTTATTAATATCTATGCCGCTACTTTCTAACGCCTTTTTTATCCACCTATGTAATAGATAAAGTTTGTGTGGATACTACCCGGTATTGGTTTTTATGTGTTAACAATAAATAATTATTATCTTTATCACATCGTTTTGGTCGGGTGGCATTAATATAAAAACATAAAGTTGTTGCCACACAAAGTTCCGGTTTTTCTCTAAATATGGGAAATCTTAAAATCAGTTGGCTTTTATTGTGATAAGAGGTCTTTATTACATCTGTGATAACAATTTTTATTCTATCTTCATACGTATATATATTGTTTAACTGTATTTTAGATAGGGTTTGCATTCTATGGGCAGACGTGAAAGCTAAGAGTGTAACTAGTTTAATCGAAAGCATATCAAATGAAATATTTTCTAAGGGATAAAGTTTGGACAAATAATTCAAAACCTTTACCGGATCCCATGTTTCTTGATATTTGGGGAAACAAGATTTAATCCTAAAAGCACTTTTTAAGAATCGTTTAAATTTTTTTTAAATTTCCCGTTATATCTGTAATGAGTTTAATGACTGACAAATGTGCATTTAATGAATTGTAAGACGCCCCTTCATTTTGACACATACTTAAAAACTTAACTACTTGTTTACTGTCTGATTGAAAAACATTTATGTTATTTTTTTTTCGCAGAATATCCACCCCTTTTTAAGAGACACGTTATAATTTTTGTTGTGCTCTCTTCGTATAGGATTCCCTGATAGCCTCCCTGCAACCAGGGTAAGACGTTCCCAAATCGGATGGCCCTCCCTAAAAGGAGATAATATTAAGTTAATCCTTGGCCGAAAATAAAGTAGCTGGCAAACTAATAGTTTCTGAAATTTTGGATACCAGTTTTGAGTAGGCCAAAATGGAACTACAAGTATTCCTTCCTCTTAGTTATAACTTTCCCTACCAGACAAAAGGGTGGAAAAGCGTAAAAGAAAAACTCAGACCAATTTAATGTTAATGCGTCTACTTTAAAGGAATTTGGATCTCGCTTCCAGGATACAAAAGTCTTTTCACATTTAGTATTCAGGGAAGACGCAAAGATGTCAATCTGAGGAAGTCCCAGATTTAGAACAATTTTTTGGTAAGCCTTAATACTTAGAGTATTCTGTTTCTATGTTTAATGACCTAGACTCTCTATCTGCATCTATATTATCATGAGTATTAATATATGAAGCAAAAACATATATACTTCTCGCTTCACACCACTGCCATAATTTTTGTGATGAAATTAAGTGCCGAATACATAACACTGCCGATACGATTTATTACAGATATTGCGGTAATATTATTAATTCTAAGGAGAATGTGGCAGTTTTGAAAAATAGAAGCAAAACATCTAAGACTATTAAAAGCTGCTAAGATCTCTAAATAGTTAATATGTAATGTAGATTCGACCTCATTCCAAAACCCATTAGCTTTTTCGTTATTATAAAATATCCCTCAACCTGTGTTTGAGGCATCACTAAATATTTCTAACTTGTAGTCAATCGAACCAAAGTATTGGCTACTACAGGGCAATTCCTTTAACCACCATCGCATCTCTTTTTGTGATTTTTCTGTAATTTTAATATTTGCATTATAGTCCCCTCTGTTATTTTGTAAGCCAATACATTTTTCCCTTTCCATTTGCTTTATATATAACCTACTGTACTTAAAGGCCAAACACATTGAATTCAAGAAACCAATTAATTTTGCAAATTCTCCTCGAATTTTAATTTTTGACTTCTGAATAATTTTATTAATTTTAATTTGTGCTTTAGTGATTTTATAATCAGTTGGCCGAACTTTAAGATTCGAACTATTCCATATAAAGCCTAGGAACTTACATTCTTTCATAGGATCTAAGGAACTCTTTTAAAAATTAATAATAAACCCCAACTTATAAAGTAATTTTACAGTTTCCATAACATTAAGGAAACATTCCTTTTTGGATTTCCCCAAAAGAAAATAATCATCCAAATAATTCACTGATTCCAAGCCTACTGATCTAAGTTTAAAATTTACAGGTTTTAGCAACTTGGTAAATACGTATGGTGCTATACATAGACCAAACGGCATACAATAAAATTCATAAAGAATATTGCTAAATTTAAATCTTAAGAATCTTCGGTACTTTTTTGCTATTGGTATAACAAAATACGCATCCTTTAAATCAATAGTTGCCATAAAAGAATCTTTTGTTATTAAGTTTTTTACTGACCGATAATCCTCAAGCTTGAAATGAGGAGCTTGAATACATCTATTAAGACGCTTAAGATTTAATACAAATCTATAACCCCCATCTGATAGGCATCAAAAAATATGGCGATAAAAATTCGCCGCGTTTGTGTTTGCATTTAACGATAGCTCCAATACCTTCTAGTTTTAAAATTTCACGATTTAAGTTAATCAATTCTTTTTTAGAAATGTTTACTGACGGAACTCGTTTCTGAATGGGAGTTTTAATAAAAAGGATTGAGTACCTCTAGTTGTGGTATTTCCCCGACCAACGCTGCTTTTGGTTGGACTGCTTGCCCCGAGTCCACTGTGGCTGCTTCTCCGTTTGCAACTCTGGTTGTCTCGCCCTCTTCCTCCTGTCGTACTTCTCTGTCTTGAACCTGGGTCTGTTGCTTTGGCGCTTGTAGTTTAAGCGATCCTTCTTTTCTTGCTTATTTCCTGAAGAACCCGCTTTTAAATCTAAAGCAGTTCTCTTTTGCAGCTTTATATTTTTCTTGGAAGTTCTCCCCAAATAGTAATGAGTCAATCTGGGATTTCATAGCTACCTTCTGAACATCGGCGTTTAAAGAGGGATATAGTTCATGTTTCCGGTGGTAGGATATGAGGTAATGTGCTTCACAAATTAATTTAGCTGCATCAGCTAAGGCTGTTTTTGTATTATGGTCAATCGTATGCGGAGCTGCGTCTGATATATATAAAAATAATATTTAAAACAGAACCTTGTGCTGCCAGAGCTCTTCCTAGCTTGTTTTGAATGCTCATGGAAAACTGGTCCCTTTTAATTTGAGCTGGAGACAGAGATATCTCAGTCTCGGGGTTTAATTTCGGAGCTTCTAGAAACTGGCCGTTATCGGGCGTTTTATATTTTTCAGTAAGCGCCTCTCTGATATCCTTTCTAGTCCCTCGCTCAGGTAGCTTGACCATCGATTTACTAAAGCTTCGCATAACGGAGGGCCTTTCTCCCCAATAATTTTTGGGTCCTCTCCCAAAATTACGTTTAAGGTTAAATCCTTTTCCACCCTTTCCTGAGGCTCGTCACCATTCCCGGAAAAATGATCTGACTCTGACCCTGAATCTGTGGAATCAGAGTATTCACCTGAAACAATATTATCTTCTGAATTCTATCCTGCGTAAGTATCCATATATTTTAATAGTTGGCAATTAGCAAAATAACTATTAATTGTTCTTATTAATTTTTAGGTATTTCTGGTTGCTCACAAACGTGAGAAAACAACCAACTAAATACACTACCAATCAGTCAAAGTTGCCCCAACAAAAATAAAAAAGGGAAAAGCAACTTATGTCAGTTGGCCCAGTAAAGGAAAAACCAACTTAAAACTAAATCGTTTTAATTTAACAATTATTTATTTATATGTAAAATATTTCAATCGGTATTACCTATTAAATGAAATATTTCCATATGGTATAATAGAAAGGAATTCATACTCGCCTGCTTATCTTATTTCGAATATAAGCAATTCTCGGACTTCTCATGCGGCTATTTTGCTTACTAATGAAGATATGTATTACCGTGGCTTAAAAAACATATTTTTATTTAAAAGTTTATGTAATTTCTTTGAAAATAAAAGGCGCATTTGTTTTTATAGGTTTGTTTAGGTTCAATAGTACCAAAGATTATTATAGCTACGCAAGCGTAGCTATAATCTTCTTTGATAGTACCCACATTATTTACTGTTGTGCGAAAAAATAGAACTTACTTGAAGTGGAACTCTCCATAAACCTCTCAAATTTTTCCATTTTCCTCCTTAAATCTTCAAGCAATCGCTTCTTTGCTTTCCTCTTAAGGTCTTCTTTCGCTTTACGCTTCATTTGAACACTTCTCATACAAAAATTCGAGATATCACAGTATTTTATAGTAATTTTTATTGTTTATACATATAGTATTTTATTTTACTAAATAAAAAAATATATAATTATTGTAGAATATAAGTCTAAAGACTTTATTTTAATATACTTTAAATAAGAACGTATTTTTTTGAATAAAGACAATATTTTTTAGGTAGAAAAACCACTGGCGAACACGAATACGAATACTGGAGTTTTGCCATAAAATCTTTGATATATTTTAATATTTATCCTGCATTATTACCAAAAAAGCAGCAATTTATAATACATTGCCCTCATTTATACTCAATTTTTCTGTCAAGAAATTACTGCCAAACCGTGTGTTATATTTAATCCATAAAATTCATCTTAAATTTATTGAATATTAGACTTTCGTATTATGTGAGTATATATTGAAAAGATTGAAACTTCCATTCGGAACATATTGCTCGTCTTTTACGGTCTTATATGTTGAAATATACCCATAAAATGATTTTTAGATTACAAATAAAATATAAAAAAATAACGAAAAAATGTTATGTTTAATGCAACATGTTTTAAAAGATTTTATGCCATATTTGTCGACACACTTCACTCGGCTTGCTCTGATATTTGTCAACCGAATCCTTTGTTAAATTTCGCATGAGTAAATATATGTTAGTCTTTGACAATATGCTCAGGGTATTGTGAAAAATGTGCCTTTTATATTCCGATTTGATAAGGAAAAATTCTTGTGAAAATAGTATTTTGTAATTTTCGTTTGAAATAAAGTAATCTTCCGGGGATTTTTATATTTTTATAATATTTCGATTTAATTCATAACACACATCAACCGGTTTATATTATGTATACAGTTGATATATTAAATATAGTATTTAAATTTCAATAACATAATTATTATAATTATTTCAATTTTTAGTTTATATCAGTATAAATACTACAAAAATAAAAATAAATTAACAAAAATATAATAGCATATCTTATACTGGGAGTTATAAGTCTGGACTTCTACTTTAGGGGCATAACATATACGTTATTTGAAGACAAAAGATTAAAAAAATATACCTAGACTGTCTCTACTACCGAAAAGTACTAAAAAGCCGCTTAAACTTACCGTTTTTGAGCAAGGAGCGTTTGAATTAAATTTGTTATATAAATGAAATTTTATTGCTTAATCAGAATAAATAAGTTCATCATCAAAACTTTTAACATCTGTATCCTGTCTTATTAAAAGAAATTTAGTTTAAATTGAGAAGCTCCTTTAATAACATTTTTAATTTACATTAATTTAATTTGACAAATTTTTAATTGTTATGTTGCAAATGTAATTGAATCAAAGTAAGTAGAGTCTGTAACATAGAGAATAAAATTTCCTTTAACTCAAGATATCACTCGATCCCAATTCTCATTTAAAAAAATTGATATATAGGTTTGCGTGGTGAGGAAATGGTGTCAAAGAAATGCAGTTCTTGTTAATAATTATCCTCCTGAATATTAAATTTAACGTGTCCGGCCGTTTTTGGCTCAACAATTGATTTTTCAAGATTTTCAGGATGGACTGTTTTATCTCGGACAAAATTAAAACAAAAAGAGTTTAATTAACTGTATTTCAAATTAAATGCCGTGTAGCTTGCCATTTTTTATTACATAAAAAAAAATTATAAAGATACATTTTCAAAAATAGCCGACAGTTTTGCAAAGCAACTTTTATTTAAAAAACGGGTTTGTTTTTTAAATAAAATTTTCTTTGAAATGCTCTGATGAACCATAATTTTTTTTAAACGGACGCAATATTGGATTTTTATTTTCATAAAGGGCACATTTTTTGTCTTGCCAACTATGCGTATACATATAATATGTACACAGGGTTACATGCGTTAGTCAGTATGCTGTGGAATCAGTTTTTCTCGAAATTGTCAATTTTAAAAAGAAAAAAAACGCTGCCTGAAAACTGTTCGATTAATTAAAATTTATACTGGAGCTTCATAGTCATATTAACGGGTAAACTTACTAAATTAACGAAACCTTTTTTGTGCGACAAAATTCGTCGAAAAAGATATTTGTTGAAACACTTGTGTAATTTATTTTTAAAATTAATTAAAAAATATTTTATATACTTACACTGGCCAGTAATATAAAAAAATATTTTTTTTAATTTTACCCCTCATATGTTTGAATTTGACTGCTGTCATTGGTAGTAGAACAAAAATATTTGTCAAATGGCTGTGACGATGCTTTTTTGTTATGGAAATGTAATAAATATAATTAACTAATTAGTTGCCCAAATTATCCTTTGATTTCTAATAAATAAAAAGATTTTTCTTAGAACATTATTCGTAAACTTCGTATAGTATACTTAAGCAATATTCCTACGTTTTAAATCTCTTTCAATTCATTTGCGATGCAGTTCTCTACAATTTAAGCCATTTGGCATCGTACAAAAAGTTTTCAGCAACTAAATCTTTCGGTGCTGTAAAAGCAAGAGACACCAAAAACAGCCCTATTCAAGAAACACGCCCATTACTTTAGCTCTCGCGGTAAATCAGCCCTTGAGCAAACGAAACAAACAGACTTTCACCATCCGTTGCACTCAGCTATAAGTTTCGTGTTGTCTTGGCATTTTTGTGTGTCGTCTCCTAATTGATCTATGGCACAACGGGGACGACTCGGCTTCGCCACTATACTGTAGCGTTCACCTTCTATTGATCTAAGAAGTTCAATTTGGCTCTTCTGTGACTTTTATTTGGGGACATATTTTTCCTTCTGTCGCTCCCAATTTCGGCAAATCTCTGACACTGGACAAGTCTTTTATGGATGTTGTTTGTTGTTCGCATCAAATATTTTGTTCAATTGAGATAAAGCTGTTGCTTTGAAAAACTTAAAAGCCCTTTTATACACACTCTTGCAAATTTGTTGTAATCCATCTGATGTTAAAGAATGGATTTACTTTAATTGTTAATAAATGTATGTAGTGCTTTGTCACCTTAACAAAGTTATGAAGTTAATAAGGACAAACATAAAAACATAGTTCTTTGCATTTTTCTCAATTAAAGTCTTTTTTTTGTTTCAGAAAAATTGAATGAAATCAAAAATTGTGAGTGTCGAAATATGATATAATATTTAGTCGACATGTGCCCCTGTATCATTAACAAATTACGTGAAAGCCATGATTGATGCTAGTTTACTGAATATAATGTTTACGGATCATGGAACAACAGTAAAAATGTAACGTTTACCCAATTCCGGCTCCTTTGGTAATGTTTGTGCTTAAATAGCAAATTTTATTTTTCCACGAAATGGCAATTGATAGCAAAAATGGTAAATATCAATTCTTAGAAATTTACTTAAATGTATTTTGCATTTCATTTGTTATGCAAAACCTTTACCAGTTATATTTGAAAAAGATGGCACTGAATGTAATAGTAAATCTGCTGTCAATTCAAAAAAATGCAGAAAAATAGACTCCAGAAAACCACCTATTTTAAACCAAATTTAATAAATTGATTGACTCTAGGTATCTAATACAAGGTAAATTATATAGAATCTTGATTTACGTTCTGTTTTATTTTGTATTGTACAGGTAATTCAGAAAATAAATTCAAATTAAAAATTTCTCCTAAAAAAGGAGAGGGAAGGTTTTTTCAAACCTATGGCCCTTTTTTGATTACAGATTGACTTTACTTTGACATCTATCAAATAATTTTATAAAGTAAAACTATGATGCTTAATGTTTCCTGCTGAGTTAACTGGATGTGGGGTCAAATAAACTCGGATTTTAAATTTTAATATTGTCGATGCTTCGCCTTATCTTAGACCATCCTCAGGGTGCTTTAGTTGATATATATGTATATATTGCTAATGTAATTTATACAACTATTAGTGCTTTTTCTTTCTGAACATCAAAATATTATAAAATAAATATTATATAAATAATATTTTATATGGATAACAAGATACATTATTAAAATAATTGTATCATATTAACGAATATAACATACCTAAACATACATTATAGAGAGTTTAATGAAACTTAAAAAAGATATATTGTACGTTAGGTACGACTTTTATTAAAACAAAAAATAGAACACTTAGTATCTTAACCTTCGTCTTCCCACGTTAGAAAAGTTACGTGAAGTCCCAAGTGGGGTACATTTGTACCCCATCATGAAAATGATACTACTGATACATTTACATGTTTTTAATTATACAAATACATAGAATAAACTTGTAACTAATCAAATTATAAAAAAACATAGTTAATTTTCTTTGCACTTAACACACTTCACTTCTTTTACATGGTGTTCCGTGCATACGAAATTTTGACACTCCTTGCAAAGTTGTCTAGATTTGTGATCTCTATTTCGATCACAGAGATAACAACGTCCACTTTTAAGTCCTTTATTTTGGTTTTCAACTGGAGGAGACGCCAAGTCTGGAACAACATCGCGCATATACTGTCTTAGCGTCTTGCTTAAGCGTCCTGAGTTATTACATCTTCGTACAATATATTCTTTTACCAAAGATTCTCCTTACTGAAGCAAAAAATATCGTCGGTCGTCCTTAGATTTTTTGATTTTTGGATACTTGATGTCCCATAAAATAAAACACTTTAGTGCCGCAATATCTAATAATTAGCCAAATATTGCCATTGGCCATCGATTGCAAATTCTGCGAACATAGTAATGCTTTACCATTTTATCTGTGGCGTCTACAGCATCCTTTGTATCATTATAATGAAGTATAATATGAGGTTTATTCTTATATTTTGCATCTGCAACAGTATCATCATGATGTTTCGTAGACAATGAAATAATTGCTTTGCCTTTGCTAGGTGTATAAGACACAATAGTATGTTCTTTTGTGAATGCAAACATACTAGAAAATTCAGGCCTAAATAATTTGGGTTGCAACTCGTTTGGAATGTATGATTAATATTTTTTCTGAGGGTTCCACACAGGGTAAGTTTTTTTTCAGCAAACTTATCTGCCAGTGGTAGACTTGTAAAAAAATTATCAGTCGTTACTCCATATCTAGTGCCAAGGGGTTCAACAAGATCCAGAACCACTCTCTCACCCTGATTTTTTTCTGGTTTGTTATTTATTTTACCAAGATAAACCTGTAAATTTATACTTTACGAATTTTTACTATCCGCCATTGCCCAAATTTTAAGGCCATATTTATCGGGCTTACTTTTAACGTAAATTCGAAAAGGACTTTTTCCTCTGAAGGAAACAAGTTGCTCATCTATAGTAACATGTGATCCAGGTAAATAGGCCATGATACAATTCTGAACAAACAAATCGAAAACTTCTCTAATTGGCGCCAATTTATCGTTTATCTTAGGCTGAGGTCTAGTAGAATAGTCGTCAAATCGAATAAATGCTGTAAGCAACTGAAATCGATCACGTGACATACTTGCCGGAATAATAGGCCTGACATATTTCTTATCTGTACACCATAACATTTTTCGGGGCTCCTTGGTTGCTTGAAGCGGTCCTTGGATCAGCAGGATTCCTAGGTACGCCTTGATTTTCATAGAATCGGTAAGCTGCCAAGTTCGTTGCAATTTATGTGGATATTTTTCATTCCATTGTCTTATTACCTATAACAAAATAATTCTTAATAAGTAACAGTAAAATAAAGAAAACTAATAATACTAATAAATAATATCAAATTAAATTTTAAATAAGGTCAATGAAAAAGGAAACTTACCTCTTCAGCTTTTCTATTCGTTTGAACTACTAATATATTCAATATATTGTCTGACATGAACAGTAAAAAAACTTCAATTTCAGTGGTAAAATTTGAACTATACGGAGTAAGACCTTGTTTATTCTTTAATTTATCTTTAGCTCCTCTGCGTGTCTGAGGATAGGGAACTTTTGACCACTGGGTACCATCTTTAGATTTATAAAATAGATTTCCACCGTCCATAGACTTTTGCTGTTTCTGCTCCACAGATGTGCCTTGACTGTCACTATCGCATTCAATAAGATCCGATTCCTCGTCATTTATTTCCGGTTCCCCGTCACTTTCCTCATCGTCAGACAAAATTACGTCAAATTTGCCTCATTTCATCATCAGAGTCTGCATATAATAGCCGTTCTAATTCGGCATCACTAAGGCCTTTCGAAACAAAAGCCTTGCAAGACTGGGGGGTGGAGGCCCCCATCGTAAAGTGGACAGGATCAATGCTCAAGCACCGCTCCATCACAGCAGAAATAAATGGAGCGACTGCAACAGTAACCACAGTAAAAGGATGTCCCCAAGGAGGGGTTCTGTCACCTCTACTGTGGACATTAGTAGTAAACAAAATTCTTAACATATTAAGTAGATCCGGATTCACAGTTCTAGGCTACGCAGATGACCTGGTAGTAATAGTTAGGGGTAAGCACGAGGGCGTAATATCGAATCGAATGCAAAGTGCCCTAAATACTATACAAAACTGGGGCGAAACTGAAGGATTATCTTTAAATCCTAGAAAAACAATTTTAGTGCCGTTTACCAGAAAAAGGAAGCTAGAACTCAGAGTACCTATATTAAACGGAACTCAGCTAACATTTTCTAACGAGGTGAAATACCTGGGGGTTACCTTGGACCACAAGCTAACTTGGAACAATCATCTAGACAAGACCATTTCCAAAGCCATAGTGGCAATCTGGACATGCCGCAAACTCGTTGGCAAGACATGGGGGCTAAAAGGCTAAAACCGAAAATGGTATACTGGATCTACCAAACAGTCATTAAGCCCATCATCACATACGCTTCGCTGGTATGGTGGCCGAAGACCAAACAAATAACCGCACAGACCAAATTAAACAAAGTCCAAAGGCTGATATGTCTAGGAATAACCGGGGCAATGTCCACTTGTCCTACCACAGCCTTAGAGACACTGCTAAACATGCCTCCACTTCACATAAGCGTGAAAAAAGAGGCAATTAACAGTGCTTACAGGCTTTTCCAAACCGGCAAATTCAAGCCTAGGGATTTAAGTGGTCACCTGCGCATCCTCGAAGAAATTAAACTGGAAAATGCCAGCAAACCACGTGACCACATAACGGCCATGCTGGATCTAGAAATTCCATTCGAAGTGATCATAGATGATCGCCAATCATGGGAGAAAAAAGAAGTACCAAAAGTCGACAATGCATCGCTATGGTACACAGACGGTTCCAAATTAACAGAAGGAGCAGGACTGGGCGTGTCAGGCCCTAACATTAAGATCTCAAAGTCACTGGGCAAATACCCTAACATCTTTCAAGCTGAAGTGCTTGCCATAGACATATGCGCAGAAGAGTGCATCAACGCCAAGGCCTCCAAAGAAAACACATATTTATACTATCAGACAGCCAAGCTGCTCTAAAGGCCCTGAAAGCTTTTAAATGTGATTCAAAGCTAGTCTGGGAGTGCAAACAAACCCTAAAGCGCCTTACAACAAACAATCAAGTAACACTAATGTGGCTACCTGGCCACCGGGGTATAGAGGGGAACGAAGAAGCCGATCGCCTTGCAAAAAAAGGGGCTCAAACACCATATTATGGTCCAGAGCCATACTGTGGTTTAATGAAGACCCACATCACCGAAGACCTAAACAGGTGGGAAAAAGAACAATTGCTGTCGCACTGGAGAAGAGCACCAGGACTAAGACAGGCAAAAAAGTTTATAACCACTTCTAGAAAAAGAGCTGAACAGCTCCTAGACATGAACAGATCAGACATCAGAACAGCAGTCGGACTCCTAACCGGTCATTGCCCAGTGAAATATTACCTAAAGGCAATAGGTATAACAGAGGACGACCATGTAGATTCTGCAGCAATGCCACAGAAACAGCAGAACACCTGCTCTGTGAATGCCCGACTCAACTCTGCAAGAGGCTCAAGTACCTGGAAGGGGTACAACCAACACCTCAAGAAGTGGGACAACTACCTCCCAAAAATATAGCTTTGTACGGCAGAAGTCTAAGACTTTTTGAGACAAACTAAGACAAGTAGAGTTATGCACAAAATATCTCACAGGTAGCAGTGCTGAGCGGCGGATCAGCCGAAACGACTCCCTTCTCAATCTACAATCTACAAGGCCTTTCGATATTTTTGATTAAATTTTGAAAAAGCGAAATACCACAAAACTCGCAAAACTAACTGCTAAAACAAAACACTTGGCTTTGAAATAAATAAAACAGTCACACAACAATAAGTCTGCGCACTTATTGTGTGTGTATGTAAGTGAACACTTATTGAAATAAAAACTGATATTTTCAAGTCTTGTTTTCTATCTGAACAAATTAAGATAAACAAAGATTTTTCTAATTTTCTCGAAAACGAATCGACCGATTTAAAAAAACCAAACGTCAAAATAAAAGACTTTGAAAGACCTTTTAAACAAGCTATTACTCGATACTCCTTGCCATTTAAAAATTTTAAGGTGATGACCCTGGTGGGCAGAGGGTGAAAGGGGGTGAAGTAATTTTATGTTAAAAAGTGTTCCCCCTTGACAAACCTTTTGACGTATTTCGGCATTTTTTTTTTAAACAGTGGTTTTCGATAAATCCGTGGTGGGAAGTTTTCAAATGAACACCCTGTATGTAGCTGGATATTTTGCACATAAATTAGAGAAAAAATAAAATGTGGAAACAATTGTGAGGAATTTTTGATACAGGAATCTAACCTTAAAGATGAAAAAAAAATTGTCCAGAACATATTGAAAAACTTAAATTAATTAAAATTTTAATAAAAGCAATACTCTACAAACAAATAAAATGGTAGTCTGAAAAATTTAAAACTAATACAAATGATATTAAAGTTATATTATATATGTTTCAAAAAAAAAATACACAGAAAAATTAAAATTTTATTAAACCTATAATTTAATTATTTTAAATTAACTCATAAGGCTCTTTTGGAGTTTCAAATTTTATTTTTATCATTTAAATTAAATACAGAATAAAAGGAAATATTATTACATTTCCCTATTATTAAATCTCTAATTCTAATTTGCAATGTAATTGCAACAAAAATGTTAAAATACTTTTACGTTTGTGTTAAAAACTTTCTTAAATAATATTTATATTTAAGTAATTAGAGTAAAATGTCTTCCTGATGTTATTATCTTTATGTGAATAAAAATATGCGTTGCTTTAAAATGCTATTGGTGTTTTAATTATTAAGTATAATTATATGTTTCTATGTTAAATCAGAGTACTTCTGTATTATAAATTTGATTATTATAAGTATTTATATTAATTACATTAATACTATTACGTTCTTATTATAACTATAAATACATATCAGAATAGAACATCGCGAAAATTCCCCAGCTACAAAATATATTTCTGATAAACGGTAGAATATCTTATTATAAAAGCGACGCCACTGATTTTAAAGAGCACTGCAAGGTGACACCATAAGCCAGTGGCTGAGACGTAAGAGGACGGAAAAATAAGGTGACACGATTCTTATCATGGGGCTTGCGCATCTTCACATATTCTCAATCAACGGTTTTAGGCTAAAAATAAATTTTAGATGGTACTGCTATAGTTGTTTTTAGATTTTTAGCTCTTTATGTGTGTGTGTCCAAAGTATATTCTTAGCTTTTTTAACATAATCATCTTTGTTGATAACCACTGTTGTGTTATTCTACCTTGTTACCTTTGTCAACCTTTAATATAAAATTTAGGAAAAATGTACGACTGTATAACATTTTTAAAATATTTTTATGCAGGTGAATATTACTCGAAGTGTAAAATTCCGCTTTTTTAGTTTGACAGATATTTACATTGAAAGGTTTCAAATTGACACCCTGTATATCAATATGAATTATTGGTTATATGGAATAAATAAAATTCAAATATTTCTATTTTGATTAACTTTTATTATTGTAAGTGAGAAACACTTAGAAGACTTTTCTATATCAACTAAAAAAAAAACTCTACTCAACCTATACTCTATATTTAATAAGCAACTAAAGCATAATAACCGTTCATAATGCTGATGCCTAATCAGCTCCTTTTATAAAAACAACTTTCGATTCTTTTTCGATGTCACAAAAATATTTTTTTTTTCTGGTACAAAGATTATTAGGAAATTGATTTTTGTTTATTTTCCAACAGAAGTGTTTATATAATCCAAATAATAAAAACCTGACAATGCCCTTTGTTATCTTCTAGCACATTACTATTAATTCAGGGGCAGAGCATACCATTAAGGGATACTAAAGCAAGAATTAACCCAAAAAATAACTTTTCACTACGCCACAAATCCACTTCGTGCAGCGAAAACAGAAAATGTTCCCAGTTCACGTACTGTAGCTGCGTTAATGAAGGTAATGAGCATATGACTAGAGTTAGTAGGGCTTTGTTTACGGCGAACCGGAGCGCCTTTTCAGTGTCATTGTTTTAAGTTGCATTCTCGCGTAATTAACAGCCTTTGGCGGTGGTAACTTAATTATTTGTGAAGCGACAGTAAAGTCCGGATTTTCTTATGCGGATTCGGCGGAATAGGGCATTTGTCGTCGACTTTCCTATTATATTAATCATGTTGCTTGGAAGGGGACATTTTACTGCCAAGGGGTTTACCTTTTGTATAATTAGGCTTAATGACAGACCTTTTTTGGGATAATGTAATAATATTTCTTTCATATTAGAAAAAGCCTATATAACTTTAGGGTTAAAAGCATTAAAGAAAAAGAAAAAATATTAATTTGATTTAGGACTTAATGACCCAAAAGATTATTAGTGTTTTGTCTTTTGCTTGAATACTACGACTAATATTTACAGTTATATACGTATATGTGATTAAAGATGATTTCGTGATATTGTTAATATTTTTGTTTAATATTATTCTGATCTCTCATAAAAAAATTAAAGTTTTTCCGTCAAGTCTAATGCCACTCCAAAACATTAGTGATCCACCACGTTGCCTTACTACTTCCCGAGCATGACGCAAACGACTTTCATTTCCTTCCTTTCTCCGGACACGAATTCTACCAGAATCAGGATCAAATGAAAATCGAGACTCATCCGTAAAAAGAACTGTGGCCCATCTTTCTTGATTCCAATTAACATGTTCTTGGCACCACGTTAATCTTGCACCTCGATTTCCTAAAGTTAACCGAGGAACCCTTAGGGGTCTTCTAGCACGAAGTCCTCTCTCATGCAAACGGTTTCTAATAGTTTGACCTGAAACCTCGACGTTATGCACTCGTGAGAGCTGCTGAACCAAAACAGAGGCTGTTACCGTGGGATTTCTTTGAGCTTGCAAAGTTATAAAACGGTCTTGGGCAGGTGTGGTAACACGCGATGGGCCTAGATGCCGTACTCTAACATCATTTGTCTCTCTATATCTTGTCCATAAACGGTTAATTACACTGGGAGATGTATCCAAAGCTCTTGCAACGTCTCTTTGACTTGTTTCTGCATTCCGACTCCTCTCAGCATTTCCTCTCAAGTTAAATGTCGTCTTGCGTTATTTCGACATAATGTGCAAGTACAAAAAACGCTGTCCTGGCATGATTTTTTGTACCCAAATATTTATTTTACTTCGTTGGTATCTTAATATTAAAGGTAGTATCTATTCCGTATGAAAATATAAATATATAAAAATTTATAAGGCGAAAAAAACTATTTTTCTAAGTGTTCCTTAGACCATTTTGATGTGTATATGACGTTTTTATAAATTGATAGTATTAACATATTTTGACTCTGGTTTATATTTTTAATCTTAATATTTTTCCTTAGCTCTTTATTAAAATATTTAACCTGTCAAAGAGTAGGTAAAGTCTACCTAAAATGGGGTACTTAAGACTTAAGAGTGCATATTTTTTTTATAAAAGGTGAATTGATACTGGCATTTAATTTCTGTAACATTACTATATTCAAGATAAAAAAGACATACAATTCGTTCTTCAAGAAAAAAAAAACTCCCAAAGGCGCACCCTTCTCTCTTTGCGTCTTTGAAGTAAGATCTATTACAGTAAAAATATATGAGGTCGGGTTCAATTTTTAAACTTTATTTCTCCTATTGCTATTTGCCTTTACTTTAAAACGACAACTTTTAGGAAGAACCAAGGAAGAGTCGCAGTTTCAATCATCACACACTAGAAGGAGGAATTAAATGCCAGTATGGAAGAAATGAGCAGAGCCCTTTAAAAAAGAAATCTCAATTTTAAGAGTTCTTCTTTAAACGACTTTTTTGGTTTTAGCGTTAGTAAATTTCTGTTTGTTTTTGCTTTTAGTCATTTCTTCCAAGCTGGCATTTAATTCCTCCTTGTAAAGTGTGATGATTGAAGCTGCGACTCTTCTCTTGTTCTTCCTAAAAGTTTTTTTTCTTTCCGTCGTTTTAAAGTAAAGGCAAATAGCAACAGGAGAAATAAAATTTTAGTTTTTCTTAGTTTAGCCAGGGGTTTCTTATCATTACCAATATTTGATTCTGTGCTAAAGTTATATTCTCTGGATGTAAGCATAAGCTGGACGTAGAAGCAGGTGTAGTAATGCAATTCCTAGGTGAGCTTGAATTGAAGTTAACAGTTTTTAATTTTTGATTAGATTTTGTCATATAAGGAAGTATAATCATTGCACTAAATATGCTAGATTGCTAAATGCTAGTCAAGTTCTGAAACTTTAGTGACATCTGTCAGAGCAAGTACTGAAGTCTAATTGAATCGTTTATTGTTGAAAGCGGTTAAGCGCCATTTTCTACTGTTTTGAGTTATTGTGAAAATCCTTCTCTCTTTCTGTATTCGCGTCATTTGATGTTGAAAAGAGGCAAGCTCTGATGCATTGCATGGATATACTTTATGCTTCTAAATTGCATTTAGCTTAGAAAGGAGGTAAGCAACGTCGCTTGCCCCCTTTCAGCAACTTACGAAGGCTTAAGGATTCTTGCTCCGTAATCGAGGCTTCCATTTGCACTGTTTACTTTGTCGTGATAAGACCTGTTGTTGTTTTTAAGACTTAAAAATGGCAGAACATTCGAATAGTGAACAAACCGAAGTTAAAAAAAGGAAGAGACATGTGAGACATGACGACGAATATTCCCAAAATGTTATAAAGCAGAGCAGAATAAAAGGTATTTCATATATTAGTTACAGAGGAAAAAGAGTCCTGGAAAAGAAAATTGGATTATGATGCAAGTAAGTTAATTTTTTTATATTAGCTTAACTTCCTATCTGCGTCGTTGTGTTTTTCTAGATGTCCCTTAAAATGTTTTACTAAAATAAATTAGGACGACAGAAATGAAATTCCACAAATTTTATAGGTTAAAAACAAAAGATGAGCAGGATATATATCTACAAGGACTTATAGAAAAACGCAGTGTTAGTAGAAGACAAAAAAATATTACTGAAAATAAAGTAATGGAAAAATCATGTACCTATTTTCATTTTGTTTATATTGGTAACACTAGGGTACGTGTTTTTCAAAAAGCATTTCTTAGCTTAAATGGTATTTCTAAATAGAGAATAGAACGGATAAAAATGTTTTTGTAAAACAACCAAACACTACGTGACAAAAGGGGTCACAATGTAAAGGTTCATGCAATTCCCGAAGAAAGGAATACTTTAATAAGACAGCATATTGAATCACTCCCTTTTAAACAGACACATTATTCAGGTAAACCTACGTCATGTCTTGATGCAAGATTAAACGTCAAGCTTATGTATCAACTTTTTAAAGAAAAACACCAAGATTCCTCTATAAAGTATGATTATTGCTTGAAATATATTAAGGAACACTTCTACCGTTTTGGTCGACCTCAGGTAGATACGTGTTGCCAGTGTGAGGAACTTGGAGTTAAGATTAAAAGTCCTTTACTTGGTGATGCGGCCAAATGGACTGCTGCTGCTGAGCTAATTGTCCACAAACGAAGAGCCAAACAATTTTACACATACCTCAAGGAAGCTGAAACTCGTAGCAAAACTAATGAAAGTGTGTTGGCCTTATCGTTTGATTATATGCAAAACCTTCATCTTCCCGAAATTCCCGTACAAGATCTGTTTTACCTTACACCATTGACTGTAAACGTGTTTAATATTCACAACTTTAAAACCGGTGAAGGTTTCTTTTACCTATACCACGAAGGCAAAGGCAGTGAAGGCGCGAACGAGGTATGTTCTTTTTTGCTGCATTACATAAAAAACTATGTTCCAGATAGTGTGGAGGAAATGCTTTTATTTTGTGACAATTGCCCGGGGCAAAATAAAAACAATACAATCATCAGAATGTGTATGACATTGGTAGAAGCAAGATTTAAAAAAGTAGAACAGATCTATCCAGTTAGGGGGCACTCGACAGATTTTTTTCTGTACACAAGTTTACTCAGTTGATAATTATGTCAAGTGCGAGTAGGAAATTCAGTGTAATAGAAATAAATAACAATGACATTTTGGATTTTAAGAACTGATGGATCAAATTTTTAAAAAAAAACGTTGTTTCTCTAGAGACAAGTAAAAGTGGCATACCACGAAACAAAAAACAAAATTTTTCAGTTTCACTCTTTCATCACCTTAAGCATGATGCCTCTAAACTTGGATACCTTAATACTTCTCCCTTTATTAACAGCCCTTTTAGTGTGCACATTTCACCTGAAAATGCCAAATGCTGGGATTGTAACATGGCTGTCAAATAAGGCATATCCGAGCAAGATTCCAGTTAAGGAAACCAAGATAAACCATATTAAGCTGGTTTTAAAATATATTCCAGAAAAGCATAAACCATTTTATAACGAGATTGTTAACTGGCCAACTGAAAAATAAACACAATTAAGTTATACCTTTCCATTTGTCTTAAGTTTTTTTCTAAATAAACATAATTTCTTGAAAAAAAGTTTTATTTTTTTTATAAGTTGTTGAAAGGGGCTAAGCGACATGTACAAAAATAAAAATAACAAAAAGAAAAAATGACCTTGTTTTACAATAATATATCTACTTATCAATTAGTTTTACTAAAAAAAACAATCAAGAATAATTCAGTATAGCTTAGAATAGTTTTTTGCATTTTTCTCAAACTTTATAAAATGAGACTTGCCTCCTTTCAACAATAAACGATTCGATTTACCGAAGCGAACACTAAATTCTAATCAGACTCTGGAAGATTAGTGGAATTTGCTGAATGCATGATTTCCTTCCGTTAACACATGTCTATTAATCGAAAAAAAGTCCGCCTTCTACGAAACCATAAAAGACTGTTAAGAGAATTATTGCTTTTAAAAAAGCGTTTTAAATAATTTTTTTACTTCCTGGATTGTTTCGTAGGTGAATTTTTACTACAATTTCCTGACGTGGTCAAACCATTTCTGAAATAAATAAAGCTGTAATCAGCCGTACGGGTGACGACCTGCTACGGAATCTGAGGGAGTCCCATTAAAAAATTCCTACTTTATTGGATCTCAAGAATTATTAGCCATTATGGAAATATATTAATGTATAGCAATAATGCAAATAGCCATAGTGTAAATCGTACATCTCTAGGCGGGAGTTAGCGTTCCGACTTGTTATATTCTTATACAGGTATAACACCTGCCTCATTGGCATTTCATGCTCTAGCAGCATTAAAATTATGTTTGTGTTGTAAGGCCTAAATATGTCAAAAAAGAATTGTACATTTCGTTTACTAAATACCCTAGCTTTTTACCGCCATTGTTTATTCCGGTACCCTCAGGGATAAATGACTCTTTCGCTTAATTAAATTAAAAAAGAGTTTTAAATTGTTACTGGCTGGGTTGGTAAACCAATAATCTCACAGTATTTGAACTTTAAACAACTTTATTCAAATTTTTAACTCTTCTTTTTAGTGTACTTTTTGATACCGACAATGTATCAAAAGATGCATTCAGATCTACACTACAGTATTGGCTGTTGGTTTTTATATGGTACGGCGCGACATCGTTGGAAATACTTATACGTTAATTCATCAGATATCATGCAAGACAACAGCAATATGGCTGGTACCCCGTTTTATCAAGTATCCCATTTCAAATACAAGTACCTTACTATCTTAATAACCAAATATTCTTAGCCCACATATATACAATCAACAATGTTTTTATACATAAGCACATTTGTTCCCTTATATGCATGAAGTAAAAAATAAATGCGTGGTAGATTGGCCGGACGAGGCGTGGAGCTCCCTAGCGGCCATTAAGCGTACTTTATTTGGCATGTGGTTGAAGGTTACGGTTTAATATCTGCGGTCGAGCTATCGTCATTCATTTCACTTACTACGGGCTTCGTTCCCGCCAGCCTATTGCCTATTTTATGACCGCTAACCCCAGGGGGTAGAGAATGTTGGTTTTGTCTAGGGGATTTATCTTATTTGCTGACATGACATTATTGTTTCTGATTAATTGAAATTTAACTTTGTTGTTTATAACCCAGATGCGAAGCTTAAAGGCTAGCCGGCATATTGTCTGTATCTCTGTTACGTTCGTACTAAAGCAAAGTACCAGAACATTCCATATTTTAGGACACCACCTCATGTTAGGTATCAGAATTATCAATTTTTGTCTATGCTTGTTATGCTTATAGGGTATTCCATAAAAATGGTAAATAATTTAAAAGCATATTCTGTTTAAATAAAAATCTAAGTAAAATCTTCCTAATCCAAAAGTCAGACAAGATTAAAGGGGTTAAACAAAATTTCGAATATGTTTTTCTTATATAGTAAATCATAAATTTAAGCATTTTTTAAATTATGTCATAGAGGACGCCACCAGCAACATTTTGACTTTTTTTTTATAATTTCCGTTAACGTTTAATTAACTTTTTAGGCTTGGAAAAGAATTTTTTTTTATTTAAAAATTTATTATTTAATTATTTAACAGTTTTGAAAAAAAAAGGTATATTTCAAAAATGTAGGTACAATTTACTCTTTTCGAGCTATTTAGATGTTAAGTTTTTAATACACCCAAAAAAATTACATTCATAAATTATTTAAACTGCATTATTACATTTCCAATAAATGACAAAATAGAAAAGATAAATGAAAAATTAAAATTATGAATATTTGTCCTTCTATAAAGTCTCAATATATTTTGGAATTCTTTTACTGAAAAATCGTCAAATCTTAAAAAAAAATTGCGTATTTCAAAATGAATCAGCATCAGTTAACATTTTTACCAAAAATTGTTCTGTGTTTATTGCATTTTCGTAAAAAAATAATTTTATGTATCCCGATATGCAAAATTCTAATGGGTTAAAGTGAGATTTTCGTGCAGGCGAATGTATTCCACGTCATACGCAATAAGTAACAGAACTAACAGTAAGAACGCAATAATAGGTAATAGATAAAGTTGAGAGATTAAAGCCTGAGAGTGACAATAACACTAGCAATAATTTATCTTCTCAGTAACCTATTTAACAAATATTTTAACTTGAAGTAGGAGAATAAAATTTTATCTTGAGTGCATTAAACTTTAAACGTAAATACCTTGAAAAGAATTAATCGTAGTGAAATTTTTGAGTTCAAACTAATTCGCTAAATGCTGCTATGCGGATGACGTTCAGCAGATATATAAAATTGGGCTTTACCCACCTTGTATATGTATTAGGGATAAAAATCATAATTCGTATATTAAATATTTTTTTAAAAAATGTAGGGGCGCAATGATAACACTCTTTTTCTCTCACTTTTTCTTTTACAGCTTTCTTGGTTGAATCCAAATAAAAAATCTATGTACTGTATAAGTATTTAATGCATTGCTTATCCTTATGTATTTATTTGAGTGTCACAATAGCAACAGCATTTCCATATAATAACGTTACTTTGCTTTTCCTTTTGTATAAAAATAAGCCTATAAAGAATATAATTATTAAATTATTTAGTGCCATATTATTTTTGTAAACAAGGTATATCATCCAAATAGCCTTTTTACATATTTTACATAAATATGGATGCCTGTATCCGCAATTCAAGGGTGGTATATGTGGCAGCAGGGATGGGAATATATAACTAGGAAGATACCAGTGTGCGCCTTTTCTGTATATAAATAAAAATTATTGCTCTTGGCAGGCCATAATATCCTGAGGACTAGATGTATATTTACTTTTCTATAGTGCATACATTTTTCATATTTCCGCTGGCGAATATTTCATGTTTGTGCAAAATAGACACTTGTTCTATATTATCTTATTTCATTTAACTGTACCACTGGAGAATGCTGTCTCTACACTTCAAATTTCTAAAAAACAAACTGTTCTGCAGAACGAAGTAATTTTAATTTGCAGTTAAACCTGTCCTCACATAAAATAATATCTGCTCAGTGCTTGACTTGCTGTAATTGCCACACATAAAACTAACAAT
This sequence comes from Anthonomus grandis grandis, assembly GCF_022605725.1. Classification (NCBI taxonomy): domain Eukaryota; kingdom Metazoa; phylum Arthropoda; class Insecta; order Coleoptera; family Curculionidae; genus Anthonomus; species Anthonomus grandis. The sequence continues at coordinate 10,823,483 of NC_065546.1, forward strand.
AGCCCCGGACTCATTTTTATCAGTCGGCCAGCAGTTACGAGTCTAGCGACGAAATAAAGATAATTTTGTCATAATTTTTTTTTTAACAAAGAGAATTTAGTTTCCTCAAACTTAATTTATTTGAAAAATGTATTTTTTTTGTAATATAACAGCTTTCCTATTTGCAAAACTTGGCGCTTGCTGACCGGAAAGGGGATGTATGCAGAATTTTTTAAATTATGTTATATGCGTGAAAAGCGGTAGTATCCAGAACCTAATTAGTTTGTTTTAAAATCCACTGTGGTTCTTTTTATTTTTCATTAACTACATCAGCCTAGGAGGCGAGCTAATTATATTTCAGTAATTCTGAGTAACTCACAAACTTATTTTAATAATTTAGGTTGAAAGTTACATTTTGAATATAAATAAAGATCTTCAGCATATCCGCATTTCTTTGTCACGTATAAAAATAAGGCTTAAGCTATTTTTCTTCTTAGCTTGGTATCAAATGCTAGATTTGACAGTTATCTTTTGGAATGTCTCTTTGTATCTCCAGGCCTCCCAGTGGCGATGTGGCAGTAATTTCGGATATTAAAGGAAGTCGTCCATTTTTTCAAAGAGACCTAGATTCAATAATCTATTGGGAACTACACAGAGTCTCGGTCTCAAAAGTATTTGTTAATTCTAACAATAGGTTACACGTGTTTTGCTCATATTAAGAGCATCATTAGACCTAAAAATTAAAAACAAAGAAACTAAATACAATGACAACCTTAAAATTAGATAAAATTAGTACCTTAAAAATCGACTACAAACAATACATGCTTTACGATCACATTATACACACACACTAAATAAAATCAATTCTTAGGAATGTAATACGCCACAAGTTAGTAAAAAACCAAACCAACTAAATTAAAATTGATGAAATACAAAAATATAAAATTATTGTCCTAAGTGAGATTCAAACCCTACTGCTAGTCTCGAAAAACACGTCAGTTAAGCAATGTAAACTGCGCTATCAGGTCCTTGGAGATATTTCTAGTAGAAGTGGAGTATGTCAGGCAATATTGTTAAAAATGAGTCCCGGTTCAAAATTAAAAACGTTATAAACACAGTCTAGGATTGGGCTTTTCTTGGCTTTGATGATTTCAATTTTTTCCAGAAGATCCACTTTGTTTCGATAGGCAGGGACCCGATACTTAATATCTTTACTAAGGTTAAGGGTTGTTTGGGTCAGTGCCTTTTGACTCTGGAATACTTTGGTTCTGGTAAATCAAACTTGTACCCTATTAACCCCGTGCGTAAAACACGTGTAACCTATTGTTAGAATTAATAAATACTTTTGAGACCGCGACTTTGTGTAGTTCCCTTTAGATTATTCTTGAATACATTTGATTCTCTTTTATCCGAACTGTTAATACATTTCAAAGGCACGTTAATTTTTGTTACCTTAAAGAAATTTACTATTCAATCGTACGCTAAAGATGCAAGTTGATGCTCCCATACGTATTACATCCTCCTCGGCTACTATCATGGATGACGTCATGCTCTGTCATATCGTTTTAATCATGAGGTTTTCAGGATTTCAGATTTCTTATTTAGTATTTTGTCATCACTAGTAGATATCTAAGAAGAATATTTAATGTAACTCTAAATATCTAATACAACTCTGATAAATTTGTAGAAATAATAACATCAGTTTCTTGGGATGGAATCAATGCCACGCCGAATCCATTTACTTCATCTTACAACATAATTTATGATAAAGTTGATCAGTGTTTTCTTATTAGAATGCTTAAAAATAGGAAATGTAAGCCATGAGTAACGCTTGATCTATGAACATCTGCCCTCAATCTTCGGTTTGTGACTAAATTGTGTCGAATTTATAAAAACAAATTTCTGGTTTCGTATTTTACAAACTATAGGAGAATTTACACAAAAGTAGTGAGGGTTGCTAAAAGAAACTACTATCAGACTGGGTTACGTTCCTTAAGTAATATACAAAAGGAGAGGTGGTCTACAGCTTACATAATCGCGATTTCGTCATATCGCCGCACCAGACTTGGAAGTAAATAAATTTAATGATTGTTTTTATGATATGGTTAAAGAGATGTTGGAGGTTAATTCGGATAACAGGGATCCAGTTACATATTTTCAGCATCTTTCAGTGTCTAGTTAGTTCTTTTTGCATTCTGAAAAAAATACTGAATTTCTGGAGACACTTATGAGCATTAAAACCAGAAACTTTCGGGATCTGCTAATGTTTCTGTGAAATTACTTTTGTGTTTACTGCAGAGTCTTTTAAGTTCTATCACTATACCAGGAGGAAGTCATGACATACGGGCATTCCCTGTTTATCTAAAGAGGGCATCGGCTATCCCTTCGCATAAGGGCAGTTAATTGAATCAAGTTTGCAACTATTGCTCAATCTTCATTTTGTCCACAGTTTCTAAAGTATTGGAGACACTGATTTGGAGACCAGAATTCTGACTTTCAGACTAGGATGTTATCCATGAATCAGTTTGGATTTCAAAAAGCCAAAGGTACTCATGACACTTAATTTAAATTCTTGGATGGTGTTTTTGGGATATCGAAAACTCTAGTGTTCTGAGATTTGTCAAAAGCGTTTAATTGTGTGATTTATGGGATACTGTTGTCTAAGCTTGATAGATACTAGTTTAGGGGTGTTGCTTTGCAGTGGCTCAGGTCTTATCTGATTTATCGCACTTAGAAATAGTTGGTGGATCTGTGTCTCAATGGAGAACACTTAATGCTGGTGTATTATAAGGGATCAGTGTTGGGGCATCTTTTATTCCTACTTTACATCAATGACTTAAACACTCGGCAACTTTGCGGCCAGTTGGTTTTATTTGCAGATGATACTATAATTTTTTGGTATCATAGAGATCCTGCAGAGATCTGATCGTTAAGAATCTTAAAAAGATAAGAGAATAGTTTGCCTTAAACAGACTTGAGCTTAATGGCAAGAAAAACTTTATTTTAAGTGTGATATGAGGAATCTTATGTTTGATGAGCACTGAGCAGGCTCTACAGAATAAAAATATTTGCAAGTTCTTGAAATTTACAGTATCCAATTTAATTCAATTAAAACGTTAAAGATGCATGTTGATGCCATACGTATTACATCCTCCTCGGCTATTATCAAAGATTATTTTCTCCATTTTTCTGCACTTATACAAACGATCTAACATGCTCTGTTTTATTGTTTTGATCATAAGGTTTTCAGACCCATTTTCTATTTAGTATTCTGTCATTCCCTAATAGATATCCGAGAAGAAATTTAGTAAAGCTAACTATTATAAATTTGTACAAATAATGACATTAGTTTTTTGGGATGGAATCAATGCCGCTGCGCATCCATTAAATATCTTTTACAATGTAATCTGTGACAATGTTGATCAGAGTTTTCTCATTAGAATGCTTGAAAATAAGAAATGTAAGCCACTTGATCTGCGAACATCTGCCCTCAATCATCGGTTCCTGACTAAATTGTGTCGACTTTGTAAAAATGAATATCTAGTTTCGGCGTTAAGGCGGTTATCTGAATCAGGTTTGCAACTATCGTCCAATCTTAATTTTGTCCACATTCTCCAAAGAATTGGAGACACTGACGAAGACTAGAATTCTGACTTTTTTGTCTCAGAATTGGATTTTATCCATTAATCAGTTTGGATTCCAAAAAGCCAAAGGCACTCACGATACTTAGATTTTTGGATGGTGTGTATGCATCTCTGAATACTGGGATATCGACAACTGTAGTTATGACGACATCTGTTATTTGCAGGTGATACTATAATTTTTTGGTATCATAGAGATCCTGCAGAGATCTGATTGTTAAGAATCTTGCAACGATAAGAGAATGGTGTGCTTTAAACAGACTTGAGTTTAATGCCAAGAAACACTTTATTTTGGGTTTTAAATGTGATATGAGGAATCTTATGTTTGATGAGCAGGCTCTACAGAATAAAAATATTTGCAAGTTCTTGGAATTTACAGTATCTGGCTGCTTTGCTCTCAGGGTTATGAAACATGAGCTTGTGACGATTTTGGGCATTCGATTTTCTTTACCTTGATAGAATCACATATCAGATATGGTTTGCTATTCTGGGATTTGGCTGGCAAGGGTCTATTGAATATAATATTTTTATTACAAAAAAAAATGGTTAGGCATCTCTGTTCCTCTGATTTAAGAGCTTTATGTAGACCTCTGTTTATTTCGGATAAGATCGAAAATTTATTATTTATCTTGGAACAATTAGGGCTGATTCATAAGTGTGTTAGGTCTTTTCAAAGAATCCCATATGTTACCCATCGTTGAGTGACTTCTTCTCCCCATAGGCACCACTTCTCTTACCAGGTATTCATTGATTTAGCTGAGCAGGAAAATCTATAACCATGTTCCTCTCTTCGTAAGAAATATTCTTGATCTGAAACCATTTGGACCTCGTTCATTGAGACATAAATTAAGTATTAGTTATAATAGTTATTTGTGCTCTGTTCCAGAATCCTGTTCGGATTGATGTTTAGTTTTATGAAGCTTTTTACGGATTTCTTGTATTTTGACCATTTATATGGTTATTCAATTTTTTTTTGTATTATTATTTAAGAGTAAATTCTAAGTTTTCTGTATTTGTAATATTGCTTCAAGCAATATTACAAATGCTTGCAAGATTTATAGGTGTCTTTACTAATTAAGCACATTAATATTATTACTGTTATTATTATAATGGATTACTGTAGTAAATAATTCATTTGAAGAAGTTCATAACAGTTAACTTGGATCGGTACTAGTAATAAAAACATATTAATTCTGTTGACTTTCAAGGCTAATTATTTGCTTAAATTATATTGTCTCTATAACAAATATGAGTAGTTAATTTCTATTCTTGGTCTAATACTCGTTACTTAAATTCAATTTATTATTTCTTAAGTAATCTTAACTTTTTGTACTTATCCGCGCTTCCTTTGCGAATGGTCTTTACGTGACTTTTCTACACAAATATGGTTCCTTGGATCTCATTCAGTCTTGGATATTGTTTAAGCGTATCCTTTTAGAGCTGATACTTGCTTTCTATCTGATGCTCGCTTTTTTAATCTGATTTTAAGTTTCTGGTTTTTGACTTTTATTTGTATCTCTTGTACACTATTTATTATATATTATTTATCTTATATTCTTGTACATTTCTAAATATCAGGAAAATCATTCAATATCTAGATTTGTTGCATTAACTTATTTATTCTATTTGAATCATCGGATCTAATTGTTTTGGTCCTGGTGAACTTTAAAGTTTTAATATTTTATCCAGATTTTTTTTTCTTTTTATGTTTATAACTTTAAATTTCCCTAAAATAGTGAATCCTTATTTTTGCTTAATCCTAATTTTCAACACTAATTTTTTGAAATATTCTAACATTCTTTTCTCTTATGATGTAAGCAACTCATTTGTTGACGTCAGTAGATAGGCATTAGTGTCCATGATAACTTTCCTTATTTCATATGATAGCCTTATATTACTAAACTAATAAGGAAAAAGGAACATTCTTTCAAGATCGGTTTTAGTTAACATGATAAATTTTTTAAATTTTTTCTCTTTTTAACTACTTTTCGTCGCACGTAATTTTCGAACTTAGTTGAGGTGGTGGTCATTAAAAAAAGTCCAAGTAGATTTAGGCCATAATTTGCTTGCCAGACCTAATAGAGTGTATAACCAACCATTGATAAACGCATTTCTTCAATGTGAATCTAATTAACGCAAAGGTTTTGCAAAACTATTGTGTACGAATAAAAATATTAAAGTTAGGCAGTTCTTATAGTCAATATCCTATATTTTAATACCTGTATCCTAATCTGTAAAACCAATACCATTTTCTTATAGTTATTAGTACATATAGTTTGCATTTAAATTTATTGCCACATTTAATATGACATTTTATTATGGGCTACGATACTTAACTTTAAATAATAATTTACGAATAATTCTACTATTATTTGCTTAAAAATATCCTGACTTTAGTTAAATTCATAGGGCAGACATTTTAAATATCAAATGTATCAAAATTAATTTTTTCTTGTTAAAAAAATCTATTTCTATTAAAATGCATAAGGTAAACAAGATATACAGGGTGTTGCATTAGTACGAGATACCATAATTTAGCAAGAATTAAATTAGAGCTTTGAAAAAAAATTTGTTAATAAAAGTGGCAAGCTTTTTTCTTGACGAGGGTAATATGGCTTCCTAATTCTGAGGTTTAGTAAGTCTAACAAGACAAATATTTATGGTATTTTCTCTGGTCTTACTATGCTATATAATATATTTAATAAAGCTTTAATGTAACTAATTTTTAATCTAAGCTTTTTGTACAAAGCTTAAAAACCTAGACTCTTTTTAAGCAAATTAGTGAAGTTAGTAGAGAGTAAAAGAAAAGGAGGAAGAAGCAGAGCGTTTTCTTCCCGGTTCTATGAGGTTTCGCATTTCAGGAGATTCGACTCAAGATGTGCCAAGATAATTAGGCCTTTGTTAGTTAATCGGTTTTCTGCAGAGCGCGGCATAAGAGACAAAAGGTTTTATCTTACAAGTCCGGTGGGAGGCCTGATAATTACAAGAAAAGCGATTGTTACGTCAGGTCTCGTTTCACTCACTTTTTCGCCCCCTGAACAATTGTCGGATTACCCTTCTATGCGATTTATTTGAATTAAATTTTACTTTAAATGTATACCGCGGCTTCTATCTATTTTTTATGTGACCTGTCTTGCCAACGAAAATTTGGAAAAAGTTTATTTGAATGCTTTCTCTTCTGGATAAAAAATAAATGTTTGAAAATAATTATTATTTGAATTATTTTATGAAAAATTAACCCATTAGCTGCTACTACACAAACGTTTTTAAGGTCATATTGGAGCCGACAATTATATTTTGTTGTTAGGCTTTTACTTATACCGTTAATAAAAAGTTTGTGAACTAGAAATCATAATAAGCGAGTTAGGTTTAACCAAAAAAAAAGTTTTTATAGACGGTGGAATAGAAAATAAAGTAACACAACAGTTTAGAACTTTTTTCGATAATTAGTAAAAAAGTTTGACTAAAAGAAAACTCTAATGTATATTTTACCAAAAAACAACTTTATATTTTGCGTGACGCTTATATAGTACACGCGTCTACTAGGCTTATTTGCGTTACGAACAAGACGTGGCGATGTTGAGAAAACTAGAAAATGAGTTTGAAAAGTATCAAGATTAGATAAGTACATAAAAGGATGGCAAAAAATTTTTCAGGCTTTATATAAAAGTTTTATTCTTTGATTAATTGTATATTTACAATAACTTTCTTTTAATTGTTTTTTGTAATTTTTAGTGTATTTTGCTTAGTTTAAAATAAAGCTGTTGTGTTATGTGTTAGAAAGCATATTTTTTATTCCAACGTCTATAAGAACTTTTTTTAGGGTTAAAACTAACTCGCTTACTATGATTTCTAGTTCACCAAGCCGTGCCTTTAACTTTTCCGTAAAATTATAAAGTTACCATAACGAAGAATGGTACATAGCTTTAAAACCGAATTTCAAGGTTTTACGCATCCGTGCGTCATATGGCGGTTAACGTGTTTAACCCATTTTTTACCAATGATGCGAAAACGCAACAGTCATATTAATTTTTTTATAATATAAACAAAATAAAAAATGAAATATCTAACGTCACTATAGTATTTACTAAGGTTGAACTAAAAAGATTTTTAAAACACTCAAGAAATAAACCAGTGTTTTGATTTTTAAATTTTTATTTCAATTCAAGGAAAATTTTAATGTCTAAACATACTTTCGAATATTATTGTTTATTATTGGTAAGCATAATACAGGCGAGATTTGTTTAGCTGAATCGTATTGCTAACACATGTGTGTATTTACCTTTTTTTACTGACAACAAAAAAATATTACAAATTCCAAAATACTTGACTCCAAATTGTAAATGTTGTGAAAACGCATCACTGGGAAAATATGTTATCTGCATTTTGGTCGAAATAGCGCTTGAGTTGCCAACGGTATCAGCTAGAGATATTGCGATTTAGGCTTGTGTGTGTGTGTTTGTGTATAAGAAAGTTTTGAGTAATATTGAATTTTAATCGGTGCTAAGTGTATGTGTATTTTCGAAAAACATACCTAAATTTCTTACGCAAAAAGAGCTGGAGAGTGCTTTATATTATGAAGTAGTAGATGAATTGGAAGCAGAACATTCCGGAGATGTTGGTAAGATCTACTAAGTATTTTTGTTAGCCTGTTATGTAGACGAAAATTATTTTAGTTGAAATTGATGCTGTTTATATTCCTCCAGAACCAGATAGCTTGACTGACGAAGAAAATATAGCTGACGATGTAATTGCTGTAAACGAAAAAAACAGCCAAAATGATGTGGACATAGCGGGCACATTTGAATTACAGATAAGAAAGGACAATGAATTTGACTGGGATTCGTCTGATGATGAGAGTTTGGCAAAAAAGAAATGGAAAATCGATAGGTCTAACACCAGCCAATTTCAAAGTAGGAAACCAAAATGGAAAAAGGGTTCAATTCCTATGATGTCCCAGCCTATTTCGAATGAAGACCCAGCGCTTGAGAAATTGGTAGAATTACTCCACGGAAAGTCACCTTTAGATATTTTCTTTTTGTTCTTTGGTGACCAAGTTATTGTAACATTTTCGGAAAAATATGCAAGACAATAATCGACATGATTTTGAGTTGGATAAATATGAATTACTAAAGTTTATAGGACTGCTAATATTTACAGGTTATCATAAACTACCACAAACACAACTATATTGGTCAACTGATGAAGACAAGGGGATAGACATTGTGAAAAAATGTATGAGTCGAAATAAATTTTACAATATAAAAAAAAACCTCCATTTGTCAGATAACGCACAATTAAATAAAAATGACATGTTTTGTAAGCTTAGGCCATTTTTTGATCTCATAAATCAGAAAATGTTGCAGTTTGGTATATTTTCACACTGTCCATTGACAAACAAATGGTTCCTTACTTTGGCAGGCACTCCTGCAAAATGTTTGTTATGGGTAAACCCGTTAGATTTGGTTTTAAATTATGGTGTATTTGTTCGTCAGACGGTTATTTATATCAGTTCATTCCATCCGCATAAGCAAATCCAAATAAACAAAAATCTGTATTAGGTATGGGTGGGCAAGTTGTTGTTGATTTATTGTCTATAGTGAATGACCCAATGAAGCATCAGGTATTTTTTGATAATTATTTTTCTTCGTTTCAATTATTTTCATATGTTACCGATAAAGGTTATTTTGCGAGCGGAACTGTAAGGGAAAACAGAACCCTTCGCTGTCCTTTAGATGGGACCAAAAGTGTTTCTAAACAAAAACGCGGCTACTACATTTCGGCACATGACACTGTCAGTGGGGTCTCATTAGTTAGATGGAACGATAATTCAGTGGTCACAGTAATAAGTAACCATTACAATGACGAACCATTATACAGAGCTAAAAGGTATGACCGTAAAGCAAAAAAAGACAATCCTATTCAGCAACCTAATGTTATCAAGATCTACAACAAATTCATGGGAGGGGTAGATCTCCACGATAACGGGATAGCCAATTATAGAATAGGGATATCTGGAAAAAAGTGGTGGTGGCCTTTGTTCGTTAACACTATAGATAGCACTTTAGTCAATTGTTGGAAGGTTTATAACATTGTCGGTGACAAAAATATTAGTCAACTAGACTTTAAATTGTACATTGCTCTTCGCCTGATAAAAACTGAATCTTCCATTCGTACATCTATTACTACCCCTAGGGCAGTTCTTGAGCGAAGATATGATAATATCGATCATATTATCACTAAATCGCTCCACTCCAGACGTAGATGCAAAATATGTAGTAGTCAAACGGTATTTTTATGTAAAAAATGCAACGTGCCCCTCCGTACCGATTGTTTTGAGCGTTACCATAAATAGTAAAATTACGTTTTTTTTGTTCATATATTTAGCCAATGATGCGAAAACGCAACATGCCCTTTTTTTAAAGTATTTGAATGTAACTTTTTTTTGTGTTATAATCTTCTTTTCTAACCTATTTTAATACATAATAAATATTGCTATTCCAAAAATTGTTGTTTTTTCATGCCCTAGTAAAATATGGGTTAATTAAGCCGATCCAACTTTTTGATGACAAAATAAATTTACATAAAACATTTTCAAATCAAAATTTTGGTTTTAGAGTAATTTTCTATCAAAATCATTATTTATATTGGTTCTTTTGAAAAAGAGTCTTGAGTTATCAAGAATCACTGATAATATACATCACATATTACTCAATCACTACTATTAAGATTTCTGTGATATAGAATTTTTTAAGAGATTTTTCCATTACATAATATTTAATCTTTATTTATTCAATACAATAAGGCTTAACGCAAACCAGAATTATTCTATTAATTTTAAACCTATTTAAAATCACAATGTGAATTATTTAATCAATGCCATAAGAGTTGTACTAATGTACTGAAAAATAACAGCACAACAAAATTATAATCACCATTTTATTAACTATGATTAAATTGATAGTTTCTAGTTTTTCTGATGACTATTAATACTATTTTAATTTTTGTATAATAATTCAGTACCAGTAAATCATTTTTCAGCTATAGCCTATATTTTATGGCTATTTTGCCTTTTATAGTCTATCTGTTACTCTGAGGTTGTAATAAATTGCATGTCTTTAATAAATTAATTACTTATGTATTAACACTTTTTTATATTTATTTACATTCATCAAAAGCTAAAGCAGTTGAATCACTATATATTTTGTCAGTACGGTTTCTTATTCTGAGAATCGAAGACTTGACATTCTTATTTGAAACACCAGGTTGAAAAATCTTAATAGATCGGCTGGCTCCTAAGCAGTTAATCAATTCTGGATATAAGTAAAATTTATCACTTAATGACTTTCTTGAAAGATTAAGAACTTTCTGTAAAATGAATGTAAGAAATCTTACCTTTAGTTTGTTTAATTTCAAAAAGTTGAAAACTCAAAAATATATATTGTTGTGTTTATATTATCACAAGACATTAAAGTAAATATACAAAAAAAATAATAGTTAAATGATTATATAGACTTTACACTAAAGAAATAAGATAAAAATTTGCATAATTCAAAATTAGATGAAAATCGGTCTGACGTGTTTAGAGTGCAAAACGTCTGTTGAAAGGGAATCATTTAACCTTAAACAAGCTAGGTGGATGTGGTATCACTATAACGACTTATTTATATCCTTATAAAGTCTTATTTATGAAACAAAGAGCCAAAAATAAAAATTGGACATTATTATTTCAATTTGTACCTGGCAACTTTTGAAACGCCTTAAGGTTTGAACTCGCTTTTTTATTCTTCGCTGCTTTTAATAATTCCCCTCTCAATAATGATGATGATTTTAAACTTTATAAAGTAATAATTTTTTAAGGTAAAAGTACTCGACTAAAAATGTATCTGTCAAGAGTCACTAAATAGATAAAAATTAACAAGGTATCAATGAGTACCGTAAAACGGGGCGAAATTGATAGTTCTAAAAATATTTTTTGGGATAAAAATTCTCCAATTCACTTTTTAATTTTTTTTTAAATGCTAAATTGTGTGGTTATATGATGGTAGTTATTTGGTAACCCGACACACAAAAAGATGGAGGGATAACAACAAAAAAAATTATACTAGGTCGTATCAATCCCACCCACGGAATGGGGCGAGTTTGATACCCCCTTTGAAATTGCGTTAGACTAAGTGTCTTCGAACGGAATAAGTCAATCTCGCCCCGTTTTTAATTTGACTCACTAGATTTTTCTGCATGAAAAGTCTTATCGATGGGGCGAGATTGATATATGGGGTAAGGATTGATACCATCGCAACCCTTTTTATTTAAATGATATTTATTTATTTAAAAGCATCAAAACCAAACAAAATTAGTAATAGGTTCTTATAGTTAGTTATAAAAAACAAATGAACATAACAATATTTTAATAAGTAAATTCGTATAGGTAATTTATTTGTATAAAATAATGTTAACAAAATAGTAATTTAGTAGGTAACTTAAAATAAAAATTACAGCTCTTTAACATCCACTGTAGCGGGAAATTCATATTCATTGCCATCAAGCCTAACAGGGTCTGGTATAACTGCTATTATATCAGATTCGGGGATTGTACTAAGATCATTTTCCACCAATTTAAATTTAGATCGTTTGGGATTTGTAGACTTAAAACCAACTACATTGACTTCAGTATCTGAAAATTGCGTTAAAATCTTACAGACATATTTGAAGCACGTTGACTTTCTTTTCCTAGCAAAAAACTTGACAAGAACGAATGTTTCGGGCTTCAAAAAATCTTTATCAGGTTGTATATACTCTATTTTCTGTAAACTTTTATCAACAACCTCTTCCCTCTCTTCAGCCTCTATCGTAATATGCTCTAACTCTTTATCTTCACTGTCGCTTGTTTCTTCTAAAGCTCTCGTGCTTACACTTTTTCCCGGTATAACATTGAGTCTTTGTCTTTTTTGTCTAATTCTTTCCGTATTATCATTAGTTCCATACCTTTTTTCTCGCAACAGCTCACCTAGTGTATCGTTGATTTTTTTGTTCTGGATTATGATCTAAATCTGGAATTTTGTCCAAAACTTTATAACGGTTCTTAGGGAATATACCAGTGGCATAAAAACCGTTTATAAAATTTCTCTCTCTTTCTTCTCTAGTCTTTACTCTGAGACTTAACCATGTTCATTTTTTCTATTGCAGATTTTAATAAAGACGGAAAAACCTCTTTGGCAAATCTGAGAGAATTATGATTTTTAAATTTATAGGCTGCTAAAACATTTCGCCACACTACATTGAATGGTTAAAAAAATGCCACATCGAGAGGTTGGCAAATATGCGTAGAATTTGGTACTAAGCAGACGAATGCTATATTGTTTTCGTCACACTTGGTTAGAACACGATCATTGAAATGGGATGCCAAGTTGTCGCCAATAAGCACTTTCCTGCCCTCCAAACGTTTGGCATGTGGAAGGAATGACGAGGAAAACCAATCTTCGAATGTTACAGCATCCTTCCAACTGTGTGAAGTTCTGTTAAACCGACAGCCTTGCGAGCAACATGCTTTGGTGCAGCACGGATATCCGCTTATTCTTCCTTCCTTCCAGGTATTATACAGATGTTCACTTTCATATATAACGTACGGTGGAAGAAGAGTTCCATTAGCAGATCCACAAATCATTATAGATGTGCAGCTCTTTGAATAATTGATGACATTTTCGGGATATTTGACTCCTCTTCTATAAATAAGCTTCTTACTTCCGGGGTCGTCACCAACATTTGTTTCATCAAAATTGAATATATTACTGCGAGGAACAGTGTTTAAAATTTCTTCCAAATTATCAAAATAAGTTGACAGTGTTTTTCTGGAAACTTTCGCTCGAGCTTTTTTTATATTTCCTTCGACACGTTGCGATACTTGATCTTTATGGCGTTCCAATAAACTTAGAGTCCAATCTTTTCCAGGAAGATTATTTGAAAATTGGTATATCTTTTTTCTTCTTCCATCAAGATACTTTTTTGCAAGCATCCTTATTTCCAAGAGATCAAGGGGAAAGCCCCAATCTGCGCATTTTAGAGCTGAATTAAGTATAGCTCTTTCTTCAAGCTTTGTAAAAACAGGCTGGCCGCCAGTACTTTTTATGTGTTTGCCATGATACCTATTGTATAGAGTCCTATATGGTATTTTATATCGCTCTGAGGCCTTTTTTATAGAAAGCTCATCGTTACATATTTTTCCAATGGCTTCATTTAATTGTTCATTGGTATAATTTCTAATAGTTCCGGGTGCCTGGCTTGCACTCGGACTTTTGAACCATCTGAAAAGACCAATAAATCATCATTAGTCCGGTCAATGGATAAAGTTTTTCAAAAGCGGGGCGAGTTTGATACCTATCAATGTCGCCCCACTGGGTGGATCAAACTCGCCCCACGACGCTTATCGCCGAATTTCAAAATAACCTTAAAATCTATGAAAGAAATATCTATGATTTTACGTGTAGAAATAATAATCCTATCATGCAATTAGCACAAAATTAATACAGTTGCAATACTCACCTTTGGGTACTCGAAGTTATACAGTACACAATTTTACATCCGAAAAGTGACTTAAAATATTGACAATAAAAATGGCTAAAACACAAGATATTTATTACTGATTAGGTATGACGGACGTGACCTCGCGTGGGTTAGTTTACGTACTAACAAATTCTTTCGGCCGAACGCTTAGAAATAAGTGGGGAAGTTGTAACGGTAATGATACGCGCTAGGGAAGTAAGTATCAAACTAGCCCTCCAAAATCAATCTCACCCCGTTTTACGATACCAAAATTTGTTAAGTTGTTGAGTTTCCTTTTTTTTCTTATTTTCGGAATAATATAAAGTATAGTTAAAATTAAAATGATTTGTTTCATATAGAGTGCGTCCCAAAAGTTATGTCTAAATTCAATTAAAATTAAGCAATTAACAGTTTTTTTCAAAAAAGTTCGGGCTCGTCTATTTTTATTTTAACGGGCGTTTTTTTTATAAGAAGTTTGTATATACAGGATTGCTCAAACATTTATTTCGACCATCAGATTAATTTTTTTGAATTAATTACATCTTTTTTTATTTAATTCTTGAATTTCGCCTGGAATTCTACGTATGTTTCATGCATTATGTCCTATACCTAAAGTCAACAGTCATCGAAAAGAACTCGTGCGAATTATTATTGAAGGTCGTTCTTTCGTGTTTATTTAATGTTGGCTGGTGACCGTGTACTAATTTTTGTAAAAACTGTATTGTACGGACAGTTGTAAGCCAAATAGATTGAGACAAAAAGTTCCGGTTTTTATAAAAAATTAAACTTCTGTGCATGGTTGGGCCTAGTGATGATACGTACTTAAAGAGAAGCTGCTTAATTATTTCATGGAATCCATCCTGCTTGTCCTCCGATTTTGACATAGATGGCGAGTAGAATATAAACTAAATTTAGATAATTCGCCTAATGAGAGATTTGCGGAAATCTGGTCGTCCTGCTCAAAATAAAAATGAACAATTTGATGTTTTGGAATAATTTAAATTAGTTCCAGCTTTATTTTGAAATCCATCATACCCAGGCTATTCTTCTAGATTATTCTAGCGAAGAACTAACTTTCCAGCAAGACTTTCCACTGCGTACAATTTTTGGATGAAACCTTTTCCAATAGGCGGATAGGAAAAAAGAGGACTTATCGAATGGCCTGGATCGCGGGACATAATAGCAATGGCATTTTTTTTTGTGGCAATACCTTAAGACAAAGGTATTTGTTAATTGACCAAAGTTATACGCGGATAATAAAAAATGGCAGGCTCCAATAGATAAGACATTAAACAAGAAATCCGCGGTGTGGCGATGTGTAGCGCCGCCAATATACAAAATACCTGATCCACTTATAAATTTTTGATGAGCAATAAAAATATATTTTAGTTAGATATCTCATCAAAATTCTTGCTTTATTGACCTGGTAATTCAAAGTAATCTATAATATGATTTATGTGAGAAATGCAGCTTTTGGCTTAGTTTATTAAATTGAAAGAAGTCGTCCATATTCTCTCCATATCCTGATATAAATGAATCAATCATTTACCTCTCTCCAATGTAGCCTTTAAAAAAGAGTATAATATATTACAATCTGTTGCAATCAACAATAACTTCCCTCTATCAAGTTTCAAAAAACTATATTTTAATTTTTTTAATAAGTACAAACTTTCGTATCTTATTGTACATCAGGAGTAAAGGGAACGTAATAATAAAAATTTTAGATGCTTAACTTACTTTGGAGGTATTTCCCCGGGGGTGGTGAAATTCTTTAAACCTTCTAACATTTCAATCGCTTTTAAGACTTCTAATTCCGTAAAACAAAATCTGGTTAAACCATTGGATAAGCCAGATCCGCTTTCGCAATCAGGAGTTTATAGTTTGCATTGTGCCGATTGCCCTACGATTTATGTGGGACAGTCCGGGAGGAAAATTTTAACAAGGGTACAAGAACATCTAGGTCTGGTAAACAAGTTTAAAGCCACCGATACCGTCGAGACCAAGTCAGCGTTTGCCAATCATTTACTATCAACAGATCATAATTTTTCCTACCCCAATATTGTGGCAGTGATCTTTTAAAGAAGCTAGAGATTACAAGAGCCAAGAAGAGTCCAGTTTTAACTTGCGTTAACGACGTGTTCAATTTTGACCCAGGACTCATTTTTAATAACATCTTGTAGTCCCCTCCTTTCTTTTCAAGCTATCGCGTGAACGGTGTGGCCTAGCGGTCAACGCAGCAAGTGGTAACAGTCTTGCTGCAAGGTTGTAGGTTCAAATCTCGATAGTTCATTTTTCCTTTTTTATTATTTTCTTTTTTAACTTATATTTTACCGTTCAGTGTGTGTGTATATTTGACCCAGTCGGGCATGTTTTTAACCTTCTTGAGGTATACTTTTTTGTTTTTCTTCAAGGTCTTTTCGTAATTTTATTTGGTTTTGTTTACATTATTTTTTAGGTCTGATGATGCTCTTAGGAGCGAAACACGTGTCACCACTCTAACAAATTAAAGAATTTTTTGAGACCGAGACATTGTGTTGTTCTTCTTTGATTTAATTTATTAAATTTATATTTTTATTTGTTTATTGATCTTGTGCTTTAGTTATGAGTTCCAACCACAACAGCCTTTACAAATTTGTAGTGTTTTTAACAGTTATTTTTAAACAGTTAGGTTACGATATTAGGCATCATAAGGAAATAATATTAACTACTAGTAAGTCAGTAAAATACAAGTAGTAAATAATGAATTATAAAATGGATTAATAATAATATATAAATGTATGAAATATATGGATTAGTAAATATATTTACTTTAAAATAATACTTTTTTATCATACTCAATTTAAATTATTGGATGTCATCGAAATTTTTGATTTACGTTAAAAGCCCCTCGATAAATTTTATAGAATGTACACAAAATCTTTATTAAAACAGCGACGTTTAAAATAAATCAGAAATATACGCTTTATTTTAAAAGCCGCGGTGCCAAAAATAATAATTCCGAATTGGCATTATTTTCTATCGGTTTATTTTTTAATAAAATGTATAGCTGCATCAAAAATGATTTCAATGACTTTTTGATTTGGCCATTCTCTATTTTTTTTAATATATCGGAAACGAACAATTTTATGTTGTTTTTTTTCTATTTATAGTGTGTTTGGTAATTTGAAAAATAAACGACAGCCGTTTTGTTTACAGTTTTCAGTATTTTTTTTTTCAATTCACATGAAAATAAGCAAAAGTTTGAACATATATTTTTAAGTAAAATTTATATTGTTGTGACAAATTCATAATGAGTTACTTATTTTATTGGTTATTACCTCACTTAAATCAAAAATCAATTTAGAAATTACTATTAAACTTTTGAGCGTGTGAGATAGTAATTTCTAAATTGATTTTTGCTATAAGTGACGTAGTACCCAATAAAATAAGTAACTGATTTCATTTTTGTAATAAAGTTTTCAAAATTGATTAAAAATAATTATAACCCATAAGAAATAATCAAAATTAGTTTTATAATATTTTTATCGCAACAAGCTGCAAAAACTCTAAATCTTAACTACACAAGGGCCATATTTTATACAGTCCCGACCGAGGAACTTTTCCAATATTATCAAAAAGCTCGCTTCCCAGAGTTCTAATATCAGATATATGAGATGTGACGACCCAAATATATCCTACATACATTTATGTATGAATCCTGCTCTACGGTCTAATGCCATATGGCAAAGCTGTAGTTACACATTGGTAAAGTATATTAAAGTAGGGTTGCATATAAATTCTGATGTAATGCTAATAATTTATTTTTTTGTATTTGTGTTATTTCTACAAATGCGATTAATATAAAACGGCTTTTGCAAACTCTACCTATAGTTAAACAAATACGATTTTCTAAAATTTAAAGTCAAAGTCAAAATTTAAAATAATTTTTAATACATTTCAACATTCCTTATATATGCAATCTAAAAGTCTACTCTGATCTGGGGCCTACTAGCCTTCTTTTATGGCAAAAATGTTTATAAATAATAAAATGTATGTTCTTTAACATTATTTGATTATTAGCAAAAGTCTTTTTTTTTCTAGAACAGATTGGAAAACTTCAAGCAATAAAAATATAAAACAATGTATATAATATTCAATTAAGTTATGCTGCTAAATAAATAGCGATATATGTATCAGTATGTTTCTTTAAATTACATTCATTATAAAATCTTAATTTAAATGTAAGAGTCTTTAAATAATAATGATTTAAGTTAGTTCTTGCATTAAATATTTTAAAGTTTTACGGATATTATTATAGCTGCAATACAATACGTTCTTTGGAAAATATACAGTGTGGTGACTTTAACTGGAATAAATTCAGTTAAAACTAATCAAAATTTATCTCGCAAAATTCCTGAGACCCGTCGATTTTTGTTTATTTTTTTTCACATTTCAAGATAGTTTTAGTATTTTTTCACCTACAGAGGGGGTCCAAATTAACCCCAACTTTTTTTTCAAATGGAAAGCCACTTTTTTTAAACTCTCATTGGAAAAGCTCTTTTTCCTGATTAAATTGCTCTATTTACTTTTGTGATTATCTAAAGGAGAAATACGAAAAAAAAAACCATTAAATTATTAAAAGTTGCGTTTAATGTATAAGATGCTCAAAATGAGCACCATTTACTTGTTAGCAAAGCCCAAGACGATCATAAAATTCGTTTTTGACATTTTCTAACACTTCTGGAGATATTTGTCGGATTTCTTGCCTAATACGTTCTTTGAGTTCATCTAGGTTTCCTGGTTTGCTTATATAAATTTGACTTTTCAAATGCCCCCACAGAAAAAAATCAAGTGGGGTTAGATCGGGAGAACGTGCCGGCCACTCGATTGCACCCCTTCTACCAATCCATCTGTTTGGAAAATTGTCATCTAAATACTGGCGTACATTACGGCCATAATGTGGGGGAGCACCATCTTGTTGCCTCCAGATTCTTTCATCATACAAATCTGGATCGAACTGACTCGGATATAAGACACGTAAGACTGGAACTAGTTCTTGTTCAAGAAATTCTAGATCTTTCCCCAGTTAAAGTATCATTGAAGAATATGGGCCCTATAACTTGCCTGCCAATTATGCCAGCCCAAACATTAGTTTTCTGGGGATATTGTGCATTAGTTTCCCTTACCCAGTGTGGGTTCTTGTCAGACCAGTAGCGACAGTTCTGCTTATTAACATGGCCATTTAGGGTGAATGTAGCCTTATCAGAAAAAAGGTTCCACTCCGAAGATATGCGATTTTCGTCAATGGCGTTCATCATTAATTCACAGAACTGAACTCTGCGATCTGGATCGTCTTCCAATAACTCTTGAACGGGTTGCATTTTATAAGGTCGTGTGTTTGCACTTTTTAAAATTTTTAGCACATCTATGATGAGTAGAGTTTTCGCGAGCTACTCTTCTGGCTGCAGTTACCGGATTTTCCTCCATCGCTAACAATACATTGGTGTTTTCATCGATTTTAGCAGACCTTTGTCTTGAAACATCCCTCCCGTGCCCAACTTCTTGAAATCTGCTTTCGATTTTACTAACCGTACCTTGGTTGATTGGCGGCAAATCTGGATATTTCTGCCTGAATAAGTGGATAACCTCTAGCTGAGTACGACTTCTGTCCCCATAACCAATCATCATTAAGATTTCAATCTTGTGGAATTCGGATAAATAAGGCATTTTTTCAATATAAGTTAACTTATTTAACAACTGGTTGAAATTCACTTTAACAGTGACACTACAACAATGTCAGGAAATGTCTCGATACCAATAAAATAAACAAACACGCCAAAAATTCACCAACACAAAATATTTCGAACCTTTTAATAATTTAATGGTTTTTTTTGTTTTTTTCGTATTTCTCCTTTAGACAATCACAAAAGTAAATAGGGCAATTTAATCAGGAAAAAGAGCTCTTTTCAATGAGAGTTTAAAAAAAGTGGCTTTCCATTTGAAAAAAAAAGTTTGGGTTAATTTGGACCCCCCCTGTAGGTGAAAAAATACAAAAACTATCTTGAAATGTGAAAAAAAATAAACAAAAATCGACGGGTCTCAGGAATTTTGCGAGATAAATGTTGATTAGTTTTAACTGAATTTATTCCAGTTAAACCACGAGCAGTTCCACTGTATAATGATGTGTAGCCTAAAGCAATACTCCTAAGAATTTTATATTTAAACGTTAATATTAATGTGTCTGTTTTATTCCATACTTCTAATAGTTTCGGTTTTATATTATGTATTTTTAATATCTAGTATTTTTTACCTAAAAGTATTTTTTTAAAGCTGAGATATTTATAACTAATGCAAAGCATGTTTATAATCGACATTCTAACTCACTTTTAGATAACCGTAATTTTCCATTTTACTTATTATTCTACGTTTTCTAAGGAATTATTTCTTAATTTTTTATTAATTAAAGATTTAATTTTGTTATCATAATAAAAAAACTAACTGATTTAAAAAAAAAAAAATATTCAGGTGTTATTTTTTTAATTTCAAACAAATTACACCAATTAAAATATGGCTGACTTGGATTGATTTGTTATTTCAAGGAATGATTTTGATCTTTTATTTTAATTCTTTAAAAAATGCTAAGTTTTATTTATCCCTAATTTAATAAAATATTGTTATAATTTAAATTAGTAAAATAAGAGTATATTTTTAAATTAACTTCTTTTGACGTTGAAAAAAAAACAGTTTTATTTTGAGGTAAAGATATTAACTTTTATTTCAAAAAGGTATAATTTTTCAATTATTAGGTAAAATAAAATGTGAAATTTCCACTTTTTTAAATCTTAAAACTTAATAGTTTTTAGATATTGGCTAGAATGTTATAGTATTTTAATTTTTATAATGACATCTTAGACGAACTTAAGAATTATAATACATAGTACATTATTTTGGAATATAGTACTCTTCATCAATTTCTATATGTATTTATATGTAAATTATTTAGTTATTAAATTAATATTATTATTTAAATATTAAATTATATGTAAGCAACTATTTATATGTAATATTTTCTGATATGTTAATATTCCGGCACGGCCAACAAAACACTTGGGTGAGAAAATCAATGCAACAACTTACAGTAACAAGGGTAATCATAAGTTAAAAAAGAATTAACGTTTGCTCTTCCTTTAAGAACTTTGCCGCATTGGTATAATATGGTTTAACTATTTAAGGCATTATGTTTGAGATTTAAATTTTTTAATCCACTTATGATTTCAGTGCGCGATATCCTGAGCTAAACTGAAAAAACCTCGACCTCAAAAAAATATAATAAAATATTTTAAACTTTTTTTAACAGTTCAAATTTCTCGTGAATAAAACCCGTATATATTCGGGTTTTTGTAATCAGTTATAAATTAGAACTGGGCTTTCTCGACGAATAATATATTTGTATTGTTGCAGTCTGGTTAGTCGGAGCTTTACAGAAACTGAGAATAAAATGTGTTATATCTAAATCACAGTTATTAATTAAAAAGGATAATGACGCGGGATTAAGCCGGAAAATATGAGGCAATTTATTACGGGGATTTTGGTAAGTGGGATCTTATGAACCGGGGCATGCGGTTAGGAAAATGGATTTATTTATAGGGCGATTGGATTTATGACAGCCATAAATTGCAGATGATTTACTAAAAATAATCCAAAACGTTTGTCTTATTACCGCGAAGTGGTCATTTATAAATTTAACCTAAATCATTCTGCTATAGAACATACATAGTTCTTATTACAATTGAAAAAATATTGTTTACAAAAGTTTGTTTATTAATATTACGAATTTTAACCTGAGTAAACGAACATGAAATTCTCTTTACGAGTCTGAGGGTACTATGAACAGAAATTTTTTATTACCTGAAATTAGGGCATATTTGTTTGACCCAACCAATTGCTCAATCTTTATTTATATAGTTCTTAAAGATACAGCTTAAACTTTAATTCAAAACATATGGGCCATTGTGATAGCGGGGATAATGCTTCCATGCATAAATGAACCTGAATAAAAGAATTTTATGGTCACTGCGTATCTACTATCACAGGGGTATATCTGCAAATTTAAGAAATGTCAATTTGGTATAAACAGCGATGGTAAATATGTTTCTGCTAAGCATCGGAACATAAATCATTTTATTATATCCTAAAAATGTCTCTTACAGATGATATATATGATATATTATGAATAAACATGTACATGTATTAAAATAATACAACTGTAAATTTTCACATTTTCAAAACTTTGCAATTTACTTGAACGTAAAACTAATCCTTTCCGTTTCGCTCATAAAATATTAAAATATTCGTTTCCCAAATCTGCTTGGCTATATTTTGCTTCGAAAAATATATAAACGTTAACAACGGGGAAAAAAAGAATGAATGCACATCGCAGATAAGCAAAGCAACTCGTATATGTATTTTCTCCTATTTTCCATTTAGATTTTCTGCAGATTTAACATCGCACTGTGTTGTATGTATATCTATGCAAGTTTTAAGCTCTCCAAGATTATCGTATGCATTATTTACCATCGAAATTACTAAGGCTGCTAAGCATGTAGGAAGCGAATTTTTAAGCTGGTAAAATTAAATGCTCTATATTTTATGATTTTTTTTTTGTTTTGTTGCATAATACCTCTATTTTTACCTATATTATGCCATAATAATATGTTAATAATGTAATAATATTATCCATGGAGATTGTTTCATTAAGTATAAATAATTTCTAACTTTATTGGCTCTATACAAACAAATGAATGCAATAATTATTTTTTTATTTCAGTTGCGTAAATTTCTTATATATATTTTGATTCTATAAGGTTATAAAATTAAGGAACAAGAAACTATCTTTTCAAGTATTGTTGGCGTGATTTAAAAAAGTAAATATTCACTGCGTGTGCGAAGCCTATATTTTTTTTTTATCCCAGCAGGCTCACAGTACGCTTAAAAATTCATTTAGGGGTTTGCATGAAAATGGCTGCACTCTATCGTAGACTCACAAGACAAAACACCGCCGACTTTGCCAAAAAAGGCTTTTTCGATGATAGAGGTAGTTTACCGGGTCTGATAGGATAACGCCAATTATATGTTAAATAAGTATACAGTCGTGCTGACAACACAGTTCTGCCAACTTTTTTCTCTTTCATATAGAAGAGGCACTTTTTCTGGAGACTAAAGACTTCTGTAAGTTAAACCTATACCCAAAAAAGAAAAAAAAACGGTGCCCATCGATTATTGTCCAATTGTCCGGCAATCGCAAATTTAATGGAAAAACTTATCAACTAGCAAATTTTCAAATACCTGTAATCTATCAATATTATTAGGGACCCTCATTATGGTTTTTAAAAACACAGGTCTACTAGCGATCTGTTGAACTACGTCACTATGCTTGGACTGAAGTTATCGAGAAATATAGTGAAGCCTGTGCAGTAGCTCTGGATATTCTAAAGGAATATGATGGCATGAAAATCTTTCTAACAACCTTTTAAAAAACTTTTTATTGTTTGGCACCAAGTCTCGTTGTCTTGAAGCTATTTAGATTGTGGTTGATGGACATACCTCGTAAGAGTTTGAAATTAACTCTGGCATCTCTCGGGGATGCATCTTATCTGCTACCCTCTTTCTGTTTTGTACCAGTGACCTTCTAGACGAGATATCTAATCCAATTTACAGATTTGCTGATGATTGTACATAAGTGTCTTCTTTCAAGTCCTGTGACATGACTTCATCCGTGCTTTAGGCATCGCCAAGTAGCAACTATAAATACCGACCTTAACATCATTCTAGAGTGCAATTTACCGTGATCCTTGTCAGTTCGCTTGTTAGGCTGAAAACTTAAGAGTCTCTTTAAAACGAAAAAGCTGTTTACATCGCAACATTTTTTAACGCTTTACAAGACTCAGACGCATTTATTGAATATTACTTTCATATTACTCCTTTGGAGCTGCTTGATTCCATCCAGAAAAGGGCTATACGTCTCATAGAGAAATGCAGAGATAACTAGAAGCTTGGTTTGAAAAATAGTTTAATTTGGAAAAAAGTGGAGGACCAGACTCTTTTACCAATATTATTACGGTTAATGCTTTTTCCTATATTATTACGCCTAGAGCAAGATCTACTCGACAGGCATGTGAGTCTCATGAATATCCAGTGCATCTGCAGACACCTAGAACATTGCCATATTGACACCCTTTTTTATTTAAAAAGGCAAGTCTGTAGATTCAACTGCCAAAGCACGTCTTTCTCGAACATTACAACATGCAGAACTTTAAAAAAATATCCACAGATACTTTTGTAGCACTAGCGCTACTCGTGGGGGTCTACCCTTTTGTGCCAGTGTCTTTCATAAGAAAAAAATATCACTCCGAACGGCCTTTTATATTTTGATAGGGATAAACTGTAACAAGGCTTCAAAAATACAAAATTTACATTTTAATTAGATGTTTTCCTTACTTTGAAAAATAGTATGTTAAACCTTACAAGTTTTAGTACAGTTGTATCAGTTTAGTTACTAGTTTGGTTCTATGGTTGTATGTAATTAAGGTTAATTTGTTATAAATTATAGTTCAACGTCAAAAAAAGTGTGTTCCCGAATTTCGTTACAATATATAAGTGTTTCGCTTAACAGAGTTGCATAGATTTTCCGGTATTTAAATAAAATATATTTCTTTAAAATTTATAATTTATTTTTTAAGATATGTACATTGCTATCCTACTATCTTATTAATTAGCTTTTACGGAAAGTACATATAATATGAGAAGACTCAGCTTTTCTATTCTTTTAAATGGTTATCAAATATGCGATTTAGGTGATGAAGAACGAGGCCATATAATGGTCGCTCTCAGGATGTGTAAGAACATACAAATTCTGACAACCAGCGAGTGGCAAATTAGAGTTAAGAAAGGCTTTCGAGTAAAAATTCCGACATGGACAACGAACCGAATCAAGGAGCGATTTTCAGAAAACATTTATCGATTCTAAACGATAACGATTTGCAGGCCTGGTCAGAATAGAGTCGAACCGTGTCTCAACTGTAGTGAACAACCGAGGAACTAAATAATAATTATTAATAGGAAGAATTGGAGAGGGACAGAAGGATGTAGTCAAGCTAAGGAACGTTTTAGGAAGTTGAGATAGCCTGAGAAGAAATATTATTGTAGCTACGACAAATCCAACGGGAGAAGCTTAAGATCTGGATTGGGACAGCATGTCGGACAAGTAACAGGACTTTTAGGCCTACTTGCCGAGCTAAAGCTATGCTATGACTATGCATAGCATCTGCTATGACTACTACTGCTACTACTAGCTGATAGCTATTTAACTAGAGGCACTGTAACAAATTTTTTTTAGGTTCTTCTTTTAATAACAATTGAGTCAAAAGTTTTTAATAGAATGGCAGATATGCTAACGGCCGCTTATCATTCTGGAGAACATTAATTGGTGGTGGGTTGGCATGAATTATTTTTGATGCTTTTAAATTGTGGGCGCCATCCAGTTTAATGTGTTTATTTTAAGTGCCGTTGTAAGAACCTTTAACTGGCAAATTAGTTCTCACATAAACAAGAAGGATGTTAAGAAATATAACACAAAGTAAAACACAAAATAAGCCTGATTTATTAGTATATTCTGAAAATATGCAATTACTGGTCAATGTTCATTGTGTAACATTTCAGTTAAATAACTCATTGTTGTTAAAATTATAAGACAATTTCTCGTTAAAAGTACAACTACCCTTTGGTCAAAGTCAGTACCCTACCGCACAGTACACTGTACAACATGTACTAAATGAAATAAAAGATTGAAGAATGGTGTCCATATTCTGGAATGTATTTTATAGGTATTTGCAAGCAAATAGGGTCGAAAATAAAGGTCTTATTTCACTAGAAATTCCTTTTTTATTATGGCCACTGGTTTCGCGATTAGAATCTTATCGCATCATCAGGTCGAGGACTAAAATTAAAAGCCATTATTAAGAAGTAAAGACTTTCTGGTGAAATAAGATCTTTATTTTCTACCCTATTTGCTTGCAAATACCTATACAAAAATAAATAAAACTTTCAGTGCGGTTGCTTTCATATGTATAATTTATGGTATTAAAATCAGGATAGTGAAATTAAAATGTATTAAGAAAAATATTATTTCAGTAGATATGCACTTTACATTACAGTGCAAATTGCCAAGAAAAAGCTTTAGGCACTAGACAATGATTAATAAATTAGGAAGCCATCAAATAGTAATAATTAGGCAATATGACTAGTCCCAAAATCAAAATCACAATAACAAATCAGAAATCATGACAATTACACGTTCCTTTTATCTTCCTTGACCTGGTAACCCATTGTGCAGATTCAAGGACAACTTGACTTGATTGGGCCTTATCAATAACGCCTTGAAGAAGCAGTAAATCCTGGTAAAGCTCTAATTTATGATGGGAAATGGGAACAGCACCTCAGGATGGTCTTGAGATGGCCCTTGAAACTTGGTACTTCACTGAAGACTCGACTTAAGATCTGTGTAAGTACTTAAGTATCGGTTATAAGACCTAACTTAAGACCTTACCTAAGATCTCACTTTTCACAGACTTTTCACTAAGGTTTAGGACCTGGCATAAGATCTGATTTATGACCCGGTATAAGACTCTAAAATTAACACGTGAAACTTCAAAAATGGCGGCCTTAAAAACGACTTTTAATAAATAATAGGAATCAAGCTTACCTCAAGATGTAACTATGAGATCAAATCTCAACCATTTGGAAAGAAAGCCAAAACGCAATTTCTGGGTACCTCTTTGATGGATAATCCCACGCAGGCCCAGTTTTATAAGAATTAACAACACCACGTTGCCTTGCTAAGCTTTAAGTTGCCGCAAGTATGAAAATCAATCTAATCCCAAAAGGTAAAATATTTAAATTACAGGAAAAATAATGGCAACACCAGCTCGGTATCGAAATCCTTGAGCATGGCGTACGTGACCAATGACAAGGACAGACAGGTAGAAAAATCACGTTAGTCAGAAAGAGAGAGAAAAAGAACCTGATTCCAGTAAATTGTTTAAAATTCAAAGCGAAGAACAGTTAACGCCATCTAGGAGTTCCTATTTTTACAATGCCATTAACTTGACACTAGATGTAGCGATCCGTACTATTCATACAATATTAAATTATTACATTCTATAAGCAACCAAAAAAAAAATAAAAATGCTACAGCACGATAGAAAAATAGCAGAAAGAGAATAAAGAAGAAAAAAAAAATAAAAAAGAAAACGCATATTTTTAAACATACCATCAGTTATATTTTCTATCGCAATTCTTTTAATTTAGTGAGATTAATTGCAAAGTCTAATCGTTTGGATGGAAGGGTGCGAAAAAGCAAGCAAGCAAATAGCGTTCATTAAATAGTCACATTTAAACGGTTTCTTTTGAATAAAAAGCCTTATTATTCATAAGTACTTGGCCCTTTTGTTCGGGCACGCGAAAAATTACCATGCCACTATTTTAGGTCTAGTGCGCATTTATCGTTTATAGTTTTTATTAAGGACTTTTTCATTTGAGTTTTACATAGATTTACCATTTTTTTTGTTATACTTGATATTTAGGTTATGATTTGGTTTTTTTTTTTGATGGATTGTTTGATTTGGAAACCGAGCTATAATAAACTAAATTAACTTTTTTACGAGAATTCTTTAAAAAGCCACAAGTTCATGTATAACATATTTCTTACATTTCGACATCTACTTGCTAGTTTTGCTTCTTGGGTTACAATTATATTACAACACCGATTTATACCCAAGCATTTAGAGTAGCGAATAGGTTAGTAATCGGAAAGATTCGTGCCAACTACGTTGACATGGTTACTATATGATGGCAATATTTCATATTTTGAACAAATCAAATATAAATTTGATTTATCTATTTTATTGAATTTATTATTAAAACGCCTGTGTATGTATGTATGTACTTCACTGCTCTTTATTAATTATAATACAAAAAGAAAATCGTTTATAAAAAAGCATAAAAATATACCGTTTTGGCTTTCTGGATGTTATTGTTTAATTTATTAATTTCTGCGTCAGATTTATATATTATATAGATGCCGGGATATATAAAAGTGAGATGACAGAATCTCCCGAAAGTAGATTTCATAAAGATCATCGAGGTTTATCAAAAATGGTTGTTTGTTGTCATTGCAGCTAAAATTCAGAGCGCCAAGGTTCACCGGTAAGTAAATAATTATCTTACTAAATATAGTCAATCGATACTCCAGAATAATCTTAAAGTCAATTTGGACAAAACTATATAGTATATACTCTATAGTATATTCTAAAAAGTATATTCTTTTTAAACAAAAAGATAAGAAAGTAAATCAAATTAGTGTAAGTGTAAAAGGAAAAGATCAGTAATATAAAATATTTGGGACTTACACTGGATCAGAACCTTAATTGACGTAACCATATTGAACATATGAAAAATAAAATAAGACCTTTCACTAGAGCTTTTTACAAATGTAAACACTTACTATGTAATGCAACTAAATATAAACTATATAATATGTTTATGGTTTTAATCTAGCGATATACAAATTTTTAAAAAGCTAGAATATTACCAAATATGGTACTTTAATTTTGTTTGATTTAGATTTTAGATCTTATGCCTTCAAATGATATAAACAAATTATTAAAAATTATTTCTATTAAACAAATTGATAAATCAGAATAAAATGTTTAAAATAATTAATAAACTACAAAAGTAAAACTATGCTATAGTGTCTAGTTTAAGAAATGACAACATTCGACTAAACAATGCCAGAACAAATGTTGCCCTAAAAAACAATAATCAAATAAAACAGGTCTTTAAATAAATTAGGAAAAAGCTTTAATAGACCTTTAATCAGTAAATTTATAACCATATTAGAAAATGCATAAAATATTTAACAAACGTTAAACAAAATGTTACTTAAGTTCATTGCATTAATATATGAGATGTTTTCTATAAAAAATATAACGCAAAATATTATTATTTACATATTTTGCAGATCAGCTGATGATAGTCAGTACAGCTCCATGTTTTTAACTTCCCTAGCATTGTGATTTCTCTTTCTGTAGACTCCTAAGATAATTGAGCGGTGTTTTGTAATTTTTTATTGTTTGGTAGTAAAAATATACAGATTCGCGCCTTGTTTTAATGTATGGTATTTTCTTGTAATTTTATAACGCATGCTAATATTAAAACGTTTTCAAAAATTCTCGAACGCATTCTAGACTCTCGATAATGAATGAATAATGAATGATATTCTACCACCTAAGCAATTTGGATTTAGAACAAATTATAGTTGTACTTCGGCTATGTAGGACGTTATTGATGACGTACTTCGGGCTAGTTGGTTTTGTTGAATTATACTAAAGCTTTTGATTTTGTTAGCCACTCAATTTTAAAGTCTTTGTTTCATTATATTGGTTTGTCTGATGCTGCTATTAATTTAATTGCCTCTTATTTAATTAATCGGAATTCAACGTGTTAAAATAAATAACGAAATATCTAATCCTTTGGAACTTGAAAGTGGTGTGTCTCAAGGTAGTATTTTAGGACCCTTGTTTTTTATTATTTACACGTCTAGATTTTATCTTCAATTAAAGCATTGTGCCCATCATTTTTAAGCAGACGACACGCAGTTATATTATTGATTTTTACCAGGAGATTTTAAAATGACTGAGTTTAAAATTAATCAGGATTTACAAGCTATTTGTGATGTTTCTTCAAAGCATTTATTAAAATGAAATCCTTCGAAGTCATCTAGAATATTCATAGGTAATCGAACTAATGTAAATAATATTTTAAATGGTATAAACGTTAAATTGGGGGACGAAAGAATTCCAGTTGTTGACAAATGTAAGAGTTTGGGCCTTATAGTAGATAATAATATTCGTTTTAAACATCACGTGTCTAATATTCTTAAAAAGGCATATCTTGCTTTAAAATTAATTTATTTGCATAGACACTATTTGAGTAAAGATATTAAGAAGCTTTTATGTTATTCATTGGTCCTTTCACAATGTAATTACTGTGAGGTAGGGTATGGCTGCTGTCTTGATTATGCGGATAGGGGTAGACTGCAAAAGCTTCAAAACTCTTGCATTCGACTAATATTTGGCATTCACAGGAGAAACCGCATTTCTCATAAACTTCACGAACTTGGATGGCTTAATATGCATAATCAAAGAATTACTCATTCTTCAACATTTTTTTATAAAATTTTAATATATCGTAGTCCGCCCTATCTCTATCAAAAAATAACTTTTAGAAATGATGTAAACCATTTAAATTTAAGAAGAAATACAATTCTCATTCCGAGACATAAAACACAGTTATTTAAACGATCATTTTCTTACAATTTTGCTTATCAAATAAATTCTTTAAATTTGAATCCGGACCGATTATCAATTTCTTGCAATACTTTTCGTAATGGGATGATTGTACATCTAATGAATCAGCAGGGTATATAATTTAGGTTCTTCTTTTTTAACTTTTTGAATGGTTGTTTTCTGGTGTAATTTATCACAATTTTTGGTATTGGGATCATTTTGTTTATTTATTTATTTACTGTCTGTAATAATTTTTCTATTTTTTGTTGTTTAACAAAAAATTTAATCTGTTTTTAGGGTGTTTGCAATGTGTATTGTTTTGCTTAATATTAAACTGTCAAATTTAGAATTTAGAACTTTTATATGTAGGTTTATTAGGTATATGATTCAAGAAAAAGCTGTATTTAATCAGTTATTAGTTAAGCGTTACTGAAATTACCATTTTTTTTAATGAAGTGTGGGGCCACAATGTTAAAGACCAGAATCTGCCATGGCAGAATTCTGAATTTGTAGGCCTTTTATTTGCGTAAATTTATTACTAGATTTTGATAACTTGTATTTTTTTTCTTTCTATGCAAATAAAAAATATGTCTTAATATTATTATTAAAATCATCTTTACAGTGAAACAAATTTGATTTTCTCGATGGCTTCATTGTATTTTGACACATCGGTAAAAAAACAACTCCTGTAACTCATTTTTCATTTTGATCGGCAGTTTCGTTTTATGTAAGGTAATTCAGGTAACTTGAATCACACTGTAATTATCTTTCCTTATGTGAATACGAACAGCTGGGCTGCAGATAGCCCTAGCAATAGTATGAAGACGTCATAACCGTAATGTAACATTTAGCAAGCTCAGAAAAGCATTTTAAAAGTGATGAAATTAAAAAACTTTATAACTTTTACAAAACTATTCACAAAATTCTGGAAAAAAAGGTATATATAAAGACACATATAAAGATTAAGTCATATGCCAACCCAATTAAGGATCTGAGACATAAAAATATTTTAAACGGAAAATAAATGTGTGAGCACTAATGTATTTTTTGGAATGTATAGTAAAAACTCAAATCGTAACTAGCTATATTAATTAAGGCTATCAAAATTAGGACCGATAGTATGCCAATAAATGTATAATATAGATAATTGTAAAAATTTATGTGTTACTAAAATGCAAACATTTATGATGATAAATATATTAAATTTACAAAAATGAATCTATGACTCTATATGTATATACTCTGTATAGGCTATGTATAAGGTAGCCTATAGTTACAGAATTATATAGGAGGCTTAAGAGATGCAAATGAAAACTTTTTAAGCTATTAATTTTTAATATTAACAATAAAATGTGTACAACCTACATTGATAGGCAGAAAAAAACCTCTTTAAGAAATGGTCTCCTTAGAGTCATCCATCCAATGCATTCGAATCCCTAATAAGTACTCAGTTTTAGGATAGTAACTTTAATAAAAAGTTACATAACATTTTACAAAAAATCGGTGTCAGGGAACGTCTAATAAAAAAAAATAACATCTTGCAATATAAACTGACAAGCTTTAGTTCTAGTATTTATTTTCATCAAGATATTTCTATCTATCGTTTTTCTAGACTCGAATTTCACAAAATAAATTATTATCTTAAAAAAAGCAGCTATTACTTATCACAAAGCATTTACATAGGAATCCAAAAAGGTCGATACATATTTCTTGCGCAAGACACATCATTCTTCCCCCATTGGAGTAGTAATACCTATAATAACAAAATAAATATAAGGGGTAAACATAATATCACATAATAAAAAATAGTCTAAATGTATTTATTTTTATATTAGAGCATGACACGAACATTAACTTGATTACCAGTTCCTGATTACATCATTTAGGACAAGCGCTTTTATTCTGGTTATAATATACATTAAAAGTAACCTTGTTCCATGCTTTTAAGGGATAAGATATATTTTTTCTATAAATAAATATTCATTCATTTTGGACCAGTAAGCACTAAATCAAACATTTTCTTCATAGTAAATTCCTAATTAAATTAAACAGTTTTGTTAATTAAGTTTCTGAAAAACACACAATGTATATATTTTTTTTTCTTTTGAATCATTTAATGAAATATTTTTAAAATTGGTTTTATTAATATCAATTTTACAAATTCAAGTCTCGCCTTAGTTTTTAAATCGAGTTTTGAATATGTTCCTTATCATGTTTGAAAATATTTTAGTCTTCAAGGGTTAGGATCATATTTATTTCTTATATTATCTTCCCTACCCAATTTGATTAAAAGTTTAAATTAATTTTACAATGTGTATTTTATTAAAAAAAATATTAGAGCAAGAAATCAAAAAATAATTTATTTACTTAAAAAAACTCCTGGTCCAAATTCGCATACGTGTAGACACTAACGAGATTATTGGTGAAGTATCTCTTATATTGGTATATTTAATAAATTTTAGTTGTAGCAAAGATGATTTTTTATTAAAATGATCTTCCTATAGACTAATAAATTAATATAATAATTTTTGACGACGTCACCGAAAAGGATTCGTTGTGTCGGTGGCATCTATATAATCTTATCATATTGAAAAAAGTGCTTGATATTTTTTTAAAGAGGAATAGTAATATTGTTTGGTGCGTATTACAACGAGTTAATGAAATGACATTTTTTATGATTTTAATAAGTGAATTTTTGTTAGTAGTTTTTCATAAGCATTTGGCATTACTGCATCAGAGATGTTGCAATTGAAAGAACTGACCATAGACTTACGCGATGCTACTTCTAGTCTTCCAATAATCTAAGCCGTTGATTTTTATGGCGATTTTACATGCGAGGTACTCTTTTTGAGTAAAAAATAAAACATATTCTCATGCACGAAGAAATTGCTAAAATTGCATACGCTATATATTAATAAGAGGATCTTTGTAAACGTTACATTAAAAAAAACCACACTAAAATATAAATTGAAAAAAGTTATTTGAAGTATAAAACAATTTGCTGAACACATTTTAAATCAACGTCTAATAGATCCGGTAATTATAATCTAATAGATCAGCTACATTTCAATTTTTTGGTTCCAAGTATTTTGAATTCGCCCAATAAGTTCCTCTCTTGAGTTCATAGGAGTAGTCCATACGCTTTTCTCAAAAACCCTCATATGAAAAAGTTTAAAGAAGGAATATAGGCTCATCAAAAAAATTGTTATTTAACCAAATTCTAACATTTCTATGAAAGTAGGCTGGACAACCGTCACGTGGAAACCAACCCGCTAATCTTGAGTCTAGTAAGCTATTCTCTTACATATGACATGCTTTGCCATTAGAAATTATAAAAAATTGTCACGTTTGGGTGACAATTGGGTTACAATTTCAGTGTGTAGGCTTACCAAACCCCGATAAGTAAAAGACCATTTATCAGTCCATAATATGATAATTAAAAAATCTCTATTCTGCTCAATTAAATGAAGAATCCAATGGTAAAAAAAAGCTTTGATATTCGTCACCTTAGCACGTCACTTTTTTAAAAATCGAAGAATTTTAAACTTTCAAGAACGAACTGTTGTGAGTTAGTATTCAACTGCTTATTATTGGATTCCTATCCAATTTACAACAAATTCTCTTATTGTCTCTTTCTTGCTACACATAAACTCTATGTTTCCATTCATCAAGTCTCATACTAAGTCGGTTAGTTTTACATCGTTGGTACATATCTACTTTTGTTCATACACTAAGGAATAGGGTTGGAGTCTTTCCGGAAGTCTTTTTCTCTACTCCCTAGCTGCTTCCGCTGAGTTTACATTTGCCACTTTATAATAGAAATTAGCAATAATTATTACAGGTGAAAAGTAATGAAATTTAAGTTTAATCACCACGCGCCCACTTGTCATACTGATAAATTACTAACAACAGTTTTTTTCTACGACAAACTACACTTTACACAATAATGAAATTACAGTTCTTGATGATTATTGACACGGGAAATTAGAAACCAAAACTGCCATTTACATTTTTTTACTAAAAATAGTTATGTCCCGAATTACATAGAATTATTTCAAACAGTCTTAAGGTTATATATATTTTTTTATTATTTTAACACCCTGTATTACTTGGATTGGAGAGAAAACATTTCTCGACATATATTTACATAATAAATGCGTTTACAAAACTACATATATGAAATGAAAAATTCTATTTAGATAAGAGAAAGAAAATACAGAAACTTATAATTACTATACCATGCTTATTAAGTTGTAATGGCCAAGTTTATCCTTAGACTTCTTCTTCTTTCTGGGAGACAGAAAGCTTTAAATAATTAAAAGGATTGTCTTACATTTGAAGCTTCTGGTAATTTTTGTCACAGCCTCTATCAAACTAATATTTATTTTGGTCTACAATTTCCAGAAAGTGTCAATACAAAGAATTTATGGATAATACCTAGTATTAGTCAAAACGATCTCCTATTAATCCAGAAAGTGTTATAATGAATGTTAAGATAAGCTCACGTCAATCTCTCAAATCACTTCAACCCTCGAACTGTAACCATGAACATAATTCCTTGACAAAATAGGTAATATATGCCGGAAATACTTAGCCGGCAGATGTTGGCAATGGTAACCAACGGCACGGCAGTAAACTAACCGTGGCCCGCGGGCGGGACAGTCATATAATCCAATTAAAATTAGCCCGAGGGGACCCATGTATGACTGTTATCTACCTAAGCTGGAGCAATTTATAATTTATACGTTTAATGCAGGGATAAACCGTGGCGGTGTAGCCGATCGCGACGCCCTAGAGAACTGAACGCCGCCATCGCCATAAGCATATTTAATAGTTTAAATCCAGGTTGAAAGATTTATTGTTTCCTACAGACACCGCCAGCGAGGAATCGGAGTTTAGAAATGAAAAAAGAACGACTCCGGTTCTCTTAGTTTTGTATGTAAATAAAAAGTGAGATTTGTGTTCTTTAAGATTATGCATAATGTGTAAGTTGGTATGTCCATCTTTGTAAAACTAAATTTATTTATAATGGATTTTACGATATTCGGTATCTTACGTTATTTAATAATTATTTTTATAGTATTAGTCAGTTTGCAGGGTGAAACAAATCTACTTCTGACTATTAGAATCTCGGCTTATTGATTAAATAAGAATAAAGTTGCATATATAAATTCCTAATCTAAAGCTATTTTATCGAATATTTCAATATTTTCCAAAGTTATTTGTATGACAACAATGATTTTATATTATTTCTTGAAGAAATAGATATTTTAATTCATTTATTTAGAGCTCGTGGCTAAGCCCTTAAATCAAAAATTTTTTATTTGTTAAATATTTAAGAAACAGCATTTTTAAAATGAAATAATAATAAAACAAACATGACCTGATACTACGAATCACAGCTACGTCAGATGATCAACAAACAAATATGTCTGTGCAGGACGGAATACTAAGGCACAGAATTATTAAACAGTAATTATTATTACCAAGTTTCTAATAATCAGGGGATAAAATGACCGCAGGAATTTGAAATCACTTCATTTTAAATAATGTTAAGATAAAAGATTTATAATTTTATTAGTGTTTAATTTAGATTTTTGTAATCTAGTTTTAGTAGATAATAATACATTCCCAACGATAGACAGAATGTCTATCATTGGGAATGGGAGTCATAATCATATTGTTGACGACTATTACAAATAACTACTTTTTCATATCTGCTACATCTAAAGAAAAAAAAGAGTGGTCCCAACATTAACCCTTGCAGTATATTTACTTTCATTACTACTATTTGTCTGCGCTCACCAAGATATGACTCCAGAAATTTTATGCTAGCAGGCGTAAAATTATAAAACTTTAATTTTTTTTAATGAAGTCGATAGCTCATGCATCATAAAAATAAACTTTCTTTAAAGCATAAATTTATTATCTTGGTTAATGCTGCCTAGATAATTTTTTTGACACACCTAATTAACTGCACATTAAGACCATATCCTTTTTTTATTTTCTAGGCTATATATAACACCTCTAACAAAGTTAAAACTTATTTCGTCAAAAGAAAATATTCTCAGCAGGCCACTTTTAAATCTTTCAAGGGGATCTACATGTGTATAAGGGACGTTTACCTTATTTGTAGAAATATTCAAGAAAAAGTTGTTAAAATCTTTAGGGCTTGTGTTAGGCAGGGCCTCAGGCCTACTGAAGTTTCCTTGATAACTACTAACGATACTCCACATGGTTTTGTCTAAATTTTTGGAGCCTGTAATAAGGTAGTCTTTGAGCATATTTAATTGTTTTATTGTAAACATTCTTAAGATATATATGCTTCTTTATTACCTGGGGTATTGAAAGTTTTACATACATATCCAAAAGAGAAAGTGTAATAATAGAACTTAATGGGGAATAACTGCAAAAGTCGCAAGTGTTGACTTAATTAGACTGTAGAAATTAATACCTTGTTGTATGATTGGTCTAAGTTTCTTTATTTAATATTTTTTCTTAACTTAAGGACCTAAATAAAGTGGTCATACTTGCCAATTTATCAGATAGAAGTAGATCTATAGTTTCACCTGCATCAGTATCCTCGAGGAAGTTAAGAAAAATACAGTCAAGGCAACATTCGCCTCGTGTTGCCCCCGACACTACAGATTGGTATCTTTGATCTTCTCAAAAAAATACTCCTCAATGCCTTTACTTCTCACAAACTCTTGGATTTCTGCAGCTGCTGCTGTGGTTTCATTATCCAGGCTACCATTTCCCAGCCCAACTAATATATCACTAGTCCTAACCTAATCCTGACCTGCTTTTAGGGCCATTTACGTCTTTTTAACTTAACTATAGTGTAAGTGTCTGGTTCGAACTTATGTTTATGTTGACCGTCCTCTTTGTTTGCATGCGGCAACACTGTCAACGAAGGAAAGCTCATTATCTGACATTACTATCTTATCAAATGATGTTGATGTCCTTGACACTAACGGTTTTTTTGCTTACCTCTATTGCTTTTGGCAGGCGTTTAATTAAGAAATTAAACTCACTTTTCTGGATGTTCTTCTTATCCTTGGGTTTTTGCACTATGTAGAAATTTATTGTCAGGAAGAAGATCGTTATTTTCTTTCAATAGATCTATTACCATTGTGTAGAGATCTCGCTTTAGGCTCCCGGCATCTTCAACAGCAACACTGCTGCTTTTTTAGTCGTAGAAACGTATCATGCATTTTTCACTAAGAGACCAAACGAAAACAAAACAAAGGTAAAAACACAAAGTCACGGTCTCATAAAATCCATATAATTTTTTAAAGCTACACGTGTTTCGCTCCTATCGGAGCATCATCAGGCCTAGACCTACACAGATCACATTACAACTCATGATGATGCTCCGATAGGAGCGAAACACGTGTAGCTTTAAAAAATTATATGGATTTGATGAGACCGTGACTTTGTGTTTTTACCTCTGTTTTGTTTTTTAGTCGTAGCCTGAATCCAACAGGCGGAATGATAAAAGTTCTTACATTTATTACACTGTATAGAATTCCTTATATTCTTTTTAAAATGTTTATACGATTTTTCCATAATTGCACTAACAATTTATTTTAATTCCCGCGTTTATTTCGAGTTAACACAGTACGATGCTCACTTTCCGCCCTATTAGTAGAATCATAATAATCAATGATTCGACCATGTATCAGACTTTTTTGATTTTTGGTAATCAATTTCATATGATAAAGTCATTGTTGGAAAGTTCATCAATGCGCAACAACAAACCATACCTTAACGAGCCGGTGCCAAAGTTTGATTATACGCCAAACATTATTACCTATAATAAATACCGCCGACATGCGATTTTGCATTTTTGCGTGCTAAAAACTTTCGCCTCAATTCGAAAATAGTTTAAAACTTCCTCTAACAAGACGGAACGTTACATAGTGCACAAGTTTGACCCAGATATTGACTGTATTAGTGTTTATCTTTAGAAAAGTTGTTTCTGACGTTTGGTAAAATGCCTGGCGTAATCGGGATTTTGTTACCTTGACAAAGCAATTTCAGAATTTGAAATAAATTTTGTCCAGTAGATTTACTACCTCGAATTACAGTAACGCATAATAATACATAATAGAAAACAGGCAACAAGTAAAAAAATTAGAACGGTACACAAACAGAATCTTAATGAGTCTACATTATTTTTACTTATATATCAAGAATTACTTTAGAAGCCTTAGCAACGTGTCTCGATTGCAAACGTGTCATTTAGGAAGTTAACAGGTACCAAGGTAGAATTTTCATGGTTTGAACTGGAGCATCATTAGGTTTTTGGACTAATCTGAGTTTCATTAAAGGTTTCTTAGTAGCAAAGGAATATCAGGATCAAATTCTGGAACCCATTGTTCATCGAGGCGCTACAAAATTGGTTAAAATTTTCTACTAATGCACGTTCGCATGTTGCAAGAACCATGAGAAAGTTTCTGGTACAACAAAATATTAAGATATTGTCATGGCCTTCGCAATTCTCTGATTTAAATTCCATCAAGTACGTTTACAATATATTAAAAAGATGAAAAAAAAAGCACATAAAAGCCATATTTTTTAAGGACAATATATCAATAAGCATGCACAATCTTCTAGACTTTTCCAGGTATTAACATTACATAAGTATTCTAAGTGGAATTATTTTTGATCTATTTTTGATCATCTTTATACAGCATTATATTTTTTTTTTAAATTCAATATAAGTAGTGTGATATATTATATTGTAATTTGGTACAATTACAATGATGCCATCAAAACATAATAAAAGTGTAAATATTTGATTGAGAGTTCAATAAATATATTATTCTGGATGAAATACCATATATTCTTAATTTGATCATGATTTTTTGTCATATTAATATATAATGATTATATGATGATACTAAGTGTCTCTCTTGAACCTGTCATTAATGCTAATGTCCCTATATTTTAGCTCCTAATATTGTTGATTTATAATTTTGACTTAATAATAAACGAAAATAAGCAGATATGCCAAGAATCCTTGTTTCTGTTTATTTTTGTTAATTTAAAAGATTTTTTTTTTCAAAAAAATTCATTATTGCTAATGTACTGAGTTTAGGTAAGTGAAGTAACTAAATGTAACAAAAAAATCTTAGGCATTTCTCTATATTAGTCCTGTACACGTCCGCAACCACAAACACCACCACATATTAGTTGTCTCGCATAAATATTCCATTACGTCCACTACGAATTCCAACTGGCAAATACGCATATTAATCCGAGAGACGCGTTTAGGAATTTAGGGGAAGTAAATCTTCTGAAATCGCATTAAAATGCATTAAATTTTTTGACGGGAAATAACATGTAAATATGCGAACGACTCGCGACGTGTCGCTCTGAATACCAAAGTTGACATACGTACAGACATGGGAAATGAATATTTTATGGAGGCGACACGCGACGCGAGTATCTTTCAAATTTTTAGCAGCCGAGAAAATGTTAGTTTTTTTTTACTTCTATGTGATGATAAGGGATAAGAGGTTTGATTTTATGGGGAGTCATTGGGTTTGATAAGTTTGTTTTAGGACAACTTTTGTACCCGAAGTTTTATATACAAATTGATATTACAATTTCAGGAAAAGTTAAAATACTATAAGAAGTTTGGTAAAGAACAGGAATAGAGTAGAAGGAGGAAGTAGAAAAATTCTATTAATTAGGTCTTTGTATTTTTTGATAAAAGACGAAATATAATCGAAAGGTTTTTTTGAGAAATCTTTACATTGGGTTTCATTTTAGGTGTAATTGCAGGGTACCTTAATGGTTTTTAAAAATATAAATGTGCCACTTTTCTGCCACAAGAAGAAAAAATATCACTAATCGATAAACCTATCACTTAAAGGGCATTGTCATAACTCTCGTCCTGAACTAAACCCTCTCAAATAAAAAGTATTTTTTTATTTGAGTGGCATCTCAAACGAAAAAATAGTTTTACCATTAATTAAAACTCTTTGTTTTATTCCCGACTAGTATTTCGCTAACTATGTTGGGATCTTCGGAAGAAGATTAAAACTAAATAAAAACACTTTAAAATAAAAATTTTTTTGTTAAATCGATTTTTCATTAATATCTAAAGAACGTGATTTTACTTCTCAACAGTTTGATAACTGATGTTTCGTTTCACAGAAACGAAATTCGAAGTCAACATCAGATCGAGCAAATAATTTTTTATTCCATTCAGGGAAACAAATCATTGTCAGAACTCTCCATTATGTAGAATAACAAAAAAGTTATAATTTGTATTGCCGTTCATTGGACGTTTTTAACATGTCACTTAGTACAGTCAAAAATAATTTAAAACGAAATATTGTCTTTGAAAGTTTATGAGGCTAATGTAGAAATTTAGCATTAGAAAGTTGCTTGTTTTTAAGTATATTCTTTTATATTTAAATTATTTTGATTTATGTACTTAACCATTTAGTCTTTATATTATTCTTAATAAAATAGTAAAGTTAAGATAAGTTTGTGGATACTTTTTTGGGCTTGTAGCCTGTTGTATCCCTATATGGTCACCATATGAATAAACACGTTCACCGATTACGTTGCTCAATTTTTGTAAAAAATAAAAAAAAACTTACATTAGTTTTAAATATCATCAAAATTTTAATAAATCAAATGCTCAAAATGAGAACCAAGACTGTCAATACAAGCAGGCAATCTTCTTCCCATCGAGTCCCACAATCGCATACGTTGAAATATTCTTAAAATGTTGTGTTTGACATTAGAAGAATCTACAATTGTGTTTCTTAAATCATTTTCATTCATAACTGACGTCACCTAGCCAAGCGATTTCATATATCCTCAGAAGAAATAGTTCACATGATTCAGGTCTAAGGATCGTGCTGGCCATGGCTGAGGTTTCCCTCTTCGACCAATCCATTCCTGAGAAAAAGTGTTATTAAGGTAGTTTCGAGTGACAAGACTAAAATGAGCAGTTACACCGTCGTGCATAAACCACAGTGTTTCTTGTTGCTGGTGGTACTACTTCTAAAAGACCTGGCAATGCTTCTTTTAGAAATTGTCTTTAAGTGTCACCAATCAGCTGAAGAGGAAGAAAATGCGATCCGATAATATGATCACTAAGAATCCCTCCCTAAACATTTACCAAAAGCAGCTGTTTTCAGAATTCACTTTCTGCAATGGCATGAGGCTTTTCGTAGTCCCAAAAATGATTATTATGAAAATTTCCTGTGGCTTCCCATGAAAACCTTGCCTCATCTGTGATTAGAATTTTAGACGTAAAGTTTAAGATCTGCGCATTTTTATAAAAGCAAAACTCTAATTCTGCATGAAAATATCTTGACAATAATCCTTGCATGTAATCTGGAAAAATTTGAGTGCAAAACCCTTCAAGCACTTTGGTGGCTAATGTTAAACTGTACAGATAATCTTTGCGTACTAGTTGGCGGATCGACTTCCACTGCTTGCAGAATTGCTTCCTCTAATGTTGAGTCATTATTCTTCTCGGTCTATTAACGCGCTCAGCATAATCAGTTGAAGATTCAGTTTCGCACAGGCATGGCATTTTAGGCAAGGCTTTCCCCTTTATGACGGAATTAAATTTTTTGGGAAAGTGTTCGTGGTAAATTGGACGGGCTTTTGCAGCATTTCCATCTGCAAGCCCATAAAAAAAATGCACTTTAGCTAATTCGATGTTAATAGGAATAATAAAAAGAACGTAAATAAGAACAATCTTCGGGCATTTAATTTGCTTATAAAGGCCAGAGACGTGCTGAGATATGGTTTTTAATCATTTTCTCTAAACGAAGCAAGATACATATGTAAAAAATTTAGGGGATTCAAAAGTTCAATTTTTATTTGTTTTATTAAAAAAAATTAATACTCTGTATCTCGAAAACGGAGAGTCTCCAGATATATGTTTATATGAACTTTTTTAAATAAAAAATAACAAGGAATCATTTTTAATAATCATCACTTATGTTATACGCTGTATACAGGGTATTTTTAGTGGTAAAAAGTTTAATTACACATTTAAAAATATTTTATTCATAAAAAGCAAAAACTAAGTTATATAAAAAATATATACACTTAATTAAAAACTTAATAACTAATTAAAAACACTAAAATTAAAACCTGTTTCTGACATTTTCATTTGACAGGGACATAATAAGTTTAATATAAGTAATTAGACTTATTTTTAGGGCTTCTGTAATTTCATTTACACTAAAGAAAGGTTTTTTAAATAGGTTAAACCCTTTAATTTCATGCGGTAGTTTATTAAAAAAAAAACGGAGAAATATATATAGTGCAGTTGCATGACTTATGCAATCTAGGGAATTCTTTTCTACGATTATAGTGTGTTCTAGTTTCATGGTGATGGACATCTGATTATATTTAGTAGTATGTATTGAATGTCCCCATGCAAGCAGGCCATGTGTACACAAGAACTGGATCAATGCATGTAAGCAATCCTAGAAACATCTGATACCCAGACACTTTGCCCTACTATCGACTTTCTCCTCGTCAGTAGATATAAGTAAAAACAGTGTGTTTTTGG
Organism: Anthonomus grandis grandis; assembly: GCF_022605725.1. NCBI lineage: Eukaryota > Metazoa > Arthropoda > Insecta > Coleoptera > Curculionidae > Anthonomus > Anthonomus grandis. The sequence goes on from NC_065546.1 coordinate 10,866,583, forward strand.
TCTTGCTATGATTAAGATTAAGTTTGTTAGCTGTAAACCAGTCACTACTACTCTCAATAGATGCATTTCTACATTGGATGAGAGTGGTGAGGTCGGTTTGATTTATTTGAAAGCTTGTATCGTTAGCATATAGAGTTCACATTATAAGACACACTGGGGTGAAGCACAATTGATGTCATTCACATATATCAGAAAAAACAGCAGTCTCAATATAGACTTCCTTTGAGAAATCAATCCAAGACCCCTACCCCTTCTTTCGAGACTTCGCCCTAAAAACAAGTTATTTTCTTTCACGGAAATAACTCTTAATCAACCGGTAGCTATTGACCCAGAAGGCCTTGAACAGGTCACAAAAGATCGCACTAACCTCTCGGTTTTTTGATTCTCGAGTATGCCTTCATATACCCTGTCTAAAGCCATTATGGAAGACCTGACCCGCCTAAAGCCAAACTACTCGTTTGACAACAAATCATCTGATTCAAAATAATCTCCCATATTATTATTATATTGTGTTCTACTAGAATTGACTCAATAATTTTTGAAAATGTAGGTATAGCCGAGATTGGCCTATAATTATTGTTTGGTAGGTTTATCTCACCACTATTAAGGATAGGTCCAGTTATGTTTAGTTTAAAATGGTTTTAATATATTCCTTACTTGATGAACCTTCCTTGATCAATACATTTATTGAATAATCTCGTTGGACGAATAGTAAAAACATTTTTAAGTGACTTTATTAGAATGGTTGTAAAGTTGTAAATATCTTAGGTGTATCTTTGTACTTTTTAAATGATCAGTAGCCCACCTAACATCATTAAAGGATGCAGTTGAAAAGCTGAAGGTATTTTAATGATGTTCCGAGTGTGACGGAGCCAAACAGCTTAAGGAAGAGCAGCTAGTGTTTGGTCAGTGATCTCCGTAAAAAACGTATTTAGGGTTTCGGAATTAATATAAGCAGGAACAACAGGAGCCCTGGGCTTCCTATTGCTATTGATGATATCCCACGCTGCCTTTGTTGGATGATCAGCCTAAATATACTTGGTCATTGCCCTTTGCATAGCCGTTGCGATAGCATTTTTATACCTACGCCTAAAGTTTCTATTTTAAAAACGAAGAAGAGGACAATTGGACTTCTGATTCAGTTCCTCCAGGTCTCGAAGCTCCTTCCTTATTGCCCTCAGTTAATTGTTGAACCACTCCACATTGCAACCTGACCAAGTCTTTCTTTCAACCTCTAGGTAAACTAGATTATAGGAATCAAGTGTAGCACTCATATAAAGCCCATAATTTTTTCATATTATGTATGTCAGAGTCTAAAAATTGCCAGTTCCACTCTTCAAAATGTTATACAGAATGTTTCATAAATAACAGTATGTGATTTAATAGTCTTTCCTTATTCTTCGTTTTTAACAAAATTCGCACAATATTTTTTTTATATCAAAAATCTTAAAATTATTTTTTTCTTAAAACTATATCATAGAGGACGCCACCACCAACATTTTGATTTTTTTTTAACTATGTAACTTTTTTAGGTTTGGCCTAATTTAATTTTTTATTCAAAATAGGCCTGCATGACGTTTCTTCTTATTACATTCTGTTGACTGAGAATTCACTCGGATTATATATAGCCAGACCTTTTTTTCTCTTCCAGTAAACGCATTTCCTTCATTTTCAGCGGGTATTTCCGCATATACCAGTCATTTGAGTGCGCCGCCTTTATCCACATCAATGTTGGAAGTAAAAGTCGTTGTCATCATTACTGCCCATATTCTGACCTGCGTCAACGTCACAATCTTTGAATTGTCCAAATTATCGCATTTTCCATTTGCGCTCTCTCTTTCGACTTGTTGTTTGCTACTGGTTTAGGTCTTTGTGATTCTACAGTTTAGGATGCTGCCAATGAGGAAGATCCTGCATGTTAGTTGCCGCAGTAAGTAACAAAACTTGCGTATTTCGTATTTGGCTCGGGTCAGTCGGCATTGTCTTTGCTAGATTTATAAGCAGGAACGGTATCCACGATAATCGTAACGCTGCTACTATGGAGGACAGGATTTTTCGAGGAAACTGAGGAAATTTAATTTTTTCTTTTCTTCCACTAATAATTTGTTTTCCGAGTAAGGAGGCCGTTTTCTTTTATTTAGGCATCATGATTATAGCGGTACTGCTTGTCAGTTTTTACTCACTTCATATCACTTTTTACAGCTCTTTTGCACCGTCATCACCCGCTGGCAGCTTATTATTTTCTCTTCGACTGGACATTTATCCTTATGAAGAATGTGTTTTTTTTAATGTATTATGCGTATTTTTTGTATATATGTAATTTTTGATTGTTATTAAGTGGTTTAAGTAATTTTAAGTTATCTCGTCCTACAAAGTGGTCATTATTTCAAACGTGCTTAGCACAAATTTAACTTTTCAACTTTACCATATTTCAGCTACATGTTCTTTAAAGCTGACACTAATTGATCTTCTTGTTTGTAAGTACTTCGTATTATAATCGTTACTAATAATCTAATAGATCTCGGACTTTTCTTAACTTGGCTGAACTTGATAGATCATTCTTAGTCCTAAGTTTTTGAAAGCTATCAAGGTCTTTTGCTAGAATAGGATCATATGCTATTGCTACGAAGCTTACCTATTTTCATGGTATGAAACTTATGTATTTGAATTAACGTATCAATAATCTTATTTTCTTTTTTCTTTGTTAGATCTGCTATTACTTATTAAATATTATATTATAAGACTGGGGCAAATACTGTACCATGAATATCAATCTTAAATATATTATAGAAATATTGTAACCAAACTCGTGGGAAGTATTGGAATACTATTTTTTGAATTTATTCAACTCAAAACGATTCTTGAAGAGCTCCGCTACAAGGGGATACAGGCAATTATCCACAACTGTAACCTTAAGTTGTTCATAATAGAAATTCCAGGTGGTATTGGAATATAAAATACATTTTGTGAATTGCAAATTTTTACTAATTGAATTATTGTCCGGATATAATCAAAAAGTTCATGGGATTTCCAAAAGTTCAATCAGATATTTGAAAGTTCTTGCATTAAAAAAAAACAAAAATGTAATTTTCACCTAATATTAAATTATTGGCTTTTCAAATAAAGGTCCCTTATAGACAACTATAAAGCTTAGTTAGTGTTCAACCCTGAACTACTACCGACACATTTTTATTACATATGTACTACTGATGGGTCAGTTCAGCAATGAGGATTCGTACATTTGAGTACACCTTCTTGTTGGCCATTCTGAGTCGCAAATGTTCATCTATTAATTGCTTCCCAAGAGTTTTGATAAATAAGTATCGTTTTATTTCTTTACCTTTTGATGCAAATTGGTACAATACTCGAGAATTTACACCTGCAATGTTCAATATAGCAAAAAAAATTTCCATTGGCCAACAGTTAGTTTTTCTGGATACTGAATACAACGCACAGTTCGCATCTAATGCGTCAATTCCAGATTTTGTTTCATTATAAAAATGAATTATCTCCGGCTTTTTGGTTGTTTCGTTGACAGAATTGTCATGATGCATGCTAGAAAGTAATATAACGCTTTTACTTTTTTTTGGCACATAGCTCACTATACTGGTTAAAGAAGTAAATCCAAACGTTAATGAATGAATTGCACGTTTTCTGTTCGGTAAAAATTCAGTTGGTACAGATTTTTTATTTTTTCGTAAGGTTCCCACGTACGTCAAATTGTTTTTCTTAAGTTCGTCGACGAGTTCCACTAAACTGTACCAGTTGTCCCCGGTGATGTTCCTGTTAGTGCCTTTAACACACTCCACAAGCCTAAGAACCACTCTTGTTGGATTTGATAATGTAGGCTTTTTTGCACCATCAACTTTTATTTCGGAACCGGCATAAATCTCTGCATCTACGAAATAATGCATTTTAGTGTCAGCCAAAACCTGCACTTTAATTCCGTATTTGACAGGTTTGTTCGGAATATACATCCGAAATCCACACCTTCCTCGAAACGGTACAAGCATTTCGTCTACAGTTAGGTAAATTCCCGGTGAATAACATGACTTTGATCTAGCTACAAACTCATCAAATAATTCCGACACTGCGGTCAACTTATCAGTTTTTACTCTTTCTTTTCGGGTTTGTACATTCTCAAATCTGAGACAGCTCAATAAAAACGAAAATCTGGCCAGACTCATAGTAGCACGAAAAATAGGTCTTCCTGTCCCATCTGTTGCCCATATAGAACGGACGTCTTCATGATTAGATTTAAAGATGGACTAAAGATACAACAACCCAAAAAACGCCTTGATTTCACATATGTTGGTATTTTCAGTAAACGAAGGCTAAAATTTAGTTTGTGACTGAGCAAACCTTTTAGACTTTTTATAGTATTCTCTGGTGGAGGTTATCTTCAAATTGGTAAAATCAACTAACTTTTGTATCATCTCATTAGAAATTGGTAGACTCCAAGCATCTACAGGCTCACGTGGAGGATTATTACGAGCAGGGCCAATAAGGCCAGGCAAGATAGTAACCAAATTATGAGCAGGGGTCCTACCTCTAATACCTGCTGTTTTTGACCATTTGGTATTGTCTTTCCCATACCAACTGTTCCTGATGGGCAACTCTTCTTCTTCCGAATCGGAGTTTTCTTGCTCTGTTTCGGAATTGTGATCGCTCAGTATTGCATTGTCCTCTTCATTCTCGTCTCTCTTTAGCCAATCTTTCTAGTTCCTCTAACACAGCTTCTCTGTTTGAAACACCAACGGATACACTTTTCTTGCTCGAGCCCATTTGGTTTGAGTCTTCCATACTGTCCCAAAAGTATTCAGACTCTAAAATATTTCTTAACGCATCTTCTGACAATGCCCTAGAACTGGACGCTATTGCGTTGCATTTACTGAAAGATAGTAAAAAAACACATTTTATATCTATTAACTTATACCTTATGGTCACTAGTACCTATTCTTGTGAAATAGATAAATACCTTGCAAAAAATAATAACGAAATAGATACTTTCAAACCAATAAGCAGTTATTAATTTGTCGCGTATTTACTACTGATGGGTCCTCAGGACCCAGTAAACACTGCCTTCGAACCTCGCCGACACGAACGAATACTGAAGTATGAATCTATGCCGGCGAAATCACGCGTATGGTATTGCGGAGGAGTACCGAGACAGCGAGTATCCAATGTTGCCAAACTTAAAAAATATACCCTATTTACAAATAGGACTCTAAAAAAGACCCGATTTAAAAATAGGACCTATCAGTAGTAGCTACGGGTTAAACTTTGTTCTGCCATGCCTTAAAAAATTTTTTGCTCTACTAGTTACAGTTTTAGTATATAAGTATAAAACTGTTGTGTCATTTACATTTATTGGCATAAAAGATACAAAGTGTCAAGCGCTTTAGATTTTTAAGCACGTTTATGAATTCTATGCAAAAATATCTAACCGAAGAGTTTTCGTCTTTTTTCTATCTTATACAAGGTACGAGCTATAACTGAGCCCTAAAATGTGAATATTTTCGTTTTAACCATATCTTTTAGAGACCAAATGAGTTAGTTACTCTTACTTAGCAAATACTATTCTCAGATTACATGTGGCACAAGTTTACAAAAACCGAAAACTTTTATCTTCAAAAATAACTGAGATACCACGTTAATATAACCAAAATAAGACAAAGTGTATATATCAAAATAAATGACATTATTAAAGCAACTTGTGTAGTATTTACAAGCTGAATAATTGAAAAAAAAACACTTATTTTGTGAAGCTTTGAACTTTTATCAATTCGAAGTAAAATCAAATGTTAACTTTGACCTTTTCAATCTTTATTAGCGCTTTTATTGATGACTAGTTTTGGCCTTCTTAAGCCTTATAAACCAGCAAACTTTCAGCTGATAAGACTGATCAGGAAACACTGTAATTTTTAAGCAAATCAACCTCGATTAGAGTTTTAAAGACCAATTAATTATCAAATATATTTTGAATAATATGCAAAAAAGTAGTTATTACTTTCAATTTATGACCTTAAATTTTACTGGTACTTTTGTTTATTAGTTTTTTGTTTTTTAAGTTATGTTCGTTTCTCTTAGTTGTTTCTTTGCTTCTGGTCTACAACGTCTGAAAACTTCAAACTGCCCAATAAAAGTCAATTCAAACAGAGTTCATTTAATTCATTGAATTATTAAATCATTTATATTAAGCCCTTTAAAATGTTCTATTTAAAAAACTAAATATAAACTTATACATGGATTTTTAAACCCCTCGTTTTATTATTGAAAAAAGGTATTGTCAAAACTCTTATATTCGCTAGTCCAAATTAAACAGTCCATTGAATTTAATTTTGCCAGTTCATTAGTGCTATGTTGCAACATTCAAATCAATTAACCTGATCCCATAACGATAACAGATTCCTGTGTCGGTGAAATGTGAATATAATTCAGCGGGGATGGTCGGGTACATGGTCATCGCCAGCGGGTTTGTACCTATATTGCACGTGGAAAAATTATTGCTCAATATTAGTGGGGTAACCGCAGCACTATCGCAATGGCGCGTTTTAAAATAAACATTGTCCTAAATGTTTCCGTGACATATTTACTATAATATAGATTTATTCTTTTGAATTAATATGTAATTATTTATAATTGTATTATTGTTAATACGCTTTATTAGTATTACACGTTTTGATATAGAGCCTTAGTAAAAAAATCTAATTAGAGATTTGGTACTGAAGATGGAAAAGAAAAGTTTGTAAGAAAAACGTTTGAAACAGAATTCCTTTGACAATTCACCTATAATCAAATATTTATGAAAATTATTAGAAAAACTTAGTTTATAAAATATTGAGACAATCAATTATTTTACTTATTGATTAATCTGTAAAAAAACTGAACAAAAAACCAAAAATAACAAAATTTTGATGATCACTTTTTTTTTATATAGTGAACTTGTGAACTTGGTGTACTGAGATTTTTTCTTTTTGATATTAAGTAAATCTTATCTCATGTAAGGATATCCGTCCGAGTTCAAATTAATAAGAGATTAAAACTTGACAGAAAAACTCAAACTCGGTTGCTTGACCACAATAAAATGTTTTTTTTTAGAATAATATGTATATTACTCAATAATATACATATTATTCTATTTATAATAAGTCTCTAAACAGTGCTTGTAGCTCTGGCCTCGAGATTAATACAAAAATTCACATATGAAACTAGTGTACACAATAATCATAGGTAGGTTATATTAATTAATTATAATGTAAAGTAAATTATAAATAAGGTATCTCATTACATAACTAATTTATACTAATTTTACAACTTGACTGATTAAATAGAAAAATATTCGTTGAGTTTTGTAACAAATGTTTTAAATATTTGAATATTTCTTAAATCATTAGATAGCCTATTAAATGCTTTAGATGCAGAATACATTGGGCTATTCATTCCAATCATTGTTCTATTGTAACTAATATATAAATTTAATTGACCTCTGGTATTGCGTCTATGAACGTCGTTTGAGAATGTAAAATTTATATTGCATTTAATTTTTTTGTTTATAATTTTATATATGAGTTTACATTTTTCGAACTCCATTAACTGATTCAATTTAAAAACTTTAAGCTCCCTATATAGAAAATCTGTATTTGTAAGTATATTATATTGAAACAATATTTTAAGGACCTTATTTTGTAAAATTTGGATATTGTCAAATTTTGTTTTAGAACATGTTCCCCATATAGGCATCAAATATCTAAAGTGGGACAAAAAGAAAGCATTATAGATATTCATTTTTGTATTATTTGTTAGGTAGCTTCGGCTTTTATATATACAGGGTATCATAGAATTTATTTTGGATGTAATTTTGTTTATGTGAGTTTGCCAAGTCAATGCTTGATCAATATTTAAACCAAGATATTTAATGGAGGCAACTTTCTCTAGGCTAATTCCATTTATGTTTAGTTGAATATTATTTACTTGTTTGTTTTTTTTGTTTAAACAGCATATATTTGGTTTTGTCGACATTTATTTTTAACCTGTTGTAAACTAGCCATTTAAAGTACAAGCTCAGATCAGCATTGATAAATTGTGCTAACTCCTCTTCATTTTCACCTTCATATACAAGGGCCGTATCATCTGCAAAAGTAAAATATCGAGCACGTAACCTGGCAAATTTTAGACTTAATACGTATAAAAGATATAATAAGGGTCCCAATACAGAGCCTTGAGGCACTCCATATTTATTCGAAAACAATTCACTAGCTACTCCCTCCCAGTAAACATATTGACTTCTATCTTGTAAGTAGGTTTGAATCAGTTTCAAAAAGAGTTTTCCAAATCCCATGAGCCTAAGCTTTTTTAATAAAATATCAAAACTTACTACATCAAAGGCTTTCTGTAAATCAATGAATACCACAACTACAATTTTTTTGCTATCTAGGGACTTTGAAATACAACTAATAAAGTCAAATGTTGCCGAAAGAGTACTGCTATTTTGAATAAAACCATACTGATGACTATCCAGCAATGTATTTTTATGTACAAAAGACATTACTCTTTTTTTAATAATTTTTTCTATTATTTTTGATAAAGTATTAACAACAGTAATGTTGATTTAGTTAATCGAGTAATATATTAAATATATTAAATAGAGCTTTTTAAATTGTGTGTATAAATAGTTGCTGAAATGCAGCATATTATTTTTATTATTTTGGTCACAAACATTTACTACGGCAGTTTTGGTATCATGGTATCTCCTAAACCACGTGGTATTTTAAGCAGTATTTTAATAGAAGAGATACAATTTGCGAGCTAGATATGAACTCTGAACCTTAAGTAGCTTAACTTTGGTGGTTATACCTGAAAAAAATTTTTCATGAGGTCAGCTCATTGCCACTCTACAGTATGTGCCGGGATGAGCGAATTTATACGTAAAAATGACAAAAAAATGTGTAGTTGAAATTTGACCGTTTGACATCCAGCCCTGCTTGATCAAAAAATAAAATTTAGTATATTTTTATTTTTTTTAAATCGAGCCTACCCTGATACGAGTATTTTTAAATTTCATGAATGGGTAAAGTAGTATTTCTAGGCAAGATATAAAAAAAGTTTATAAGAAAAAGTTTTTTGGAATACAAAATTATGTACGGATGCCGAATTTCATAACCATAGGCCTACTTTGATTTTTACGATTTGTGTACTTAATAATTTTTTTATTCATATTTAATTAATAGAGAAAAACTAACTAATTTATTTATCTAATAGTTAAATCACTGATCTAAGAATTACAAATCATCCTCAAAAATATGTTTGTAATAAAATGTATATAGTACGTCTAATTTAACAAGAAAATTTATTTTATTAACTTATTTTAAATTTATTCAATGTAGCTACCTCCATTATCGAAACATTTTTCAATCTCTCCTAACCATTTTAAAAGAATTTCTAATTACTTTAATGGAAATTGAATTACAAGCATCTCTAATTCTTTGTTTTAGTAATTCCCTGTCATTTCGTAATGGCTCGGAATAAACAATTTGCTTGAGCCGGCTCTATAAATAGGAGTCAGATATGGTTAAATCAGGTGAGCTTGGCGGCCACTTAATTCCAATCCATTGATTCGGAAAAGTTCTATTCAAACATTCTGCGACACTCGAATAGTGGAGTGCGCTGGACAGCCGTCGTGTTGAAAATAATGATTTATTCTTTGATCAACTGATAAATGTTCTAAGTATTCTTCAAAAAATCTTTCCAAAATTTGAAGATATGTTTCTTAATTAAGGGATCCTTTAATAAAGACCTATATAGAAAAAAGAATAGAAGAAATGTAGAACAAGATTACCTAAATGGTAAGATATGCCGCACCATACGTTGACTTTTTGAAAATATTGTTATTTACAATATATACAATACAATACAATATAATCGCTTTATTGACAAAAAATTATAAATTTTGTAGACAAAGCTAATATAAATAAATAAATAAACACATGAGTACACAAAAAACAAAAACACAAGACATTTAGATTTTACGCAAAATAGGTAACCTATTGTACATGGTCAAATTACTTATACAACTAAATGTTTATAAGTCAGAAGTTGATATTAAAAAGAATATAAAACAATACAAAAATGTAAATTAGGTAAAAGAAGTATACAAAATAAGTTGAAGTTAAATTACGACTATTATCACAATATAAGTATAACTAATTCTAGGAATGGAGACTATAAAGTAAATAAGGCCAGTGTGTGTGTGGTATTTAAAAGAAAAGATTAAAAAAGTTTTCTACTGTATATAAAGCCTTTTCCAATAGTAAAGCTTTTAAGGCATGGCGAAAACAGGAAAACATTGTCATAGATTTAATCGTAAAAGAAAGATGATTGTGCATTTTTTTTGCTCCATAGAGTATAGAAGTTTTTACCAATTCTGACCGTGGGGTTGGCAGATAAATATCATGCTCTGCTTTTCTAAATGGATAGTTTTGAGAAGGCCTCTTTGGAAATTCTGACACATGCTTTCGGATTAAGCAAACAGATTCAAATATAAACAGTGAAGGAAGAGTTAATATTCTATGTTTTTTAAAGTATTCTTGGCAGTGAGCTGTACTGTCAAGTCCCAGTAAATAGCGTATCGCTCTCTTTTGTAACGTGAATACGCGATCAAATTGAGTGACACAGGATGAACCCCAGAATGGAATGGCGTAACGAAGATGTGACTCAAAAAGGGCAAAATAAACTGATTTAGATGTTAAAAAGCTTAATTCTTTGGAAATAGATCTTATGGCAAAACATGCTGAGCTTAACTTTGTGGATAAGGTGTCGATATGAGATTCCCATTTTAGAGAGCTGTCTAAAATTAGTCCCAAGAACTTGACAGATTCAACAATATTTAATCTGGTATTTTGTAGAGTAAAAGGTTAAATGTTACTTTTATATGATACAACCTTGGTTTTAGAGATATTAAGGCATAGAAGATTGGAATGGCACCAGGACTTAATGGTAAGTAAATCGTTAGATATAGTTGCATGCAGAGACGTGATATCTGGAGTGCTCCAAGTAAAGCTGGTATCGTCGGCGAACAGACAAATTTTGCCGCTGATATCCAGATTGGCCATGTCATTAATAAATAGGAAAAACAAAATAGGGCCGAAAACTGAACCTTGCGGCACACCACATTCAATTGGTTGGCATGAAGATGTTGTCGTATCAACCTTCACGAGTTTACTTCTGAAACTAGGATATGACTTAAACCATTTGAGAGAAGATCCTCTAAACCCATAGTGTTGCAGTTTGTTAATTAAAATATTATGATTAACACAATCAAATGCCTTTGAGAAATCGCAGAAAACTGTAGCTGTGGAGTGTTGATTGTTTAGGCTAGAATAAACACTATTTAGGAGCGAAAACATAGCATCGCTGGTGCATTTATTACTCAAAAATCCAAATTGATTCGGTGTTAGAATTCTATATTTAAGCAAAAATGACAAAACCCTTTCTTTAACCAGTCTTTCAACAATTTCAGGGAGAAGTGCTATTGGGCGATAATTTGAGGCTTGATCTTTATCCCCTCCTTTATGCAGTGGAATAATAATTGCAGTCTTAAGGCAGCTTGGAAAGATTCCCCTCTGAAATGACATGTTAATTAGGTTCACCAAGTGACTTAAGGTGCAATCAGGCAGGTTGCAAAGATTTTGAGAGTTAGGCCATCTGTACCAGACGATGATTTATTTTTTATTTCGTTAATTGTTCTTCGAAGGTCGGTGAATGATACAGGGGTGAAAAAGAAACTGTGCAGATTACCATTAAAAAGATACGAAAGTGGATCTTGAGAAGGTGATATGGTGGTCATTAGGTTCTTAGCCACATTTACAAAGTAATTGTTAAGGTCCTCCTGCGGAGTAGTGATAGTGCTAGGCGAGGAAGATTTATTTCTCAATTCGTTAACAATAGACCATGTTTCTTTAGACACATTACCAGAATCAGTAAGCCTTTTATTATAATAGGCATCCTTTGCAGCTTTTATTGTCTTGTGATAAACTCTTCTGTATCGCCTGACGTAATTGTGGAAAACCTCGCTGACGGAGAATTTTTTTAGATGCGATAATGAGCGCATGTTTTTTGCTGATATACGTAAGTCACAAGTAGACCAAGGCTTATGATGTTTAATTTTTATAGGCCTTAAAGGAAAACACTTATCTGAAATATTTGATAAAGTCCTTGTAAATCTAGAAAACTCATCAATGATATCATCAGAAAGAAAATCCCAATTGCACTCAAGGCACTGATTCTTGAAATTTAAAAAATCTTTGTCACCAAAAACACGGCCTAATCGACGTAAAGTATTTTTGTTTTTAGATTCCAAAGAAAATCTACAAATCACAGCTTCATGATCAGAAAACCCTGCATTTAAGACAGTACAATCAACGAATGATGGAATAAATGATGACACAATATAGTCGATTGTGCTAGAACTATTTTTAGTTATTCTGGTTGGAGAGTTGATGTGCATTTCTAAACCCAATGAATCAAAAATTGACTGCAGAGACTCTTGAGCAGCACACACACTGGTGGAGTCAATGTTAAAGTCACCACATAAAATCAATTTACTTTTTATAGGTAGGGATTCCAGCAAGCTCAGTAGTTTTTGGCAGAAAATCAGCACATTAGCGTCCGGTGATCGATAAATACAAATAATGTAAAGGTCAAGTAAAGCGTTATGAACGATGGAAAATTCAAATTCTTTTTCAGATAATAAGATATCGAACTTAGTGACCGCTACAAAGTCGCTGTTAGTAGACATAATTAAGGTGCCGCCATGAGAAAAAATACTTCTATTGAACCTAGCAATTGTAGTATAATTTTGAATACAAATAGGTTCATCTATGTTTAACCAATGTTCGGTAATGGCGATAATTTCAGGAAATTTAAGTTCTTCTAATAGAAGGAATAAATCGTTAGTTTTGCGTCTTAAGGACTGAATATTTAAAAGAAAAACACTGAGCTCGCTACCTTCCGGCTTTACAGAGGGTGCTAGATCCTCTGGTCGCGTCACATTACTTAAAAATTTTTGTTTCTAGATGGAGAGCAACTAGAAAAATAATTTGATTGACTTTCTCTAATTTTTTGAAGCCTTACCAGTTTTTCAGATGAAAAAAAGGACCTAAAGGCTGAAAGGTCATCTTGAACCTCGGCGGTGCCAATGCCGTAGACCTCATGGAAGTGGTTATACAGATTTCGCAATGAACCAAGATCGATGGGCAGTCCTTCGGTTGCTAGCATTAGTTTTATACTAGTGGTCGTGTGCCCTTCAAAGCACACATTGGAGGGTTGGTCGTGAAGCTATGACAGGTACAGCCTAAGGGCTCTCAGAATGGAGGAATCCCTTAGTCTCAACAAGAGTGCCATGGATTACAAACTTTGGCGTCAAAGTAGATTCGTCTGAAAATATAATTATTTTATGAAAACCCCTTTTCTCTAAAATGTTACCGCCTAACCAAGCAGAAAATAATAAACGGCGCGCTTCATCCCCCTCTTCTAAAGTATGCAAGTACCTTGGTTTGAATGCTTTAATACTGTTGGCATGATAAATTCTTTGCAATTCAGATTTGCTTATATTCAGCACCGCCGACCTATCTCCCAATGATATCCGAGTTCGTTGTCATCGTATCTCTATTTCTGCTTTTTATAAACTTTACAATAAGGTAATAAAATAAGTACGTTTTTTGTACATAACTTTGACAGTGACAATGTAGCTGCCACATTTAATTGAGAATGTTTACATTTCAAAAAGTTCGACAAAAACTCGTAAATACAACAAAAAAGAAAAGCGGCATGCAGTTCATGAGCCAAAAATGTCCAAGGGCAATAATTTTTACTTTCTTAACTATTAATATTTATTTGATTTTTGTTTTAACTTTTAAAAAACTGAGAATAAATAATAATAAATAATTTCAACGTAAAAATCAATATAGGCCTATTGCTATGAAATTCCATAGGCCTATATTATAAGTATTGAGGCATAATTTTGTATTCTAAACAACTTTTCCTTATAAACTTTTTTAATATTTTTAAATAGAAATACTACTTTATCTACTTTTTTTGGCATCCAAACGGTCAAATTTCAACCCCAGCATTTTTTGTCATGTTTACGTATAAGTTCGATCATCCTGGAACACACTGTAGGTCTAAGTTTATTACACGAAGAGATTACACACTCATCAAAATGGTCTAGGAGAAAAAGATACAATAATAATAGAGAATAAAATACAAACAAATGATAATTTTAAAATGTATATGAAAAATATTGAAATTAAATACCTCTGAATTTATTTTAAAAACGTCAAACCTAGCATCTCTTCACTTGCCGACACTATTTTGTACTTAATATTAAATCCTTACTTAATATACCTTTCAACATATCCCAAAACTGGCCGATAGAACTGAAGTCAGGAGATTGCGCAGGTCATAACTATTGTGCTGCTCCAAAAAGATTCTAATGTTTCTTGTAAGTACGTCGTCACATACAATTAAAATATGTTCACAAAATTCTTGATGCCAATCTTTATTCGCTGTTAAATACCCTTTAATAAGAAGCAGATTAGTTCAAAAACCTATAAAAACTTCAGCCAAAACCCTCAAAGTCCTGCCTTGGTATCTGTCAACTTCTTGAATTGTTTGCAAGTGAGCCATATTGCTAAGTGGTCGCCATTCCCGCAGCTTTCTTAAATCAAGATGTAAACCAAACCTTGATTCATAGGTAATCGATTTCTACGGGATAGTACTGGAGCTGTAATAATACGTCTGACGTAAATATTATTTTCATGACGTTACCACTTTCTTATTATTTGAGCAGTGATACTAAAACCATGATTATTTTGAAGCTTCTCATAATTTAGAGCTTTGTCATACGAAGGCGTTTAAACGTATTATGTATAGGTTCTATCGGTCTTTTTGGGCCAGTACGTCTTTTTTGATTTTTGTTTATTTATTTCGTTCTAGAAAGGTTGCGGTAGACAATCTAGAGTATTCTAGCTGTTGGTAATTGTGTTTCTTGATCAAACTGTTGCCTTTGCATATTTCTCACATATGCTCACTTTACTGGAAGCAAAAATTATACCGAATACATTTTTTCAATTTACCAAATACGCCTCTAAATATTAAAAAAAATTAAATTGTTTATTTCATATCAGTAAGAATAATTCCAAAAAATGTAACAAAATAATAAACAAATTGGATATTGAAAAAATGTGTCTCCATAATGCAATAACATAGTGGTATCGTCCGCAAATTAAACCACTTAACTATAGAGCCTTAAGTTGGTTTTAACCAATAATAGCTACAATCCCATCTATATAGCAAATTTAAATTTAAATATTAATTTTAGAATACATTAATAAACACGCTATCAAGGATAAAGTAAACATTATACTAATCAAATTTGAAACTTCGCAGTAACATAACTCTTTTCTTCACTTAAAATTCCACCTTCTGCAAAAATAATCACAGGTCAGGGCGGATAGTTAATTATTCAAAATTGACTTTGCATGTGAAACTTGCGGTTGCATGCGTATGTATATATTAAGTCACACTGTTTCAATATAGCCAACCCACTAGTTTATATTAAAATTTTAGCTATTACAATTCACTACGGCCTCTTTGAAGCTTATTTATAAAGTATGTAATATCCGATATACTACCAACATAATCGCTTAAAAAAATGTCAGGAGAATGTCATACTTTGTTGTACCTAATAAATATAACCTTTATCTAAATTATTTATTGAAAAAACCAAAAACAGCTTTTAAACGCATGAACTAACTATAATATTACCATAATTGCTGGAAGGAGAAATGTATTTAACACCGTAAGCCCTAATATCCAAACGCTAAGGTTATCTGGATTTAATTAGAGCTAATTTACGGCAAGGAAAACAAAGAAAATTAAAAAATATATATGTATATTATTCAACGTAATCCAAGCATGCAATAATCTACGTTTATCCTCCAAACGGCTTTTCCCTACTTAAAACCCACAATTAACCCTTGGTAATAAAACTTTTGCCGCTGTTCATGAATAAAAATAATATTTTTTAGATTTGTTTGTTCTTTTTTTGGTTAATTCTGGCATGTGTGGAAAATTGGATTAGGTTGGGATATTTGTGAAAGTTTTGCAACATGCATTTATATTATTCTAATGTGATTTAATGTCACTTGCTTTTAATCAAATTTTAAAGAGGTTTTAAGGTATGTGTGTTGTTCATTCTTCAATTCATTAATAACTCAGAAAGAAGAAAACAAAGGTTTGTGCTTTTGTATCACTGAGAACGACTTAATATCGCTCGAAGTAGATTTTCCCATTATTCTCTACAAGCACAAATTTGTAATATATACTATAATATCTGTAATATCCGAAGGTGTAAAGTATCTGTTTTCTTAGCTTGAACAAAAGAAAACTATATTATATTATATAATATAATATCAATATTATTATTATTTACTGAAAGATAAAGAGAAGATGAAGATGGAATGAAAATGGGTAAGACTCATGCAATTTATATGCTCATGTAAGAACCCTATCACAATTTAAGCAAAAATTAGGGTATAGTTTGTCTGGTCTCTTAAAAACGTTTAATAAAGTTAGTCAGGGTATAAGAATAAAAAATATTGCCATGACTTCAGAAGTTTTGAGTTTTTAATGATCATGGTTTTAATTTGTTGGTTGAGGAATTCTCCGGGCTTGAGGTTTTCGTCAAGTTCTATTTCAGCTTTTTCGGAATGAGAAACCTCCCGATTAGTAAAACCTTTAGTATATTCGCCTTTATATTATTATATTAGATCCTTTTAACCGATTTACGGCCAAGGATAGAAATAAAACTTAAAATATTTAAATTATATATTTTAATTATGAAAACACATTACAGAAACACATATGTGAAATCAAAAAAGAAATAAATCTGCTACTTTCTGAAATAAGTGATGTTGCGTAAACGCATCAATGGCCTATAGTGTTAAGTATTATTGTGGATAACAGTCGTCGTGTAAATAAACAGTGCAACGCTCACAAATATAAATTGTTTGACTTCTACATACACGACATCTTCTTCGGGAGTCAGTCCTACTGATTACATGTCCAGAGTGATCAATCCTCACTTCACTGGGTGGTTCTAATGGAAGTGGTCTAGCGACAAAGTTCTTTGTTTTTAATAAGCGTATGGCGATGAATGATTTAAAATTCAGTTGTGACATTTTATTGTGATTTACCGTGTTGTAGAGTTTCCAGGAATTGACAAGAGTACTGTCTATTGTATTTTTAAATAGTGGCCACCACCATTTCTGACCCATCACACCGATTCTATAATTTGCCACGCCATTATCATGCAAATCTACTCCTCCCATGTATTTATTATATCTTGAAATTACAGCTGGTTATGGGATTGACACTTCTATTTTCGATTTTCTATTTTATCTTTTAGCAGAAGTAGGAGGTTCTACATGATAATGGGTACTAATTGCTAGACTTGTCTAGACACACTTGTGACAGGCAATTTCAGTTTTTCGGCCGGTGATGCGAGAACGCAACAGCATAATTTATGACCTAATTAGGAAAACCCTGGTTCAACTAGGCCCCGGTTTTCAATTTTATGATGTAGTTTGGAATGTAATTAGTGTTAAAAAATACAAAACTTTGAAAATAAAAACATTAAATAGGGTATATGATTTTTAAAAATGTGCGGCCATATATAAGAAAAAATCCGGCTTTTTAAAAAATTCGTACAAAAAAGCAAATGAAAAAAATGGTTCAAATTTAATTCTGTCACTTTTGTTCAACCTTGCGTCAATGGTACCAGTCCATATTTCAGGCGAAAAAAGCACAATTTTTTTGTAAATAAATCATTAGTGCAGTGTTGCGTATACGCATCACTGGCCATAAATGGGTTAAGCTGCACTGACTAGTGGAGTCATTTAAAGTATTTAGGTCATACCTAAAGACCTAAATACCATTTAAAGTCGGTGTGACTCTCGCACCAACTCTGATGTTCCTTCATCCTAGTTGCTCTTAAATGTCATCCTACTAGCAAATTTCCGACTTATTATTAAGAACAGCTTTGTGATTTATTAATATACTGTACTTTGAATTCAAAGTGAATCAGCTGGCATACTAAGATTTAAGGTTAATAAAATATCAATTATTACAAACTATTCGCTTGTACTTCAACGAATTTCCTTTGGTCTTATAAAATATTTATTCTTTACCCTTATTAATAGTTACTAAGTTAATATGACTTTATCCAAGATCCAAGGTTGTCCAAGAATATACACAAGAGTTGTAGAAGAAAGGAAGAAATTCAAAATATTTAACATAAAATACAACAAAACATTGAAAAAAATTAAATATTTTCTGTATGTTATATACAGGGTATTTTAGAGTAAGATAGTTGACTCTAAGGAGATGAAACGTTAGGTAATTTAAAAAAAGTAAAAATTGACATATGTCTTATTAACTTTTGCACTGGAGTATCTTAGAGAGAAATTTGGACTATTTTCTTTAAATTTAATATATTTTAAAATATTTTTCTAAAACTAGCAAATACAGTATGTCCATCAATGAAATTTTTTTACGTAGATTTAAAGAAAAATAAATGAAAATATTAATTGCGTTTGTAAAGAATGTGCAATAAATATTTTCTTGGAAAATAATATCTGATCAACAGCTTTTACTTAAAATAATAATTAAAGATAAAAATCAAAACCTTATTTACTTTGGCAAATATTAAATTTATTTTACTTTTTTCATACCACATCAACCATTTTTATGAAAAAATTAAGAGACTATCTATGATTTTTTATTATTTTAATCCAATTTTAAGTCACAGAATAGTCTTAACAAATCTGTTTGTGTCGAAAGTAAAATAAAAAACTATTTATTTTACTCTCGATACGTGTTTCGCTAATGATATCATCTTCGGGAAAAGGTTAAAACTAAACAACTATTTACAAGTGTCCTTATATTCTAAAGATGTAAACAATGATTGCAAAATATGCAATAAAGCACTGCCAAATAAATCTTAAACAGTGATAAAACTATACAATTGACTATAAGGAACTAGACTTTTTTCCTTGTAAGGAATTGTTTTTTGATTTTTCAATATTGCTATACTTTTGTATACTCTAATTTTTAATTTTAATTTAAGCTGTCTATCCCTTCAGTGTATTGTACTTCAAACATGTTTTGATTTAATCTTTCTTCAACACTTGTTGTTCACCCTACGTAATTCTGATAATAATCGTTATAATTATTCTCATAGATCCTGGACTGTTCAGTGACTCTATTTTATCTTTTGGGTTTTCTAAAAGACTTCGTAACTTAGCCGAACTAGACCATTCTTAGATCTAAGTCTTTAAAAACCCTATCAAAGCCTCTTGTCGAGATAGGATCATATGGTATTACAAAGAAGGCTGGTTTATTTCCTTCTTTTTGAAATAAGCAATTAGACTGTAGCAATAAGACTGTAGCAATTGTTTTAATTGTTGCCTTTTCTTTTTCCGTTATTACTTAGAGGAATTAAGACCAAACGATGTGCCAAGTTATTTTTGATCACACGAGTATCTAAAAATGGAAGTTGGTTATTTACTGCAAAGGTATATTTAATAAATAGAAAACAGTTATTGAGCTTTTCTAAAAAATTATCAATATTTTATTTGCGTTTGCTTAATATACAGTGAAGGACAAAAGTTTTGGCACACCATGATTTTTGGAAGCTATGTGTTAATATTTCCAAATTTGAAAGCCATCTTAATATTTTAAAATATTTATATCATACACCCTTGATATTTATAAAATATAGAAATAAAAAAAAATGTTTCAGCAAAATAAGGATAAAGTTCAAAAAAATATTAAACCTAATTTATGTCAGGTGACAAAAGTATTGGCACACATAATTCCTAATGTGAAAGAGTAGACCCCTTAATGGTAAAGAATTGAAATAAAATCTAACAAATATTTTAGGCTAATAATCAATACGAAAATAAGCATTGTTGATTTTTGCTATGCAGATTTAAAAGAAGTTAATTGATAAAATGGGTCGTAAAGGTCAATAAACCACGGAATCTGAACGTAAAATGATTATTAACATGAGAAAAGAGAGTAAATCCTTTTCAGGTGTTGCACAAGAAGTTAAAAAAAATGGTTTACTGTACGTGTAAAAAGTTTAGAAACTGCTAAAATGAATTTTAAAAATAAACCTATAACTAAGCGGCCATCAAAATGTTTAGAGAAACAAAATGAAAAATAGTGAACTGTATTAAAAAAAATCCGCGTATTTGTGCTTCTGAAATTAATTGTTAGCAGAAGAAGAAAGTTGGAAAAGGAGTGATTTATTTTAGCGAGCTATCATCCAAAGATGGGATTAACAGGTATCGCTTCGGATAGTTTCTAGTTATTCGATAAGTCACTGGGTGGCATTTGGTTATGTGATGTTATTGTGCAATAATGAGTGATCTACCTCGGTCTACAGGAAAAGTACTTATTACGGAGTCTTATTACGGCGTTTTAGAAGTAAAACAACTTTAAGATTTTTTGTTTTTTTTTTCTAAGATTTTTTCGCCTTCTAATTCTCCGCTCACAGGACTGAGAACTTTAGTTAGAAGGTAAAACTTCCATGACTTATAAGAAGCGATACAGTCGAGATTTTGGAGATTGGGCGGTAAAGATTCTTCTGGCTGATAAAATTTGCAGATCAGTATTTTGTATATTTCCTATAAAACCATATTTTATGTGATGTCTTTTTCTCTGAAAGAGAGAAAGTAATATTACGTGCATCCAAAAAGTCAGAGTCCTTCATAGTTATAAGTAAAATAAATAATAAGAAGCGTTCTTCCATTATGATAACTCGTTTTGGGATAAAGTAATGTTCTCAGATGAGAGCAAATATAATATTTTCCATTTAGATGGAAAAGTTAGTTTATGGAGGAAGCCTAATGCAGAATTGGATTATAAAAATCTTCATAAAACAGTTAAGCATGGTGGCGGCAGTGTCTTAGTGTGGGGATGTATGTCGGCAGCAGGGGTTGGTAATATTGTCTTTATCGATGTTGCTATGGATAAACAATGTATTTAAATATATTAAAAGAAAACCTGAAACTAGTGCAGAAAAACTTAACGTTTGTCGCCACAGTTTAAATACACCACCTCAGTCTCCAGATATCAACCCTCTTGAAAATCTAGGTAGTAAGTTAGTACACGGCTTGATTGTATAATCGTAAAATGGATTACACGGCATCAAATTTCCAGTAAGGCGCCGCTCAAAAACGTTTTATTACGAGAATTGGATAGTATTGAGCCTGCTTACACCCAAAAGTTGGTCTATTCAGTGAAGAGAAGGCTTACTCAAAATATAAAAGGAAAAGGAGGTTCAACAAAGTATTAGGCTTTTTATAATATATATAAAAATAACTGTGCCAATACTTTTTTCTTTACTTCACAGTAAGAAGAGTTTGTTTTTAATTTTAATTTTTATTCTGAGTTTATGTAAAGATTTTAGTTTTATTTTTGTATATTATAAATCCTAAGGGTAGGGACTATAATAATTCCATTTTAAATTATTATTTGTTTAACAATTAATGTAATTATTATAAAAAATTTCGTCTAAAAGTAAAAGTGTGCCAATACTTTTGTCCCTCACTGTATTTATGCAAGCTTTTTTTTATCATTGTCTATGGTCTGATAATTGGGGTTGGATTTTAGAAAGGCACTCAGATTCCTATTAAAGATTTAATGTAAAAGTAAATTTAATTTATAACAAGCTGGCATCAGGAAAGATCCAAGTTTGACAACTTTGGATTTACACTCCCACGACAAACAATCAAAATCTTACGGCTACAGCAGCTAACACAAAAGTACATTTAATTCACGTCTTAAATATAAATAATTAAGATCACGTTTCGGCCTAAACTAAACGTAATTATAAAAATAAGTGTACGTGCACACAGGACGCGATTAAGCGATAAGCTTTGCTATGAGATACGACGCTATGCGATGCTATGCTTTTGATTACTTGCTATATTTTGGTTGTCTTTTAATAGAAGGCGATAAACAAAAGCGTAGTAACTTTCAAACCTCTGCCTGCGCCAGTTCCAGCTACCATGGAATTATTATTATTATAAAATTCATTTTTACGATTTATTTATATAAAAAAATGAAAAGTAAAAAAAAGAAATGGGTACATGAAATTTATCGTGAACGATTAACCTACGGAGAATTTCATCATTTGTTCTCCGAATTAACCCTATATCCTGACAAATTTCGAGAATATTTCCGAATGTCTTTGGAAACATTCATACTTCTTGAAAATGGTATAACACCATTAGTGGAAAAAGTGACAACAAACTGGAGGGTTCCAATTAGCATTAAAGAACGCCTTGCCGTAACGTTAAGGTAAGAAAAAAATGCTTAGATATATGTGAGTAGTTAAATATTCTATTTCAAATTCGTTCAATTCAGTTATTTTAGAAAAATAAACAAATAGAAATGTAAACGTATAAAATATGTCTTTTTTCTTCAGGGGAGAATTTTGTAAGAACTATTTGTTTCTGTGGAATAATCGGGTGAAGCCAATGGTGTTGCCACAAAAGTGTGTGTCATTTGAGGCTGATCAGTTGGCATATTATTGGCAAAACTTATATTTTCAATATGGTGCTCGTTCACTGTGGCTTGGTAAATCAGTTCCTGCATCTTGAGACGAAACCACATCTTTGTTTCAAAACGCATTTTTTTTAGCGGCGTATGGAAACTCATAAGAAAGTGATAGTCATCATCCTGAGTAATCTGACATTGTGTCGATAAAACGGAATTATTTGCTTTAAGAACGTCAATTTTTTGTTGCTCTAGTTTCAAAAATTCTTCAATATCAAGGTCTTCTTTTCTTTTAGCTGCTCTTTTTGCAGGACGTTTTGGCGGATGCCCCCAGTCAGTTAGCTCCTGACGTACATTTTTATCTGAGCTAGTAGTTGAAATAGTTTGGTTGTTGTGATCAGATAATAGTTGTTCTGATTCAATTTTTTTATCCGGAGTAACAGATGTCTCATCGTCGATGTCATCAGGAAATAAATGATCATTGGATACATCTTCGTTTAGTTGGCTTGCGTTATCGTCAGTGGGTAAGTTGCCAGTTAGCTGTCTCAGAGTCATTTGATCCTTAAGGAACCATAAAATCTTAAAGTAAGTCCACTTTGAACTAAAGTTTAAAGGAGTTTCGTCTCCAGATTTAGGTTTCGGCAACTTCTTCAGCTCATTTCTGAAGACATCTCGTAAAGATTTCCATCTTTTTTTAGCAGCTTCTTCTAAAAAAAAGAATAAAATTGTATGTTTTCAAAAAGTAATCTTGTTTTTATGAATCAATTATTAGTTAAAAATTAACAGTAGAATGTTGACATATCTCTTAACATATCACTATAGATAATTCACTTAGGGCCAGTTCTACAAACATGGTATAACTTTTTTCCTGGAGTAATTACTATGACAACGATTGTTGAGACAATTGTAATTTAGCAATTATTCTAAAAATAAACTTATATCATGATTGTAGAACTGGCCTTTAGTGATAATAACACACTAATTGATTCTTCTTTTTCCAGGTTTCTGGCGACAGGTGCCTCTTATAGAAGCCTAGCTTTCTCTTTTCGCCTTGGCTTTTCAACTGTCGCAAAGATAGTTAAACAAACATGAGAAGCAATATGAAAAGTTTATGTTGCTACATATTTGCCGGTCCCGACGAAAGAAATTTTTCGTCGTTCCGCCTCTGACTATTGGAATAAATGGAATTTGCCTCATTGCGTCGGCTCAATTTATGGTAAACATGTACGAATTAAATGTCCGGCGAATTCAGGAACAATGTTTTACAATTATAAACAATATTTTTCCATCGTTTTGCAAGCTGTGGCTGACGCCAACTACAAATTTCTGACCATAAAAGTGGGTGCATATGGAAAATAAAGCGATGGAGGAATCTTTCAGTCGTCACAAACATATACTTTGTTAAAAAATGAAAAGCTTAATTTACCCAAGACAACAACATTACCTGGGATGGGATTCTAAAATTACGATTCGACACAATTACTCGATATGATTGATTCTAAATAAAATTTTCAGTCGTGAGTGTCTTGCGGTTTTTAACGATTTGTCGACGACACGCTTGGGTATATCGTATACACCAGACGATATAGCTTCTTCCTTTTCTAATACGTGCATAATGTGACAGCATCCTTTTTTAAACGTATTTGTTTCATTTATTGTTTACCAATAGTCATACCAGGTTATCATTAGTATATCAAGAAGCTTTCTTAAACACAACAACTAATAGATTTAATTCGACCCTATTTTTCACAATGGGCAGTTTAAGTGTGTGTTTAGATTTTATGCCACAGATTGTTACCAAAGAAGCATTCGACAAGATTTTAAATTTGGAATTAGCGAAACTACTACAAGTCGTTGGATCCATAAATTTACTGAAATTATTGACAATCACCTTGCTGACCAATTCATTAATTTTTCAAATATAAGAGATAAGAGACAAATTAATAAATTAATATTTATAGAGAGATACAATTTCTCTTGTGTTATAGGTCCTATTGATTGCACCCATGTTGCCATATTAAAACCAACAGTGGATGAACACAACAAGTTTTTGTGATTTTCCATGAATTCAATTATTATTTTCCTATAGGTAGCGGTGGTTTTAAACGATATTTTTTTTACTTTAAAGAAAAAATATATGGGCATATATTTAAATAAAAACACACGGAGGCGAAAAAAATTAACAAAATAAATATAAATTCTCAGTGTTTACCAATAGAAAAAAAAATTGACGTTTCCATCTGTCAAATATTAGGGAAAATAACAAATATGTACCAAGAAACCTAAATCAAATCGAATAAAACGAGTTTAGCCGAGGATTGAAATTTAGAATCACCTCTCTCGTCACGACTGAGTCGCGATCGAATTCGAAGTCGTGATCGTATCGAGGTCGAGTCGTGATTTTGCGATCCCAGCCCTGATTCAGACATAGAATCCCCGTTCTATTTGATTGGAGATGAAGCATATCCGTTGACACATTTCCTAATACGACCATTTCCTCGAAGGCAACTCACAGATGAAAATGAGAATTTCAACCGTAGGCAATGCATAGCTCGGAGGTGTATGCAATTTGCATTTGGTGTTCTAGTGGCTAGGTGGAGAATATTAACGAAAGCAATAGAGACCGACCCTTCCATAGCAGAAATCATAATTAAATGCGCTTGTTTGCTACACAATACTATAATGTACCTAGAACGAATCCATGATTATGATATAAATAATCACGAACAAACTTGCAGTGACATGATCAGCCAGCCTGCCTCACGTGTAAACAACAGAGCGTCAAAACAAGCATATGAATTAAGAGATATTTTGAAATCGTATTTAGTAAACCACTAATATAATTGTTATTATATTTCTCGTAAATTATTTTTTTTTAAATATAAAATAAACTAGTATGTAAACACCATGTTTAACTTACTTGAAACATTTAGTTCTGCAGCTACCTCCTGCCATAATTTCTCAACTTTGTCCCGATCTCGATAGCCTTTATTTTGTTGATCCCATAGTGGAAGACGTACTCGGACTGCATTTATTAATTTTTCTGCATCCATACCACACGAAATACGGACAAATATAACTAGACAATAACTAGCAGCGCGAGGACCCAAGCGATTAAAATCAAACTTGCTTGAAAATCAAGACGCGCGAGATCGCGTTGCATCGCATCGCATCTTAAAGCAGCAACAAGCGCGCTGTTTGAACGCTTGCTTTTGATTTTAGAGGTTTGTATTAATCGCGCCGCATCGCATAGCATCGCTTATCGCTTAATCGCGTCCTGTGTGCACGTACACTAAACCCTGTCTGAGGCGGTGAACCAGTAATTCTCAAACAAATTTAAATAAAAATAAGTTTTTTAAGTTAATTAGCTTAAAACTTAATCCTAATCCTTGATATAATACGAATTGTTATATTGAAAAACAGTTTTATGACATGCAAAGTTTTGCTAACCTAATTATTTCTTGGATATTATCAAAACCATTAATTCCGATGAGTTCACTGAAATATTAGAAAGTTTCGATTATAAGCATTCCTAGGAACAAAAAAAATACATCAAGAGAAACAAGAATTATATCTTCAATTTGTCAAATCAAATTGAATTTTTCTAAAAACGTTCAAATCTTCTATAACTATATCGTTAAAAGATTCTATAGTGAAGACCATTAGTCTCATTTTATTTTCAGGTTTATGATTTTTTGATAAACAATAATAATTTCGGAATTGTTAGGTTCAAAAGTTATAATTTAAATTTATCTAAAGAGGAAACAAGATCTCTATAATCGTTTAATGCTGTCTTAACCTGCGAAATCATTTTTATTTATTTATTTATTTATTTATTTCAATATACGGCAGAGCCAGTTTACAAAAACAAAATAGATAATACAAAATACTAAACAATATAGCAATATAAATACAATACTAGAATTACAAAATAAATATATATATACCAAGATAAAACCTCTGAAAAAACAGTCATCAACAGGGCTAAAAACTTAGCACTATCCAAGGAACGTTGGTTAAAGTGTAAGATAATTTATTTTTGATTTGAATGACCGTAAGCCGCCGGAAAATGGATCCAAACTATTTTCATTAAAGAAACGCAAAGTCCTAGTCAGTGGAGAAAAAAACCCATAGTTGGCCGAATGAAAGGGTAAACGAAACATAGAAGAGTTGATCCTTCTTTGACAGGTGTTAAAAGGAATTGCTTCCAAGATGGTAGGACAATGATATAAACCATTTAAGATCTTATAAAACGTTAAAGCATCAGAATAATGCCGTCTGACTTCAAGATTAGGGATATTAAATTGGACACTGATAGCATTATAGTCGATGTAATAATTACGAAAAATATTAACTTCAGCTCTATAAGCAAGGGATCTTAAGAATCTTCTTTGTACAGCCTCAAGGTGTTCAATATTAATCATAAAGGGCTTTTGAAAATCATTCCATATGGGCGAGTTTGAATAAAATCATCAACTCATTTAAAATATTCTGCTTTTATCCAAAATATCAACCTTATTTTTATTATTGGCATTTAAAAACAACCGTTTTCTCTCAGTCGTTTAACAATATTAGAGTCTGATGTTTTTCGATTTGGTAAGATTTCTTGTAATTTTTTACTATAATCCTCTCTAAGTTGTTTTTGCAATTTGAAACTGCTGCAGGGTTAAGACCCTTCTTAAGAATATCAAGTTTTTTCTCATTAACAGACTAAGAGGAGAGATTTTCAACAATAATAATTGGTTTTTCTTTTGTGGTTTATCATTCAAACTTTTCGAAAATTGGATGTATATGAAAATTTAGTGATATTAAAAATCCAATAAATAAAGGTTCAATTCTTTATAGTTATCATAGTATAATTAGTTACTAACTTTCGCTCTATTGGTGACATGTGTAATATACTTTTATGTAATTTTAATTTAGTTTTAATATTTTCTCTAATATATAACATCGTTAACGAAATATATGTCGAAGTGGTAAAATGGTTTTTTGATTTGAGCGTCACATCCACATATCCACAAGGGTCAAACCATGGCACTACTAATTTTAAAATTTTATATTTTATCATCCAACTTTCTCTTTGATATAGTTTTGTTTTATTTGTATACTTTAGGCTCTAATATAAATTTTATATTTGTAATATTTGTAGTTCAAAAAATTCGTAATGTTAAATTAATAAATCTTTTATCTGCTATAAAACATATTTCTCGAAAAAGAAAATTCTTAAACCAAAACAATTATCAAAATATTTTCAGACGTGACATTAGGACATTAATCTGCTTCAGAAAAACCGTTAGCCGCTTCAAGAAGGCAAAAGAAATAAATCCAAAGAGACACAAATTACGAAATCAGCGAAGCTTGAGTAGTCTCGGTAAGATTAATGGCGAATCCTGGACCGACCGAGAAAAGCTCGACAATATGACGGACGCCTCGAAGAAGGTGTCTGGGATATAAGAAAATCATCGTGGATAATTTTTTCGATGAAATTTCAAATCCGTATCTCATGTCATGTTGAATTACATTGTCCCTTTGGATGAAGGTCTGATATGAAATCGGTTTGTAATATGAAATTGTTATAAAGATTTTAATGATGCTCTTTTGTGAGAATCAATAAAACTTTTTACACCGACCCGTGATTTTTATTTTTTCCGGCATAAAACGGGTAAAAGCTTAATGGCATGATAAACTACCAGCGTAGAGACTTGGTTAATCAGCTTTATTGCCAGTAAACATTTTATCGAGACAATAAAACTGATTTTATTAAGCTGATAATGATCTCACTTCTGTTTGGCGTAAGAGATTATTA
Organism: Anthonomus grandis grandis; assembly: GCF_022605725.1. Taxonomy (NCBI): domain Eukaryota; kingdom Metazoa; phylum Arthropoda; class Insecta; order Coleoptera; family Curculionidae; genus Anthonomus; species Anthonomus grandis. The sequence continues at coordinate 10,895,015 of NC_065546.1, forward strand.
ACGATAACAGGTGTTTTTAAATTATTACTGTCAGAAATTTTTCTGTATGGTTATAGTAAATAGAATAAATAATTATATATATATATATTCAGAGTATTGAAAGATGTATGCAAGTCAAAGATTTGGTTTAATTTTTTTTAATACCAAACAAGTTTTAGCGATTTATCTTACTTGACATCCATGATATCTTCAAAGCACGAATTTTATCAGGATGATTGAAGATTAAAAAACCTTTATTATTAATGGAATGAAAGTGGGATTTGATTTTTGTTAAGGCCAATGGAAAGAGTTAAGTTAATATTTTTTATTTATAGTGAAAAAATAAAACATGAAGGGAGTAGTCAAGTACTTTGATAGAATAAATGAAATGTACTAATAAAAAATGTTTTCTTGGACATAATCAATATTCAAAGAATAAAGAGAATATATTTGAATAAAAAATACAGAACCAAGCTTATTTAGTGTGGCATAAAAAATAATTAGACTTACTTTAACTATGTTTATAAATCTATTAATTATTCTTCGATATTCAAAACTTTAAGAAATGTTCGTCGTAATAACTTAAAGATTCAAATTTAAATTGTTTATTCATGTCAATAACTGCGAAAGTAATATACGTATGTCAAAAATGTAATACCAGAATCAGTTAAGACCTTCAAAACATGTTTACTATGATATAAAACAGATAATCTTAAAGTTACACATATTACACTGTTACATTTTAACATAAATCCACTTTTTTTACGTTATCCATACACATACATCTTAGGCACTGAATAATTAAGATAAAAGAATAAAACATATTTTGACTTCAACATATTTCAAAATATTCCTCATTTGAATAGCATACATTAATTATCAAAAAGGGTTTTATTTTTTCCTCAAACTTATTTTCTTCTATGAGTTTTATTTCATTTGACAAGGAATTAAAATATTTTATCGCCCAGAAACCTGTATCATTCTGACACCCTTTTACATGCCAGAAAGCCGGCATTAGGTTATTTTTATTTCTGGTTTGATGATTATGTAATTTACCATGAGAGAAAAATTTATTTAAGTCAACTGATATACATCAGGCATTCCAGGTTATAAAGGGATAGAAATTTTGTAAGATGTAAATGTAAATATTCTTGATGGAAATGTAAGTTTTGCTACCCACTCAATGTGCAGATCTCATTGTAGCTAATAAATCCATAATAACATCAAAAAATTTAATCTGAGATACATGATTATTAAGGCCATCAACGTCCCTCAGAGAAAAAATTCACAGATCTTGCAACTCGCGCAAGTATCATGGGCGTATTGAAAATAACCAAATCATTTTATGACCTCCGATAAGATTACTCCTAGATACAACCTGACAAACTTCGGTTTGCGTGGGACTTCGTACCTCCCAAAGATGCGCGTTGACAAAAGGAGGCGTACCCATGCTCTTTTACAGTAATTCTTTCGGATTTTAATGCTTGGTATACTCCGAGCAATAATTTTTCGAATATTGTACCTTTTACTAAACGGCCTCTTAAGCTTAATTTTTTTGCTCAGAGTTTACTATAAGACTTGTGTCCGTTTTAATTATTATTATTACTTGATCAATTACGAGACATACCCTATGATTTGCCGTTGTCAAATAAGTTACATACCTATAACTGAAAAGTTTAACAATAATAATAATAATTACCGACTTAATTATCTTAAATAATTAGAAAGTGCGGTCGGTGTCGCCATATTTATTAATTACAAGATTAGGCAATAAGTATCTAAAAGCTATTAGTTATATACCTACTTTATTAGCCTGACAAATTTAGGTTTGCGTGTGACTTCGTACCTCGCAAAGATGCGCGTTGACAAAAGTAGGCGTACCTATACCCTTTCACAGTAATTCTTTCGGATTTTAACGCTTGGTACACTCCGGCCAACAATTTCTTAATTATTGTACCTGGTACTATAACGGCCTCTTAAGCTTAATTTTTTACTCGGAATGTACTTACTATAGACTTGTGTCCTTTTTAATTCATATTTTAACAACAGCTACGAGGCATACCGTACGATTTGCGGTTGTCAAATAAGTAAAAGGTTTAATAATAATAATCATTACCTACTTATTAATTTTTAATAGATAAAAAGTGCGGTCGGGGTCGCAATATTTATTAATTACAAGATTAGGCAATAAGTATCTTAGATCTGTTAGCCTTATACCACAGCATAAAGAAACCAGCAGTCGCACTTCAATAAAAATACATTGGCTTGAATAAGCGAGTTCGGTGCATGTGTACTAACGCAGGCGAGGCATATTTGCTTATAGTAGGGATGCCGCTGACACTTGCTACGGTCCACGCGGCTTTTGCCTTGGCTAGAGCCGGACTTAAACATTTTTTTAGATGTTATTATTTTGTAAAATAAAAATACCTACATAGTACCAAATATTGATTTTTTAATATAAATAAAGTTCATACATTAACAAAATATTTAAACAAAAATAAACATCGCATTTCTACATCTAACAACGACGATATAGAAGAATACGTGCAGGAAGTTAATTAGGTATGTACCATAAATTTAAGAGACCATTCTTTGAGTAATTTTAAAACAAAAAGTTCATATAAACATATGTCCAGAAATTCTTCGTTCTCAATATACAGGGTGTTAAAATTTAACAACAACTAAAATATATGCCACTGACTTTTGTGCAATTTTTATTATGTTCTGTGGATTATACAAATAAAACTTTTCTGTCTCTTGAATTGTTTTCGTATCTTGCTTAGTTAATAATGAATTCCAAATGAAACTTTTCCCCAAATTCCTTGTGTGATCCAGGGATATGCAATTAAGTGGACTTTTTTTTTCTCGAAAAATAAGCGAGATACGAAAAAGTTGTATTTGTATTTGAGTAAATCAAATAACATATTAAAAATGGCACAAAATTCAGGTGCCCCAATTTTTTTGCCACAAATATTTCTTCAGGTCCCGTTCGAGATTACACTGAACCTAATAAATTTAATCATGTTAGGGGTAAATTAGCTCCTTAATGTTATAAATAACACCGCCAGAGAACTTGCGGACCTATGTTCATATGAACTTTTTGTCTTAAAATTACTCAAACAATCGCCTGTTAAATAATTTATGGTACATACTTAATTAACACCCTGTATAGTAACGCTTTTAGATTAACATCTGACTACATAGTAGTTTAAGGATAACTAATTATACAAATAAAGTAATATTTCAAAACAAATAGAAACTCTTAGGCCAATAAATAAAGACAAATAGTTGGCAACAATTCAAAACAATTCTAACATCTGCGAATTTTTGTTATATTAGTAAAAGTACCAACTAAAGTAAAAGTATACAATTTTGCAACTCTTTTAAATATGGCAACACTGTTAAAATGGCAGAAATATAAATAATGTCCTTAAAAATCAAAAAAAAAAAAATATTACATTGTTGCAACTTTAATTGATGCTTAATTATGTTATTTAAGCCATACAGCCAAATTTGCAGCTATTAAAAACTTTGGCAAAGTCAATTATTTTGCTTCATTAATAATTTTTGACATACCCCTCTTTTAATACAAAAGTTTTTATAAAAAACGCTACGCTTTGTAAAAATGCTATTAAAATAGTCACTAAGTACGGCGCTGAACTAGGCGATACACCTATGAACACAGTTCGATAAACAGTGAGCTCGGCATCCGGAGAACATGGCTGCGGCATGGCTAAGGATGCTATTAGTTCGCTTACATTTTCGAGCGGAGTGAGACTGCTGGTTTCTTTATGCTGTGCTTATACCTATTTAATTCGCCCAATGTAGGTACCATATTCAGTAAATTACTTGATTGCCATACTGAGTTTGTTTTTATTGGTTCGTTTTTTGGAAATAGGCAACAGGCTGTAAAAGTTATGCCAGTAGTTACCCATAATTTACATTTACACAGCCGAATTCAAAAGGTGATTATATAAAAAAGGGGAACAATTTTTATAACGTTTTCGATAAGCACGGCAACGTTCGGCGTTTAATTTACGTTTTTTAGCTCTTATTTTCTCTTCTCTGGAGTTAGCTGTTATTAAAGAAGGATGAACCGTTTTACATTTCCGCCTTTTATTTACAGGTACTTGATTCGCATCATCGCGTGAATTATTTAATTTTTGGTCCTGAACTAAGCCCAAACCCAAGCGTTCAAATTAAACTGCGGCCTTAGACTCTAACTCACGAATGAAAGGGTATGTTTTCTTTTGCTTTAGTTTCAGTCGTCCACTTGTTCTCATAGGTGTCAATATTAACCCCCATGATTATTATCACATGGCATCATAACGTAGGTATTCATAAAGTGTAATACTAAACTCTCCCGATAACGGGGAAGTCTATCTTAACTAAAATACATATACTTGAAACTGAGATAAACCTCATTAACACCCAAATATCAAAAAAGTCCTTTTTGATTTACATCTGTTCAACCTTTTGCTTTCGTTTCGAAGCGAAAACATGATACTTTTTGGTTAGTTGTAGAAAAATAAAATTAAATAATATTGTAAAAGTGTGTTTTTGTACGACCAGCCTATTTTTTGATAGTTTACCATCGTTTTGATTACATCGGTTTGATACACCAAGTGCGCATAAATTACTTTAAAGAGTCTCTGTTATATTTAAGTTTTTTGATTTTATGGCCGGTTCTTATAAAGAATGATCCAAAGAACAAGAATACACTTTGCAATTGTGCATAAATAATTACTTTACAGAGTCTCTGTGACTTTCAACTTTTTCGATTTCGAATTTTATGGCCAATTATTAAAGCCAATGGTTCAAAGAACAAGAATACACTGAGTGCGCATAAATTACCTTTAAGAGTCTCTGTGATATTTAAGTTTTTCGATTTTATGGCCGGTTCTTATCAAGAATGATCCAATAAAGAACAAGAATACAATAGGTGCGCATAAATTACTTTAGGGATTCTCTATGCTTAAGTGTTTCGATTTTATGGTTGATTCTTCTTATTTATAATATGTATCTATGTATATAGGTAGAATCAATTACATACCACTTTTGATAATACGAAAAATTTAATTTAAATATGATCTGTTTAAAAATTAAAATTTTATTAAGGCTCGTGAGCGTAATTATGATAATGATCATTCTTGCCATGTACTAAAATAATAATATGAACAATTATTAGGTACTAAAACAGAAATTTTTTTAGCTATATTACTTCGTGCCTTACGGAAGATTTTACTCTTTTCCTTATTAAGATAACAAGAGATAACAATACTACGAATATTCATAAATAGCCAAACTTTGTATTTCAATACTAAAATTATTCTCTTAGTCTTGGTAACGTTGAACATTAGCCTATTAGAAATAAACCACTTTTCTTCCACTTCGCCTCGCTGAGAAGCCTCGAGTGTTCCACCAGTCATCGAGATGGTAGTGTCATTAGCAACGAGTGTGTAGTTTTCATATCGAAATTATGAATATAAATTAAAAATAAAATTGGACCTAAAATTCAGCTCTGTGGGTCACTCATTTTTATTTCCTGCTTTGTAGATACTATACCCCTGTACCGGACTCTTTGGTACCTGCCTGTCAAGTCTGATTCTAGAAATTTAATACTATTGTTATTAAAGTTATACGTCCGAAGCGTCCCTAAAAAGATCCAATGGTCGACACAGTCGAAGGCCTTACTGAGATCACAAATCAAGACCGTATCATAGCATTGCTCATTAAAAGCATCCGCGACATCAACCACCATATTTAGTATACCTACTGTTGTGCTTTTGTCCTTCCTGAACCCAAATTAACTCCCACTGAATAGGTTATTTTCCTCAAAATAGACAGACATTTTTCCAAAACTTAAATTAAATTATACAAGAGCTGGTGTGTACCAAATTATATAAAAAGCCTTTAAACCCTGAGATAATTCGGATGGAATATAAGTTTTCGTTCATGCGATATAGAGATGATCCTAATATATTACATCATGAGGTCTCTGAAATGCATTCAATAATAATTTAAATTAATATAAAATATATTTCTTTCCTCCCAATTAATAGAAAATCAGGATATTAAATATAAATACTGACTGTTACACTCGGTGAGCCCACTTTACTATAAAATACCATACTCAAATGGAACTAATTTAAAATTAATTGCGAAACGTGTATGCTTTATGGAACATTGTATCATGTTGGCGGGATGTAGTGAACATTTTAAATAAATATTAACAAGTAAACCAGTACATTTTATAATAAGAGCGTTTATTTGGTGAAATTCTTGTTAACTCAGGGATTTATCATTTAATTTTGCGAATTCCCGATTATGCAAGAGAAACAAAATTTGATGCTTTTCTGCTCCAATTGATGACTAGTGAGGCACATTTAGATTGATATTGGAGTTTACATTAAACCGTTGACTTTTGTTCGTTTTTCACTGACCATATGTAACTTTTTGTAGGTTTTTTAACAAATTAAACTAAAAATTTGGTAATAAATACTTAGTTTCAAAAAAAAAATGCACCTGATATTTCACTTACCTTCCTAAAAGAAAATGTAGGCGGATCATGCATTTGTTATTAAAACAATTAAAAGCTTCCTTAATGGTAATATATTGAATTAATCTAGGATTTTTTCTTAATTTTTAGCTTATTCTGTGAATTGAGCATATAAAGTACTTACACCCTAGATGAAAGAGGCTTTTTTTACCAGTAATTTATTTTTTATTAATTTAATTATCTTTACGGATCACGCTTATTCCACAAATTTAATTTATTGACGGATCCGAGTACTTAACATTGATTAAGTTGTACTCTGTTAGCATCCCATTCCCTTTAAAAAAAATATTGCCAATGCCGTAGCAACTAATTTGTTTTATACTTCTATATTTGACCATTTATATTTATGTCGTCAAATTCGTTACGTTGCTGTAAGTAAGCGGATTTTTTTAAAGCTAAGAGATTTGCAAAAAGTCCTAAACTATTACCGGAATATCGTGCTGCAAAATTAGGGACAGTAAAATATTCATGAATGGTGGAATGTCTTGTTGACGGATGAGTGAAGGTTTTGCCTTAGCATGATGGTTGGAAGAAAAAGAGTGTGAAGAAGGACTGATAAAAGGTCAAGTCAAAATTTAATACCAGAATGCGAACATTTTAATGGCGGGTTCGTTTGCTGTAAATTTATATTGATATTTGAGAGCAGGATAATATTTTACCTTATGCAAAGTCAGCGAGCAATAATTTTATATTAATGCAGAATAATGTTCTTAGATTTTGTAAAGGTAGTAATACACCATATTGAGTTATCCCAATTTATAATTGTGTGTTTATTAAAAATGTTTTTTAAAATTATTATTATCAATTCATATATATTTCACTAAAATGTTGTTACTTGATAAATACAGAAATTTGCTAATATGCAAGTTGGTAATAGCCAAGAAGCTAAAATTTAAAAAATCCTAGAGGTAAATCAATGAATAAACAAACAAAATGCTCGCAAGAAAAGCCTCTTTCATATATCGTGTCAGCACTCTATAAATCGTTATTTAATTAAGCGTGAATACAAAATTAATAAAAAATCAATGGCTCAAGTAAGTCCACCTTGCTTTAAAAAAAAATTCAGCTCTTTATTTTTTTTTAAGACAAATGTAACACCTACCGAGAAATGAAAAAATATAAAGAGCAGCATACTGTTTTTTTTAAAGAAGGTAGATAAAATATTATGTACGTAACTTTTTTTATAAGTGAGTGTATTTTATATTTTGTTAAAGGGGGAGTGGTAGGGACTGCAGGAAGTTGTCTAAATATCATTAAGTTACTTTGTAAGTAATATATTGGAAAAAATTACATCTAAGCATCATTTGCTTTGCAAATAAAAAATATTGCCTAACTTAACGTTTTAGTAATTCTACACCTAATTTTTAATCTATAAATACAACTTGATATTATTATTATTTTTATCATCATTATACATCGTTATAAACATCAGAATAATGGGCATTTTTGTTACATAATTTTTTCCTGATTAAGGCACACTATTTTCTCATAAAAAATTGTTGTTGTTCTTAAAGTGTTTGTTAGTTTTATTTAGGTTGGTAATTGTTAATTTTTATGACATACGCACAACTATATATTTAATAACAAATTGTCGATCACTCATTTGACCTTTATATCGATCATCTATCTCATTGTCATATGTATAATATGACAATGAGATATCATATATAATTTTATACATATGAATATGCTGTAGTTAATGACTAAAATTAAATAAACGGAGTTATCTAAAAATGAAATAGATGGACGATATAAAGATAAAATATATTGCCTATAATGGAAGCAAAATTATTTATTCTTTGAAGCACCTCAAGGGATTTTCATTAAAACTAAAATAATATTAGGTCATATTTTTGTTAATTCACTAGGTCAGAATATTGAGTAAATATTTTTCAAGCAGTTGACGAAGTAATTTTTTATTTTAACAAGAACATTAGAAGGTTGAGGTAGTGAATCTGATAAAATAAAATCAACATTTGCGTACTAGTCAGTAATCTTTTACTCTTATGACAGAATCAGAAGGTTGAGGTGAACAACTGTCTATCAGAAATCTGTATATCAGAATCAGAATGAAGCTAAGCTATACTTTTACTTTTTTTCACTTCACCAAAAGATATATAGGACGAATATAAAGTTTTAATCCCAAAATAGTTTTACCACTAAAGTTATTTGTTTTAATCTTCTTCCGAAGTTGATAAGATCCTTAGCAAAACAAACACGTATCGAAAATAAAATAAAGTATTTTATATATTGGTAAAATTGCTTTGTGATTTAAGTGTCACAGCAAAGCTTCCAACCATAGGACTATTAGAACTATGAAATTTTAGTAGTAGTAGTATATGACTCCACTCCCAATGCGCAATCTTCACCGTGGAGTGTTGTTGCTCAAAGTTTTTCTTCTTAGGCAACTTTACTTATCACAGATACTTAGGTATGTGGTATAAAGTTTTCTCTCCTGTACCGTAATTCGGACATAGTGGGCTTTCTCTTAAATCAAGAAGTGGTAGACCTGTTTAGACTGTTCTGCCCAGTTAGGATTCCCACCAAGTCTTTGATACTCTGTTGAGTCTTTGTTAGCAGTTGCCTTGCTTTAGAGCCGTCATGATCTGGTATCATTTCCTTAGCCTGTCTACATCCTTCTGTCCTCCAATCCTTCCTTATTGTTTCTCAGGCCTAATTAATAAGTGCCTGGGAGATTTGTTCGCAAGACCGTTGCATCCTGTACACTCCGGCTCCGGCTGAATTAGTGCTTCTCATCCATGATCCATCTGTGTACCAGTCCTGGAAACCACTTCGCTCTTTAATTTGGTTCGCCGGCCATTCTTCCCTTGTTGGGATTTTGACTTGAAACGCCTTCTTTAACCTTAGTTTATCACTTTCTGTAATGCATCTGGATGTCAGAATTAGTATGTTCTTACATATCCTGAGATCAATTGTCATATGGCCTTGTCCTAAGTGAACATTGCGCCATTCTTCGCTATTCTTCATCCTCTTATGCGCCGCCATGGCCTCCCTCTCAATCCAGACTGGGAGGTCCGGTAGCCCAAGAAGAATATTTAGTGTTCCGCAGGTGTTGTTCTCAAGGCTACAGTAATTCCCAAGCAGACCAGTCTTTTGCAGACTGGTCAGCTTTTGGGCATTGATGACCTTTAATACGGCTGGCTACCATATTACTGGAGAACGTGAAGTTTTAGATCCCATCTTGTACTTATTTACTGCCTGCTTTGCGTGAGTTTTAAATGTGAGCTTACTGTCTAAAATAAGTCTTAAGTATTTGACCTGCTGCCTCAAAGTTAGGCGAGTCTGTTACATAATGGAGGCTTAAAACCTGTTAAATTCCGCCTCTTAGTAAAGAGAATGAGCTCGGTCGACTGACAGCCCTGTCTCCCGACACCACTGTTACACTATCCCGCACGCGATTGCATCCGGGCACAGTCTGTGTTCACGAATTTACCCGTGACCATCACTAGTCCGTCGTTCGTTTAACTTCCTTTGTCCATCACCGGGCATCAAAGGTGTGGCGAAAGACAACTGGCCTTTCACCTTGGTACCTTTCATCGACACGACACTCTCCTAGTTAAGCCACTGATCTTTTGGTCTTTCAGCGCTGGTTTGACTCACCTGACCAGATGAGCCGGAGTGCCCCTGGTCAGGAGGGCGTGGCAGATAGTATCTGTTTTTGCCTTATCAAATGCTCCTTCCACGTCAAGTGCTATTTCCTTGTTCTCTATAGCTTTTTCGGCTTTGCTCACTATAGAGTGAAGTGCCGTTTCCGTCGACTTCCCTTTGATGTAGGCATACTGATTCCTATGTGTCTATTCTATTAAAATCTCCTCTGTTATATACCTGTCTATAAGGCTTTCTATCGTCTTTAGTAGAAATGAAGTCAGGCTTATAGCCCTAAAGGGCTTTGATTGACGGTAGTCTTTCTTGCTCGGTTTTGGGATAAAGGCCACATTTGCCGCCCTCCATGTTAGTGAAACATACCCCATTGCAATGCTGGCCTCAAAAAAATTAGTTAAGTACAAATTGTTTTCAGCTTTTGCCCTTAACGCGAGGATTTTTAGGAGCTATTATATTTTGTCATGATTAGATACAAATATTGTTAATCTAATTAGTGACTTGCTAGTAAAGCTTTGTGTTTCACCCTTCCAAAACCCATCCTTTTGTTTCCGATTCCGTATAGCCCCGAATATCTAGAAATATGATTAATTCGAGGAACTTGGGAAATACAAGCGCCAATACCTGCCAATAAGATCACAGATATGTCTACATAGTTTAAACGTCGCTATGGATTGATAATTGGACGCAAGCATTATATAAATTCAATGCCGGTGCGTCTCGAGACAATTAACGTTTCATCGTTATGGAGTAATTGAATAACCGAACCCTCATTGAAGATGCTATTATGAGAAAGGAATTGCTATTATATCGGAATCTATTTATTAGACGAATTTATCAGATCTTGGATTTCTCTTGCAGGTATTATTGTATCACTTGGCGTCTGTAATATGAGCTTTACCCAGTTTGTGCTTTAGCTTTCTCTGTGATGTTAAAATTAGTTTCCATTTATTTTTATGCAAATATCATCGGTTAACCAATCATGTCTTTGATATTAAAGTGATTTGAAATTTTTTGGGATTCATTATTTATGGTCTGATATTGTGGTTTGCCCAAAAATAGAAACTGTCCTATTGGACAATTTGACAACTGCATCCACAGATAATAATTATATCAGTTAAATAATATTCGCATTAATTGCAGAAAACATTTTGCCTAATTGAATCCATATCTGATAATCATCAGTTTATTTGCTTTAGCTAATATTTGTTTTCAATTATATTCAAATATTACCAGCAAATGGAAAATTATTTTTATTATTGTTTGCGTTTATATCCTAAATATTTGTGTTTCATTATTTTTGTTGAAAGCTGCTTGAACAAAATTGATTTTTGGGTAAAAAAGTTTAATAAAGTATTAAATGTTATCAGTGGTCCATTAAAATTCATTTAAACTAAACAGGATTTAAATAAAAAAATAAATCATATATACCCAAAACTTAATATCTTAAAGAAAATTGTCAAAATAAATACGGGGATATGGAATTAACAGAAGAATAAAAAGAAAATAGCAAATATACTTAATATTTGTCACGTATTAGTGAAAAACTAAAAAAAATAATAGTAAGGTTATTTATTATCTATGAATTTACTGCATTTAATATTTTGAAAGCAAACAGATGATCCCAAAATAGCGATAGTTAGTAGTACCGAGATTAGTTGACATTAAGAAAATTAAGAAACGTATTCAATTAATATTTTAAAATGGTTGAAAACTTTGTAAAAAAAGGGTCTTTAAACATATTGATAAATAGAGTATTAGTTAAATATGTCGGCCGACTTTAAAGAAGCTATATGAAAAGTATACGCAATTTATAATGTTACCTTTAATATAAGTGCTAAGCGGTGGCATGATCTTAAATGGGATTAGGAATCAAGTGATACCTTATTTTAAAGGTAATAGAATTCTCTCGTCAATGAATTTTTTTTTTAATTGTTTGTAACTATTTTGGAGAAAATTGAGGAAAAATAATAATCCAACAACAATTTCCCTTTATTAAACGATTCATTGCTTTTTGAAAAAAAACCTTAGATTTTAAAAGGAGAAGTCCTTTGTCCTTTATTTTAACTTAATTTAACCGATAAAGCTTAAATGAAAATGGGATTTAACATCATGTGATACCTCAATTTAATAATTATCAAATTATCTTTTAGCAGGTCTGACGACAAAATAAAGAATTTTTTATTACATTTCTCATTACATATGTCACCGAAGATGACAAATGTAAATAAAGAAAAAAAAAACAAAAAAAAAGACACAAAATGTAATTTTAAATTATAATTTATTATTTAAAAGCTTAAAAAATTGACCTGTTGTATCCATGCAATAATAAAGATTTTATTCAAAAGAGCACCAGACATTTTAAGGCACTAAGGATGTATTTTGACTCTAAATGAGTTAAAATAAATTTTTGCTTTTTAAGTGACCGAATACAAAAACTAAGGTAGTCAAGTCAGGTGATCTTGCGGGCTACTTTATTGGTCCTCTTCGGCGGTTCCATCTCCCACGATACGTTCGATTTCAATATTTTCGAATAGGAAGGGTATAATGAGGTGCACCATCTTGGTAAGATCTTAACTCTTCGGTAATATAATTATTAATATTTTCCAACGCTTTTATTAATGTAGCGTCCATCAATCAGGTCTTCTAGTACAGTTCTTTAATTAGATTTCCTTGAATAAAAAAAAACGAAATCAATAATCGCGAGAAATTGCAACCCAGACGTTTAATATCTCAGGATTTTGATTCTGTTTGACTAGATGTGGATTTTCGTGAGACCAGGATCGAGAATTGTGACAACAGCTCCCATTAGAAAAAACAAATACTCATTGGAAAAACAAATGTTAAATTCAAAATCTTGATTATTTATTATTTCGATCATAATCACGCAAAATTCTTAACGTCTGTCAAAATGATCTTCTAAATGCTGTATATATACTTATAAATATATATATACTTAAAATTCTACGATTACTAGTATGAGATATGCCACACAATAAATGATGCTTAATGTTAAATCCATATTGACAAGGCCTAAGACACTTATTTTCATACGTTCGTTTTCAGCTATCTTCCAATCTGGAGCGATTAGTTTTCGGCTTGCAATTGATCCTGTCTCCCTTAACTTTGCCACAAGCTCAAGTATGTATTTTTGGTGAGAATGTTTAGGTGGATCCATTGGATTAAATAGGTGAGCTGCAGCATTAACACCTCTAACACTTTCGTAATACATTTCGTTCAATCAGCGATACTCTTTCTGCAATTAAATCAAGAATTTGAGAATTGTCTAAAATTTAGTCACAAACACTTCGAGATCCTAAATTAAAATAAACAAACTAATTGGAAATACTTGAAAATTTTTAAGAAAAAAAATACGGAAATTTATAAATACAAACAGCATTCCAGAGCAGAAAAAAAACTAGTACCTACCTATTTCTATTTTATTCAAATAATAAAGTTAGAATATGAATCAACAATTTTAACCGGTATAAAAATTCAGAGATTGGAGGGACACAAAGTCAATGGTCTTAGATTATGTTTATTTAAAAAAAAACTAAACGTGTTTCGCCCTAAGGCATCATCAGATCTAAAAGGAGAAAGCAACCCTAGTATAAAAACAATAATGCATAGACACGAATTACAATGTTGAGGTACGACTTACCGGTAAAGCTATTCGTTTAACACCACAAACATTTAAGTTAAAACAAAAATAAATATATAAAAAATATTGCTGACGTTCACATTAAATTCAATTCCAAAACTAATTAAAATAAAAGTAAACAAAACATGCAAAATGAGGTTAAGTTGAACGAGAGAATGGAAATAAAGCAAAAAATAGAAATAAAAAAATAAAAAAGTAAAATTTGACTTGAAAAACTAGAAATAAACTTGATCAAAACTTGGTTTGGTCTGTCACTAATAATTTTGAGAAAAACTTATTTTTGGCATTAAGTTATACTTAAAAAATATCAATATACAATAAAATAATTTTTGGTCAAGTAGATATTTCAACGCAAAATACCTACCAGGTGTTCAAATTAATCAACAGCTAAAATTGGATATCTATTAAAATAAACAAGTAATACCCTCTAGTAGTTTAGGCAATTGTACATTAATTATAAGTACCTAAACTTATAAATAAGTACCATACTCTAATTGCTTCTCATTTACAATATGGGTTTACTTGTTCTGATATTGATCTTTTTAATATTTACTCTCTCAATAGACCCTTTGTGGTCTCTATGGAAATGGGAGAGGAGCCACCGCCTGCATGCCATCTAACCGAACAAATTATCCAGGGTTACTACTTCGCCGAGAAAGAATCCCCTGGAACAACTTTCCAAGGATAGGAAAGGTACAGCGAGGATTCTGCCGCCTAATGAGTGAGCAGGATAATTACAAATTATATGCCCCTTTATTTTGTTTTCATGGTTGCATGCCCTGTACAATGGGCTTGTGCTTAGTTTTACTTTTCACAAATGGCAATTTAATTGATAGTGACCAGTGAGAAATTATTTTGATTAATTTATTTCCGATTTATCCAGATCGCTATGTGAAGCTTCTTAGATAAATCGCAGCCATATAGTGGTATCTTCTCTATTATTATTCTCAACTCCGTCTATTTCTGCTTGGTATTTTATTGATACAGCAACTTATAATTTTTGATATATGAATAATCCTTCTTAACTTTTATGCTTATTGCTAAGAGACTTGAATATTGAGTCAAATAAAACTCAGGATTTAGATTTTAGTACTACCAACGTTTTGGTCTATATTATGCCATGCTCAGAGATATTATTGGTGCTTATTTAAATTATAAAATAATAAGTGTTTTTTTACCTGAATTCTAAAATATTATAAAATAAAATTTAATATAGACTCCATATCCAACCGACTTAAAGCATTGAGCAAGAAAAAGAACTGACCAAGAGGCGTAAAGGATTATTGAGTCACAAAAAAACAATTTCTTAACGATTTTATGATATTTTCTCTAAGTAGCTTTTTCATATACCGAATGGCTTCTACTGGTAATTTTTTGGTTTTATTTATGCTCTTTAGTGGTAAATGTAAAATCAAGAACAACCACCGGTAACAGATGGGTTTCAACTGACAAAGTAATATTATTGAAATAAATATATAATGTTTTTATAAAACGTTAAAATTATTAAACATTAGGCATTTATACGTTCAAAATAATAAATAAAATATATTATTTCACTAGTTTTATAACCTTGTTTATTTAATTAACTAACCAGCCGCAAAAATCTAAACCCTTTTGTTAGTCATTTCTGGCATATCTTTTATTGATAACGATTTTCATAGTAATTGAAACCTTTTTGCTCAGTTGCTTCCAATATACCCGCGGTCGACATAATAAAGCTTTTAGGTTTGCCAGATTCATGTATGAAACTGATGAATGCAAAAGCGTCAGATAGATTTATGATGTAAGCCTGAAATATGAACCTAAAAGCGATAATTTTTGGTAAAGAATTTGAACACAAGATATTGACAAAAGTTTATGAAATGATTTTTGAATAAATGCTTGTCACTGGATTACGGCCCGAATTTAATCTTCTTCCAAGTATTGATTTTCCATAGTTAATAATAGAAAAGTTTATAGTAAAAAAACAACGTTCATTGAAATTTAAGAACTTACATGAAGTCTACACCATAGAAATTAATGTATTCAACTGACAAATATCCACAAGCCTATGTGAAATAGAAGTTTAAACTAAAACGAGGAAAATAACTTGCCATGTGAATAAAATATTCAGTTGAGAGTATTCAAAATGCGAATGGAACGTGCTTAACTGTGACCGAAAGTTAATCAAAATGAACTTACTTCTCTATGTAAATTTATCTCTGTATACGGTTTCATTTTAATTAATTTAATGTTGACGCTAACGTGTTAATAGGAAAAATGTTTTGAAGCAACGCATGAATCTTTTATTCAGTGACTATGGTTACACCAACGGTAAAAATACATTATGGTTTTATCTATTAACAAGGCAATATTACTCAGAATTAGAAATATGTATAAGGAGTACCAAGAATAAACGAGAAGATAATTTAGGAAAATTACAATCTAATCTTTAAAAATTATAATAATAGGTTTATAGTGATTAAAGATATCTGGTAAAAATCTAACTGTAAAAAAAGAAACACACTTTACAAAGATTGTTTTTTTTACCCTTTTAGATAGATAAAATATTTTAGAATACTTATTACTGGACTGGAGTTGGACTGGATTTTTTTTGAAAAGCGAAATTTTAAATTGGAATGACTCAAAATCAGGGAGGAAGATCAAAATCAATAACTATTTTATAATTATAGGGAACTCTACAAAAAAAAGCAAATATAGCGAAAGTTCTCAAAGAGTTTAGGAAAATTAAAAAAATTGTAAAAAAACGAGAAAAAAATATCTAAATTTTACAAAAGGAATAGGACATCCTAAAAACTTACAGGGAAGAAATACATTTTAAGTCTTCATCATCACTCGGTCTTAGATCTAAAATTTTCAATATCTACTAGTGTTCACGCCGCAATACACTAAATGTTTAAATTTGGCGGATGAACTTAAAAACCTAAAGGCCAGGTCATTTTAATTCAATTTCACTTGAACCGATCTTTATTCACAACGTTTCTGTCTATTAATTGGCACGACTTTGGAGTGAAAACGTGAAGAGAGACGACAGTAAGAGACAAGAGAGTAAGGCAGTAAGTGACACTAGGCACCTTGCGTACCTACTACTAAAACAATTATCCTTTTTTCCGCCTAAATTAATTAGACCCATTATTTTTTATTGTTAATCAATTATTACGGAGACGAGCGTGTGATAATTAAAAGTTGACAAGCTGAGCAGAGGCCCCTGATCCAGACGTGTAGTGTACTGGGTGAGTACCATTTTGACATAGTCAGATTGTGAGTACGTTTGATTTATATTTTGTTTAATAATAATTACTTACATAAATATTATTTGTTACCGTTAAGCTTTTAAATACTGTCCGCTTAAAATGATCAATCTATAGGATATTTATAAAAAATTCCCTTAAACATTTTCAACTAGCTTGACTATCATATATGGATAGAGACAAAAACGGAAGATGAAAATGCCATAAACGTAAAAATTGTTAAATAATTAAAATTTGTTACAAGTTTAGACGGAGATAATAGATTATCAAGAAAGCTCTACATATAGAAGTTGTGGTTTGGTATTCTATGGGCACCACATAAAACATCGTCGTTAATTTATTATATCATAATTTGAGCTGGAAGCAATAAACCCTATATAACAATATTATTTGCTGTGCTGAATAAATTGATGCTAACGATTTTTACCTAAAAGACGACACATTAGTTAAAGAGCACGCAAGCAAAACACTTAAACTTAGAAAACTGGTATTTAATGGACTGGGAAAATTATTCAATTGGCAGTTTTTCCTAAATACTATATTACTAAATTATTTTAAGAGAAATTTAGTTGATCTATAATATTTATTGCTTAAACTTACATGCTGAAAATGTTTTAGATCATCAAATTTGAAATGGCCATAGGTTTTATGAGTTTTCATTGTTTGCATTCAAGTGATTAAATATAAATATATTTATATTAAATTAACGTATCGAGGGCTATCCTCAGTACTATCTTAGTATAAAGGGTCGACTTAATATAATTAATTATAGATTTAATTTGGCTAGAATCCAACAGCCTTTTAAATGAAGTACATATCATTATTCAAAAATGAATTAGTTCAGATTAAAATTTTTTTGTTATTATATTACAATATTTTTTTAATACAAATTGCATCAAACTAATTTTACAAATATATACATGAGAACAAAAAAAAGCTACCATAGTGGCCGATAACACAAAATACAGAAATCATGTATGATGTGATGTGAACCTAAATTAATAATGTTTAAGCTGTAAAGTTGCCTTACCATGGTCCTATCTTGGTCACTTTAATCTAGTCGATTTACAGTGAGGGACGAAAGTATTGGCACGCATGTTTACAAAGTGTTTAAAAATAGGTGCCTTGTATGTGAGAATTTTGAAGCAGTTTTTTTACATTCTTTAAAAGAATATTTATATGAAGTAAAATATTTCTTAAGTTTTAGTGCTTATTTTAAGTGCATACATTGCAAATATGGGTCGCAAAGGCCAAGAAGCGACGGAATCCGAGCGAAAAATAATTGTACAGCAACGAAAAGAGGGTAAATCGTATTCAGCGATTTTAGAAATTTCAAAAATAAGCCTAGAACTGGACGTCCGCCAAAGTTAACGAAGAGGTAAGAAAGAAAAATTGTGAATAAAATTAAGCAAAATCCTCGAAATAGCGCTTCTGAAATTGCGGCTATATTGACAGAAGAATATAGCATCAACGTGATCTCAAAAACAGTACGAAGAGTTCTTCATAGGGCTGGATATAGTGCCAGAGTAGCTCGGAATAAACCATTTATTAATAAGGTTAACCAAAAAAAGCGTCTTGAATTTGCGAATGCACACTTTCATCCAAATAATATATTTTGGGGCAAAGTAATATTCTCTGATGAAAGTAAATTCAACATTTTTCATTCAGATGGGAAAGTGACTGTGTGGAGGAAGCCCAATTGTGAACTAGATGCACAAAATCTGCATGAAGATTGTGAAACATGGTGGTGGTAGTGTACTAGTGTCGGGCTGTATGTCATCGGGAGGGGTCGGAAATCTGGTTTTTATAGATGGTATTATGGACAAAAATGTATATTTAAATATTCTAAAAAAAAACTTAAGAGCTAGTGCGGAAAAACTTAATTTGGCAAATGATTATTACTTTCAACAGGACAACGATCCGAAACATACAGCCTATATAGTCATGCAGTGCATTGCGTTTAATGTCCCTCATACTTTAAATACACCTCTTCAATCTCCAGATGTCAACCCGATCGAAAATCTTTGGAGTGAGCTAGGAAAACGAATAAGGAAACACCATATTTCCAGTAAGGAAGAGCTTAAACGTGTTTTGCTGCAAGAATGGAATAGTTTTGAGCCTTTCTATACGCAAAAGCTGGTCCGTTCAATGAAAAGAAAGGAGGCTCACTCATATTATAAAAAGAAAAGGAGATCGGGGGGATTGACGGGGAACCGGAAATAAAGATGAGGAGTCGGATCTTATTGAATGCGATAGTGACAGTCAAGGCACATCTGTGGAGCAGGAACAGCAAGAGTCTATGGACCGTGGAAATTTATTTTATAAATCTAAAGATGGTATCCAGTGGTCAAAAGTTCCCTATCCTCAGACACGCAGAGCAGCTAAAGATATAATAAAGAATAAACAAGGTCTTACTCCGTATAGTTCAAATTTTACCACTGAAATTTTTACTGAAAGCTTTTTTACTGTTCATGTCAGATAATTTATTGGATATATTAGTAGTTCAAACGAATACAAAAACTCAAAAAGGTAAGTTTCCTTTTTCATTGACCTTCAAGCAACCAAGGAGCCCCAAAAAATGTTATGGTGTACAGATAAGAAATATGTCAGGCCTATTATTCCGGCAAGTATGTCACGTAATCGATTTCAGTTGCTTACAGCATTTATTCAATTTGACGACTATTCTACTAGACCTCAGCGTAAGATAAACGATAAATTGGCGCCAATTAGAGAATTTTTTGATTTGTTTGTTCAGAATTGTATGATGGCCTATTCACATGTTACTATACAGATATAATCATTCAAACCTCGCCTATAGGAAATAGTCTATGAGCGTAAGCGAGAGGAGACATATAGAGTCCACATGAGACAGACACAGGGCACAATACATGCCGTTTCCAAATTAATACGTTTGGCAACACTGATATTTCTGCCGCACGGCTTTCCGCTCGTTCATCGAAAAACAAGACAATTCTTATCCCCACCACACTGCACCGCCAATATGAGATTGCATTTTAAACGTTTAACGTTATTTTTATTCCTAGCTTCCTGCTTAATCAGCAAAGATTAAATTTAAAACCGGTCGCTATTTTCTTGTTAAAATGTGTTCTCTTGAGGAAAAAAAGCAAATTATTAAGTGGTATTATGCTGGCAGTTCTGTCGATGAAATATCACGCAGATTTGCATTCATGTTCGAGAATCGGCCCATTCCCGTACGCAGCACAATTTTTGCAATTATCCATAGGTTTGAGACCTTTGGGTGCTTGCAAAATTGCAGGAAATGCTACGCAAATGAGCAACCACCCGTTGTTAGATCGCTAGGCGAAGAAAGGGAGCTTCGAGAGGTTAATGTTTGTGCTGTTGCTGAAATGAACTTTCCTTGCAACAGTACAACCATTGCCAAAGAAACGGGTATTGAGCCTTTAAGGGTTAGAAGAATTTTAAAAAGAAATAAGTATAAGTGCTACAAGTTGCAAAAAACCCAAGAAATTTTCCCACAGAACCATGAGAGACGGATGGAATTTTGCCATGAAGTATTGGAAAGGGCAAATTGGGACGAAATGTTTATTAGTAACATTTTGTTTTCAGATGAGTCCTCTTTCTCTATTTGTGGTAAATATAATCCGTCCATTACAGTGGGTTATTCGAGGGAAAATAAGCACATAAGCATACCAACACGTACACAATACCCTCAGAAGGTTAATGTATGGGCTGGCATTTTAGGTAATTCAATTATAGGCCCTTTTTTTATCGATGGAAACCTAATGCCAACAAATACCTTAATCTTTTGAGGGATGAAGTTCTTTCTGCTATTCGAGGGCTCAATATCAATTTAGAACAAGTTTGGTTTCAACAGGATGGTTGTTACATAACGCATTAGTGGTACGTCAATTTCTCGAAACGTCTTTCCCTGATCGAACAATCAGTGGAAACGGTACTATTAAATGGCCCGCCAGAAGCCCCGATTTAGCCCCCAATGATTTTTTTCTTTGGGGATACCTAAAAGAACAAATTTATAGGCACGAAAATCAACGGGCTACTAATTTAGAAGAGCTTTGTGTTAAAATTAGGCAAGCATTTAATAGTATCTCCATTGAAATGTTGTCGAATCCAAGAAGGTCGTTTTATGATCGATTGACGTACTGCACTGCTAAACAGGGTGGCCTTTTTGAACCTGATATAAGATAATTTTAATTTTTATTTAATATTATCAAATTAACTTAATTTTTTGCTTTATTTTGAATTAATTTTTTTATTTCCTGTCCAATATTTAGTTAATTTATGTTTACAACATTATTGCAGTCGGTTTTTAGTTTATTTTTTGCTGTTAGGACAGGCAGCAGCAAAGACTCAAACGAAATAAAAAGTTTTCTTTTAAGTTGCCACAGAGCAGCGCATTCCCCCTCGAACGCCCTAACAGTACTGAAAGGTTTCGGTTTCGGGCTTCGGCGGGGTCCGCTGCTTCGAGTATGTTGTCACAACGTTGCCAGACCTACCGCGATATATAATTCCTATAGGCGAAGTTAGAATGATCATATCTGTAGATGAGCAACTTGTTTCCTTCAGAGGGAGGTGTTCTTTTCGAGTCTACATGAAAAGTAAGCCCGATAAATATGGCCTTAAAATTTGGACAATGGCGGATAGTAAAAATTCGTACAGTATAAATTTACAGGTTTATCTTGGTATAATAAATAACAAACCAGAAAAAAATCAGGGTGAGAGAGTGGTTCTGGATCTTGTTAAACCCCTTGGCACTGGATATGGAGTAACCACTGATATTTTTTTTTCAAGTCTACCACTGGCAGATAAGCTTGCTGAAAATAAACTTACCCTGTGTGGAACTCTCAGAAAAAATAAGTCATACATTCCAAACGAGTTGCAACCCAAATTATTTAGGCCTGAATTTTCTAGTATGTTTGCATTCACAAAAGAACATACTATTGCAGATGAAAAATATAAGAATAAACCTCATATTATACTTCATTATAATGATACAAAGGGTGCTGTAGACACCACAGATAAAATGGTAAAGCAATAATCTGCTCGCAGAATTTGCAATCGATGGCCAATGTCAATTTTTGGCCAATTATTAGATACTGCGACACTAAACTCTTTTATTTTATGGGACATCAAGTATCCAAAAATCAAAAAATCTAAGGACGAATGACGATATTTTTTGCTTCAGTTAGGAGAATTTTTGGTGAAAGAATATATTGTACGAAGATATAATAATTCAGGACGATTGAGCAATACGCTAAGGCAGTATATGCGCGATGTTGTTCCAGACTTGAAAACCAAAATAAAAGACTTAAAAGTGGATGTAGTTATCTCTGTGATCGAAATAGAGATCGCAAAGCTAGACAACTTTGCAAGGAGTGTCAAAATTTCGTATGCGCGGAACACAATGTAAAAGAAGTGTGTTAAGTGCAAAGAAAATTAACTATGTATTTGTATAATTACAAACATGTAAATGTATCAGTAGTATCATTTTCATGATGGGGTACAAATGTACCCCACTTGGGACTTTACGTAACTTTTTTAACGTGGGAAGACGAAGGTTAAAAGAAATATAACACAATTTCTCATAGCTTTACCTTTTAGTTGTTTAAATTACTTTCCACAAGTTTAATCAAGTATTCTAAAAGATTTGGTATAGGAATCCTTGAAAAAAAGGAAGATACATTGAAAGAAATAAAAATATCATTGTCACTAAGAATGAAATTATTTACTTTTTAAATAAAAGTTTGCCTGTTTTTGACTGAAAAACCTTCATAATATAATTTTAAAACCGCTTTACTAAAAAATTTAATGAAATATTGTATTTCGGAGATCTTTTATTGGAGAAAATTGATCTCATTTCATTGCCAGATAAGATTTAATAAAAATTTAAAATTGACGAAATTAAATACCAATCTAACTAAATAGTGTTTCTAGATTTTTAAATTTATCATCAGAAACAAAAAATAGAGAGCCTTTCTAACACTTAACTATAGATCAATTATAATCTCTAACTCGATATTTATCGAGTTTTTCCAGAAAGTTGCTGTAGCTTTGAAGGAACGCATTTTATGACACATTTTTAGAGAAAAAAACATAGTTGCAATATAATTGACTCCAATAATACGCTCTTATAACCTTTGCACCGAATTTTGTATCTTAGGGAACATCCCGCATCTTAGAGAAAATGCAAAATATATTTAGTTCTGTACCTAAGAATAGTAACCCATTATATTTCTTATCTTAGGGATATTTATTTAAATATTAATAAAGCTTTAACTACAGAGACGAAAAAAATAAAAATAAATTTTAAATAATAGGAAGCAAATATTTACTTTCGTCGTCCATTTTGAAATCCGTAAGGTCCGATTGGGAGGAAATACCATTCACAACATTTTTCACTTTTATATACGCGTTTCCATTAATTACCCACGCATCTTTTTGGAGCAAACAAACAACACCCAATAAAATGCATTTTAGTTGAGTCCTCATTAATTTGTATACCGGAACTTTTCAAATGTTTACGATTTTTTAAGGTACCAAGGTACGAAGTACCAATACCCGTGAAATATCGCTGGAAAATAACACAAACATTGCAGGCGGATTTTACAGTTGCCGTTTTTTTATGATCGTTGATACCTTTTCGACTATTTCATTTCAATTTTGTCGCTAAAAGGGCCATCGATCATTGATTTACTTTCATGCACATCGGCCAATGACGATCATATTTTCTTGGCGGTAACGAAAACCACTATTTAAATTGAAGTTGGCACTTAGGTCATCATAAATTACAAAAATTAGGTATTGTTTAAAAGAATAATAGACGCAGTGAAGGGACACTAGGTACCCCAGTCACAACAAATCATTGTTTAAGCATATTTTAAATTTTTAGTGCTCTGTTTGGTGGACAAATTGTGGAGAACCGTGACAAGCTAATATTACTTACTCTAACGCCATCTCGTCCCTTCCCCGCCACATTAAAGCGAAAAAGCCTTTAACTTATAAATTTAAAAAAAAAACAATAATGAAATAAATTAATTCAATTTATACGCTAATGCCGATTTACTGTTCCAGATTAACGCGGTATTATATTTATAGAAAAACATATAAATTATTATGCGCGTGAAAGCGAGCATGAATATCGTCAATAATTTTAGTTGTATATTATTACCGTACATGTGACAGATATTTCATCTAAAAGTAATTAAACGGCATAAAGAACGCAATTAGTTCTGCATGATGAACTAATATTGGCAATATCGGAAATTTAGACGGGTAGGTCGATATTTAATAATTATTATAATTTAATATGTCTGAAATAAATCAAATTTGAATACGCTTTAGGATTATATATTTTTAGAAATATAGTTGCTAAAGTAAATTTTCAAAAAGAGAACAATCAAAGAAAAAGAGTCTTCTCGCAAACGTCATCTCTGTGTTATTTGGGCATATCGGCTAACCTAATAGAGACCCATTTGTTGGACCTTAATATGGCCTCCACCACAATGACTTTTATCGTGCCGGCTGAGATTACCCTTCGTTCTTTTGTACAGTTTTTTCACGTAATATGTTTACTGGATAATCATTGAAGCGAAAGAGCCATTTTACCGCCTGTCCCTTCCCGCCTTTTCCGCACAAAGGGAAGAGCTCAACGACGACCGGAGACAAAAGGAATGTGTATCACTGGGAGATAGAACCGAAAATGAAATTATTACTTCTTGCCTTTTCTTCCCTTAATTGTATTGAGGGAAGTGGCTAACGTCTTCTAACTTGATTTCCTGAATAGGCACTTTTGCAGGTATTAAATTTTATGTAATTTATATCTGGCGATTGATATATATAGGCTTACTCATTTTGAATGCTTATACCCTAAATCCTCTAAAAATACTATTTTACTATTTTAGGAATTCTCTTTTCATTTCTTAAATTTATTTTAACGCTCAGGAATATAAATAAAAAGATACTGACTAGTGAGCGATTACAGCTCATTAAGCATGGTACTAATTATACCTTTTGCATATTATTCTTTTTGCTATCTTTACATAATGAATACCAATACTGTATAAAACATTTTAAAAGTAGTCTAAAATGTCTTATCTTTAGTAAAAATGGTTAGATTTAATTTTTAGTAATTTTCATCAATAATAAGAATTATACGAAATTGACTAATACACTAGGTTTTGACGGTTTTATTTTTTAATAAATATTTTTTTATAATTAGAAGTGGTATTTTATGGGTGTATTGGTCATTTGTCAAAAAAATTATTTGTTTCTTGCCAAAGTTTTCAAGATCTTCAGGGCTCGACAACTGACAGAAAAAAAATGGTGTTTAACATCTTTTTTTTTACATAGAATAAATGTTTTCACGCCATAGAGTTTGAAGAAGAGGAGGAAATGGAAAAATTTTTAAAAACAAATTAAAGGCAAATTAAAAAAGTATGTACATATCAGAGGGATATAAACGTAGATAACATTGGAACTATTTTTTTAAGTACTACTAGCTGTAAAAATTATGAAAGGGATATGTGGGTTTATGTGTGTTATTAAGGCAAATTATTTGTAAATCTGACATCACTATATAAGAGCTAGTCGATGATACAGATACTTCAAAGAACGTATTGAATAACACAAATGTGATGCCCTAAAGAATAATTATTGTATCTAATTATTATAATTTATGTTTATTATTGTAAAAAATCAATAATTATTTTATACTAAATAAACCCGAAATACCAAATTTCAACCCAATCGGACGAATAGCAAAAAATTTATGATGGTCACGTGAGCCTAAAATCTATAATTTTAAAAATTAAATAATTATATCCTCAACAAATCCCAAATACTAAAAATGCATAACATCCTAAAACTCACCTAATACCTATATCCATATTCTATATTAAATAAATCAATACGATCCACGGTGTATAAATCCAATTATTTTTAAATGAATAAAAAGTGCCAATTTGTTTTTGAGTAACCCGACTTAGCATTGAAATGTGTGGAAAATACGGCATTTTTCGAAGACGTCAAACACTTTGCCGAATTTTCCTGGCCGCAATATACAATTTTCCCAAATTATATGCACATATTCGGAAAGCTCAGAGTTTTTCTGATTAGACGGTACCTTTAATTGACAGGTTTCGGGTAATTTTCATTGAAAATTTAGTGAAACTGTGACACCCTGCCGAAAAATAACATGCCGAAATACCTGCTGTTGGCTACCATATTGGATCATTTCACCCTTGTGGTGACGATTAAAGAAAAAATCGGAGAAAATTGACTTGTTTGAGAAAAACAATTTTTTTCGGTACTTCTAATGTACCTTGGATGCTGAAATTTTAGTATGTGTTGTAAAACAGAATTTGGGATCTTATAAATGAGGTTTCATTTTCTAATAATGTACAGGGACGCCGCAAATGAATAAAACGCAAAAACGCAAATATCTCAAAAACTAATCATTTTAGAAAAATTCTAATTACACGCAGATGATCGGATTATTATATTGTTTAATACCTGAAAATATGAATGGTCCAGGTGGCGCCACTAGAAAGGTATTAAAGAAAATATGATTTTTGGGTCGGATCTTCATGGGAAAAATTAATTATTGCTTGCCCTGTATAGTTTACAAAAATTTCGTTTATATGACATTTGAAGGAGAAAGGTTTAAGGTTTTATTTCGTGAAAACTATTTTTTCAAAATAAGTGCCGTTTAGCAAAAAATTCCTAAAAACTGAAAATGCCAAAAAAAAGCTTCAAATATGTCATTTCTTATATAAAACTAAGCATTTTCGCTGAAACACTTTTTTTATTTCAATTATAGTTTAGCTTGTGAAACAGTTTTAATTTTTTTTTTACTCACTTTTACTCGCTTATATTTACTCACCCTGTATACGGATCTTGCCCAAAAAGTATACAGTTCTTAGGCCCTCGATAACCTTTATGTTTTAAAAATTTCAAGTCGTTTAAAGGCTTTGAATTTGAGTTCTCGCCGGAGAAAGGAATTTCACACGTTTTTTTACCAATTTTTGCTTTTAATTCGGTACCGCTCGCTTTGTGGCTACCGAAAAAAAAATTATGTGCGGATCCGTAATTGCAAATTTTGTCGTTTTGCTACCCATACAGCCAAAGATATGAATTTTTATTTGCCAAAAAACACGATTTTTTACTCGGAGAGCACGTGCATAATATACTTGCTGACGCTCCTATATAAAAATGCCATTCACTTTACAGCACTGGTTAAATATGTTGGGGAACTGAATCATTGTTTTGATTTTATTAATATACATATTTTGGACGAACCAAAAATCTTAATTAAATGCAACATAAGTGAAATGCTTCATATTCAAAAACATAATACTGTCAACAGACGTGACACCAAAAACCTAAATTCTACGTACTCGAATCTAATTTAGAAATTACCTACTTAAACACCACAATCACGCAACAACATTCTGCATTCTGAAATTTCTCTCAAAATGTTTGCAGTATAATTTTTGACTTATTTATTTTACTAGTATTGTTTACAGTACCTAAAGGTACAAAGTAACACTGCAGTTACTAGCATTTTTCATACGTTTACGAACCAGACAAACACTTGCCAATTCGTGAGTAATTTCAAAACAGACTTTATTATTGTCTCGCGAAAAACAGGGCGCATTTTGAGCACTTAATAAAGTTAATTCTGTGAACTGATTAAATTGTTTATTTTTTAAATACCTTTTTACACATTTACTGTGTATAGATCAATAAGCTTACAAATTTTATTCATCGTTGGGTGATAGATTGTATGCCCTTAAATGTGATACCCTAAAATGATGTATCACACTAATAGACGAATTGAAGGTCACTATTCGCTGGTACGTGAAGTGATTCATTTTTTCTAGCACCGTTGAATAGACATTTTATTGCTGTTTTTAATGATGTTTCAGGGGGTTCTCATTTGACATATGAAAGTGTGGTTAGCTGGAGGTAAGGAGGTGATTGACAGAAATTTGTCAAATGCCCTGTATATCTATATCGACTTTTTTCTTTTAAATTATTAAGATTGATTTGGTTTCAAATGAAAGTACTATAGATACATAGATATACATATATGTATACATGTATAAGCATATCTCTAGTAAATTTCTTTACTCTATCGGTCTCTTGCACTTTACATATTTCATTATGTTTTATCATATTTTAATTGCGATACGTTCTCTACGTAACCATCCTTTAACTACATTATCTACGATTTTGTCCCTATAATTGTGATTTTTAAGTTTGACGAGAGAGAACTGCAACTGAATCGGTAGGTGTTTTTAAGTTTTCCTTTTCCCGCCTTCTTGAAACTCTATGACCTATATATTTAACTATTTTTTAATAGGAACTTATAGAAAATAAATAAAAAATAATATTTCTTTCTATCTATTGTAAAGCCCTGAAAATTCATTAAATATAGTGAAGTGTTGGCAAGAAGTAGTTTTAGTTTTTAGAAATAATTTTCTTAAATAACTGACCAACACACGAGAATATAGTATACAAAATATCACTTATAATACATTATCTCTGGTCAGAAATCCACAATAATATTTTTTAAAGCCGCTATAAATTTAAGATTACATCCACAGAAAATTATTTTGCCTAATCTTCCCTTTAAGTAAAAGTTGACTTAACCTTATTTAAATTTTATATTAAATAAGTAATTATGTAAAGTAGCCGTAAAAAAACAATTTTATTACCCATTTATCACACTCAATATAAGTAAAAATTTAAATATCTTAGAGTCCCCAAAGTGCCAGGAAAAACTAAAAGAATTCTTAAATAATGGGATTCAGATATTCATTCTTGCTATGCCCGCTCGTGATGGACTCTAAAATTACCTGCTATATCATTTTCCCTGCTGCATGATAAATGGGATTCTCCTAAATAGATTTATGATGGCTGGCGTAAAATATGAGTCCAAAACCAAATACTCTCTTGAACCGAAGAGAAGCGCGATAATATTTTGTCGGGAAAAAAAGCCAATTTCTTGTTGAAAATTTTTGTATTGTTAAAATTTATATGAAATTTTTTTTGGTAGAATAAAAGTAAATTATTACAACAATATATTTAATTAGTTTATATAGAACCAGATTTCCATATAAACTGAAACTTACTTGTGTAGTGTGGTTTTACGCCAGTGATTTAGCGCTTACTAAAACTAGTTAGATTTAATTCAAAGTACTAAAAATGTTAATTTTTCAAAGTTAAACATTTAAAAATAGTGAAAGCTACTATATTAAAAAAAAGATATTAATAAATTATGGCAAAGATTAAAAAATGCAAAGAAATATTGGGTATGTGTTTACACCCGGCAAACAAAAATGCTTCACCGATTGCATTAAGAGGACAACTTCAATACATCGCACGTCTCTGTTAGGAGCGATTAAGTAAGAGACATGCTATCGTTTTTTTTTTAACTTATTACTAAGACTTATTATTGTATGTTGTGACATTGATTTCTGCATGCAACACCTTCATTAGTTCAACGTATATGTATTATAATTTGTTATTTCTGCTAATATTAACAGAAATTCATCAAATCTTTTGTGTTTACTAATACTTTTTTCTGTATAACATCAATGATAAAAATAAAAGTGTATGATATGAAACTATTTATATAACAAATTAGTTATGAAGAAATTATATTATATAGAAACTGTACATCAATAGAATTTTGTTTTAATTAAACCAGTCGTATTCTGAGAAATTTGGAGTATATAAATACGAATATTTTTCTCAGGATTAAAAATCCTATAATAGAATAATAATTACATGTTATATTCTGACAATTAATTTCACGTCTTCCAGAAAGCTATTGTTAAATAAAAGTAATTAATTTGTCATTATAATTCTAATTTCATTCTGTTTCTGTTTAATAAAATATTTAAATTTACTTGATTCGAGTTTAATTTACTGGAAAAAATATTCAAATTAATTACACTCGTGCATCAAAATACCTAGATAATTCGTTCATTCAACGTATTTTTATAATTTATAGTCGTTTATTTTCATATATTTCAAAACCAACTCCGTAGGACTAGGACATTCTTTTGAAATAATAAAAAAAATATATTTCGTTCAAAAATTACCGGTTATTTTGATGCATTTATGCAGAGATTCCCTAAAAGTACATAGCTTCTTTATAGGACAACTACAATAATGAACAACATACGATTAAAATAATTCTGAACATTGTCATATTACAAAGACGTTGTTAATATTACATAGAATATTTATAATATTTTTTAATGCTTTACCTGAGTTCAACGAACATTTAAAGTGCCAAAATAAACAACTTTTTTGGTGAAATATGACAGTGGTTTGACAAAAACAAAAAAAAATGCTCATAAATATTAATGGTCCTCCGTTAATGTTAAGAGAGTTGAAAATTATTCGAAATTTGAAAGTAAATTATTCAAAACCCTTCAAGTGTTTTTCAAACCAAAAACCACTTTTGTCCAAATTTTGAAATTTATTTGCTTCAAAATTCTTAAACATTATTGATAAAAAAAAATAAAAAAAACGTATCGTAGTTATACTAGTGACAAAAATATTGTGTCACTATTAAGAATCAAAACAAAATGTTGACATTCTGAGAATAATGTATAATTATTGACATAGAACCATTTTCTTGTTTTGTAAAAGACTCGTTGGTAAAACTGGTTTTCAATTATTAATTTGTTTCAAATGACGCAAATACGAAAAAAAAATTAAAAAACTTATTTATTTAAAAACCTTTACCTTCTTTTTAGGATGGACTAAAAAAAATGTCAACCTACTAACTTCTGTTCCTTAAGATCAGCATATTTTCCAGATAATCCCATTTACATTTAAATTATGTTTTTCGTTAGGCGAAAAATTGCCATCGTTTCGCACCGTCTTTTTTTGAAATTGCTTTTATTTTCGGAAACCGCTCTTTTTAATTTCTAAGGACTTAAAGGCAAACGGGGCGGACTTGAGTCTTGAGCCGCGGAAATTTTCGAAAAATATATTCTTTTTTCAGCCGATAAGAACTTAGCGGATTAAGTCGGTTATTAAAATGCTAAAAACTCGTTGTTGTGGTTTTTTAATTGCCTTCTTTAGGTTTTAATATTGAATGCTGCAAAGTTATGTCATTGTTATTACTATAGAAAGCCGATTGGGTTTGCGTTTTAATTAAGAATTTTAGCTTCATTTAGGACTAGAAATGTATTAAAAATTTAAAAGATTTTGCAGGCTACCTTTGGTTCGGAAATCTTGAGTGCGCATGATAACATACTTGTAAATCGTTCCTTTTTATTTGGTTACAGGCAACTATTCAGATTTTCCTTACATCCAGTACTTGACACGTAAGTATTTAAAAATATTTATTATTTATTTTAAAACCCAGTTGAACAACAGAATAAAAAAAAAATTCTGTATCTCACTCTACTATATTTCATAATTTAATATATTGAACATTACCGAAACATTTCTCATATTCCATAAAATATGATTACGTGGGTATATTCATAGTATTCTTCAGCATTCTCTATTAGTACCAATAAGGTTAAAAAAAAATTACAATAAGATTGACCAAAACAAAGAAAACACACAGTCATGGTCTCACAACAGCTGAATATTGTGAAATAATTCTTAAAGGTTTTTAGTGTTTTTTTCTTTTAAATTAACTTTGTTTAGCCTAGTAATTTTAATTTTAGTCCTGATAATGCTTTAGCTAAAGCGAAACGCGTATAGGCATTTTTTTTATATTTGTAAGACTGTGACTGTGTGTTTTTTTTTGTGTTTTCGTCAATCTTGTATGTTGCTCTTTTTGAGAAGAATGGATCAGATTTTTGTACTTACAATAAGTGTAACATTTTGTTTCTTAATTAATATCGCAAAGTATTGTCTTTTGTAAGTCTTATTAATCTATTCACATAATAAATAGACAGTACCCAGTTATACTCTTTAAAGGTTTCTATTATGAATATTAAAGCATTATACTCAATATTCAAATATAAAAAGTTAACAAAAATGATTGAAACCCTCCCATATAACTAGTATGTACACATACTTCAAATGGAATATGCTTATTGAAAATATTATAATTTTCTTATTTGATCGAGATGCGGAAATACAAACACAACAAAATACCATGTGTAAGATCACATTTAGTTTGTGTATGACTTAATATATTTATTTTTTTTAAAGTAAAACATATCTAATTTGTTTTTTGGATTTCTTTTTATTATTTTTTATTGTTTCTCATTTACAAACTTATTTAAAAGTAAGACACTAAAATAAGTAATAAATCTTTGCATATAGATTTTTTATATATAATAATAATAATAAACGTCTTTTATTTAAGAAACAAATAATTTACAGTTCTGATTATCATACATACATTTCTATAGGGATATAAGAAAGGCGAAGTCTAGCCATGTGGCTACTCTTACTTAATCTACCTAATCCCTCTGAAGTGAAAATAAAACAATATCATGCAACTTATTAGCGAATAGCTCTTTAAATGTACGCACACATTGTAGAAAGAAAAAAAAAGTTAAAGAATTGTTATACACAACGACAAACTGTGCGATACAAAAGACGTAATATAGCTTCATCCAGTAGCAGGTAGAGATTTTCTTTAAAAAGTAGAAAGTTATATTTTGAAATAATTTCAAAGCCTAGTCCAGTTCAGCATACAATGCCAATACCTGTTTATAAATTCTTCAAATATATTATAAGGTTGGTTTATTACACAAGTCAGATACACTTTTCCTGGTTATTCTCCCATTTTTTTATTCATTCTTTTATTTTTTTTTATTAAGTATTGCCTCAACATGCTCATTTTAAGTGTCTTTTTGTCTTTAGTAAGAAAGAAAAAAAATCCTTTCTTATTCATGGTGAGTTTGTTGATTAAATAAGAACAAACGCATTTTGTATTTAAATTTGTTAATATTAAATATTTTAAAATTATCAGGTATGGAATTATATAAGGTGATTGCATTATATGAAAGGGATCTTTTATACATGTTTTATGTAACGGGATGGAGAATTTGTTTTTGTTTCTAATATTTTGTCCATGCATGCTTGTCCTTGGCAGAAATTTATTTTTAAGAGTATTCGAGGTGTTAGTGGTATTGAGAAGCTTATGCACAAAATTTGAAAGATGTAGTTTTCTACGGCTTTCCATATTTAGCCAGTTAGATTTTATAATTTTATGAGTAATATGGTCATGCCTCCTGATTCCGTATATCAATCGACAGCATGCGTTCTGTACCCTTCTTATTTTTTGTTTATCGAGAGCTTGAGTACTAATGTCTCGCATAAACTTTTTTTCAACGAGTAGTTAAGAATGTGCCGATTATTATATAATAATTTCAGCGCACAGAAGCTTTTTCTTGTTATATTCTGAACGTGTGCACTAAATCTAAGATCTTCGTCGATAGTTAGGCCAAGATTTTTTGCGCTGGATACAAATTTTAATGTAGTATCATTTATTTTTAATTTTAAGTTGTTTTTAATAGAGTGTCTTTTGATTTTGCTGCCAATACATAATAGTTTAGTTTTGTCAGAATTTAAGTTTAGGTTATGTTCAGCAGATAATTCTTTAATTACCTGAAGATCAGCGTTTATTTTATCGGCCATTTCTTGCGATTTGCTATAATCAAAAGAGACATAGATTTGTGTGTTATCCACGTATGCTCGTGTTTTACAGTATTTAGGTGCGAGAATTATATCAATAGTGTAAATAATAAATAGAAGGGGTGATAAAATAGCTCCTTGTGGCACACCCGACAGAACATCCAATGCATTCGACGTAATATTGTTATAGACCACCTTTTGCGACCGTTTGCTTAGAAATGAATTAATTAATTGAACAGAGTCCGCGTCGAACCCATAATATTTTAGCTTAGCTATAGGAGACGGTGATCCAGAGTATCAAAGGCCTTGGAGAAGTCTAGAAGTACTAAAATATTTATATAGCCTTCATCGCAGGCCCTGAATATATCATCAAGCACAGATGCTAAAGCAGATACTGTACTAAAATTCTCTTGAAATCCACATTGATTATCAGGCAGGATTTTATTAACAGTGAAATAAGTGAATATTTGGTTATAAAGGATTCGCTCAAAAATTTTTGACAGGATGGGAAGAATACTTATGATCCTTAATTCAGAAAAATGGAAGGGCTGACTATTCTTTGGTAGTGGGATTCCCAGAGCAGTTTTCCAGATTGTTGGGACTTGTTTCTTCTCTACGGCCGTGTTAATAATGTGTAAAATTATATGATCTATTAAGGGGCTACATATTTTTAGCATTTTTGCATTAATTTGATCTGTACCAACAGCGTTAGTTCGGATGTTATGTAGAGCGGAGTGTATTTCATCTATTGTAGCTAAATAAAATTTGAAGTTTATTTCTGGGTTGAATATATGGGTGTTATAATATAAAATTTGATTATTTCAAGGCTTTGATATGGATTGCAAAAAGGATGTAAAATAACTATTAATTTCATTAGGATTTGAGAGGTTACTTGGTATAATGTGTTTTTTTTTTGTGAGTGAACATTTAAAGCTTGAAGAGTTTTCCAGAGTTTAGCTGTATCATTATCTGACATTAGACATTGTCTGCTGCAGCTCTAGTAGCAGATAATGTCTGGTTACGAATATTTTTATAGAGTAAATGGTCAGCGTCCGATCTAGTTTTTCTATACTTTTGCCAACTTTTATCTCTCAATACTTTTAGGTGACGAATGTCATCATTTAATCAACCGAGCTTTTGGTTTTGTTGCTCGGACCTCTATTATGGGAGCATGTTTATCAAAAAGTTCTATAATGAAATGGTTGAAAAGTTCTAGTTTACTTTCTAAATTCTCTTCCCATAAAATTTGATGCCACGACATATTTAAAAGATCATTTTCAAAATTTAGTTGATTAAAATTTCTAAATGATCTAAAAAAAAAATATTCTAGGAGGTGCTTTTTTAATATTAAGAGACATATTAACATATACTAAATTATGGTCAGAAATTGCATTTGAAGATATCGTTCCACATTGTTTTACTATGTCAAAATTATTGATAAATATAGGATCAATAAGAGTGTTTGAGGTCTCCGTCACTCTAGTAGGCTCATTTATAAGCTGTTGCAGACCATAAGACTCAAAAGTATCCAGTATAGGATTAGACAAAAAAAAAAGTTGATGTTAAAATCTCCCAGGTACAAAAGTATATCCGCTTGAAGAAATGTCTCAGATATTATGTTTTCAAAATCATTTATCATATTGTTTATATTTGTGTTAGGTGGTCGATAAAAAGCTCCAATTATTATATTTTTATTTGGAAATGTATTTTTTTAAAATATGTATTTTAGTTGATCAGATGTTTGAAAATTAAAACCAATAGTTGTATGTTTTAGATTACATTTTACATAGGCACCAACTCCCCCACCTCTATCAGATCGATCCTTGTGATAAAAACAGTAGCCAGGGATATTCAGCGTATTAACAGATAAATTATTGTTTAGCCACGTCTCGGTTAACATAACAACATCGAAGTCATGTTTAACAACCAATGAGGTAAACTCTTGAAAACCATTGAAAAGCGATCTTACATTGAGTTGTGCAACCTTCATGCTTTATAAGAGAACACAGGTATATACAAGTATAATAGTGACATTTTTCATTACCAAATGAAACTTATGCAACTAAAGGAGTAAATGCATTAAATTCTAAAAAAATTATCAAAACAAAAACAAAAATGTTATATGTTTTAAAAGAAGTAATATTATGTTATCAATATTATTTATATATATACTGAACCAGAGATAGGCTTACAAAATTAGTAGCTGTCAATTTAATTATTAATTAAATAAATATTATAACAAATTTACAAACGTTAATCCCACCTAACCACTGCAAAAGGCAAAAGCAAAGAAAAAGAATAAATAAAACAAAACAGCAGCTCAAGCTCTTCACAAATTTACCTGCATGAAAACAGCTCCACTTCTATATTAATACAGTCAAAAAGTGGTTTGTAAATTAATTTTAAAAGAAAGAAAAAATTATATAATTGTGCAAATGTGAAAGTTTTACTAAGAGAAAAAAAAACGATACTATAAAATGTATAAGAAAGCAAAAAAAGATATTATAAACTACTATACTGGCGGAAACCTTCCTAGGTATTAAATAAAAAATATTAAATTATAAAAAAAATTTATTTAAAATATAAAATATAAGAAACAACAATTTGATTTTAATGATATTTGTTTATTTTTTAAGAATATTAACATGGAAAGGCTAAACGAAAAAGGCTTCTAATATAGTTTCGTATGACTAATATTTTCTTTGAATGAGATATTACAAAGTTATATGTTGTTTAATTGATATATTTTAAAATATGTCAATTTCTAAAATAATATATTGTCTAATTAACGTGAAAAATAATTAAG
This sequence comes from Anthonomus grandis grandis, assembly GCF_022605725.1. Taxonomy (NCBI): domain Eukaryota; kingdom Metazoa; phylum Arthropoda; class Insecta; order Coleoptera; family Curculionidae; genus Anthonomus; species Anthonomus grandis. Next base: position 10,931,518 of record NC_065546.1, read on the forward strand.
AAATTTCCTCCTGTTTTCCCCTTTTCAGTATTATTTCTCAAAAATTAGATAAAACTAATTTAATTCATTTCATTTATAGTCATTTAGTAGTATTTTCGCATTTTGTTTGTTATACTTACTTATTACATAAATCATGCTTGTGCGAGTACTTGGCAAGTTATTAACTACGATTTCAGAGGTAATGATCTAAAAAAGCCTTAAAAGATTAACCCCAAAGAAGTAGAGATTTTATTATTTACAAGGAGATGTAACTTTGGCATATCATTAGCTATGTTTCTGAAAAAAGTGCAGTAATAATAATCCAGGACTGTTCGATTTTTGGGAATCACATTTGATTCCAAATTCTCCTAAACGATCAAGAAGACATTAAATTTAAGAAAATTTATGCTATTTGGGCTTACTGGAGGGCTTTTAGTCGCACTTGGGGTCTATCCCCTTAGATCCATTACTGTCAACCAAAACTCTTCTCACATACTTCTCACACTCCCATACCTATCGTTTAATGGCCTTGTAAGGAGAGCAAAAAGTCGGACTTAACTAGATAATATCGAACGCCTTGCATGCCTAAGCATAACGGGTTCCATGCGAAAGGCGCCAACTAGATTCTATTGATCCCTGTTTCTCGATCTTGTTATGCAATTCAGGGTAATAAATACTGCTCATATCGCAGATAACAGAAAGGATAGATCTGCTCATAACAGAGAGCAGTGGTAAAACTCTAATTAGCTTTGATTGCTAAACAAGGAGATCATTAGGTATACAGGTAATACCAGAATTAATAATGAAGCTGATGCAAGGTAAAGAGCCTTATATGTCTAGGCAAACTTGCTGAGGGAGAACGCTACCGTTGCCAGGATTCAGAGCTGCTATTAAGGCTATTAGAGCCAAAAATATAAACTCAAAGATGGAACTGGGGTGCATAAAGGCTGTGAAGTTTAGCTTGTCTTGGTACTTGGCCACCCGGGGCATGAAGGAAAAAAAGGAAACGCAGTCCGTTGCTAGACTAAAATCCGCAAAACGGCAAGTTGGCCGGAATCTTACAATGGGTATAGCCAAATGTGTACCTGTTGCATCGAGGAAGAGTCTGCTGGACAAGTGGATCTTTTTTATAAAATTAAAGTTCTTAAATGCATACCCATGTTATGTATAAATTAGAATCAAAATTATTTTGTAGTAACAAAAATCGCGACAAAAATAATATTGGTTTAAGAGCTTTTTTTAAAGAAATTAGAAAAAATATACATTTTTAATGTACAGAAATATTCAAAAAAAACTAAGAGAAACTCCTTGCTCTTAACTTTAAAGTTTGTCCTCATAAAACACGTTGTAAACACGAAGTCACTTTATAAGCTGCTTATATATTTAAGCAGCTTATAAATGACTTGTATTATTAAATATATTGTATAGTTCCATTAACATCTTAAAAAGTTATACTGACTCTTAGAAAATATTGGCAAATAAAGGCTCTTAGAAACAATTTGCTAAATTATGTCGAGATTAGACAACAGAATAGCTATTTTCAAAACATATTGATTTCTCTTTCCCACTACCGTTGAACAAATATTTTTACAAGCTGTCCTTTCAATTTTTCCGCTTATAAAGGATTACAAAGGCTTTGGGCAAACAGTTGTGATGTTGCTTCGCCTGTTTGACATGGCTTCTCGTCTCTCAACTTTTACCTTTGACTTTATTAAGAAGTTTTTAAAGGGTCAGTTACTTTTTATATTAAAGTTAGATCGGATTGAACTTTGACAAGGCCTTTCATTATATTTTTCCGTTGAAGGGTAATTTTTGAAAGTTTAAAAATGACATTTTGTATATACAATACATATAAATATTATTATTAAAAGTTCTTAGCTTAATGATAATGGCAAAGTTACATAATTTGAGACCGCATTGAATATTTAACCAATGAGAGCATTTAAGTGATGCGGACGGAAGCCAAGAGACTTTGAATTGTTCAATTACTCTGCTGGTGGAAAACTATAATTTAAGCGAATCGCAATCTCCGAAGTGAGGTTCTTTTTAATTAGTTCTTACGTGCCTTTAAATTGTTTTAAATGGGATCTTAAAGCCAAAAAAAGTTTAATTCTCTGTGTAGATTAATTGCACTAGTTAGCACAGTTTTATATATTTAGCGCCTTTGTAATAATCCTTAAGAATTAATAAAAGATTAATAAATGCCACAAAAAAAATCTAATATTAGGTTTTATTGCATGAAGGCAAATTAAAAATTTAGGTTTATATACGGTTATAAAATAATAGATTTACAAATTTTGTGTTTATTGATTGCTAAATGTATTAAATCCTAGTGTTTAATAACACAATTTTTTAATATAGTTATAACACAAAAATATTTTTCGTGAGTTTTCCTGGGATTGTATTTATTAAGGTTATGTGCAAAAAAATTCTCTAAATTATTGTAAGAAATATTTGAGCAATAAATCAATCTAATATCGGCTTATAGAGGGTGTTACAAAATTCGGTGCAAATATTTTAAGAGCCTATTGATGGAGTTAAAATAAGACTTTTTCTTTTTATAACTCTTAGCGGCGCCTAATTTAGTTGGTCAAAAAATACCAAGTGGAGCCAAAATATTTTTTTATGAATTTTTATATTTTTTGTAAAATTGTATTAATTTAATACGTTAGTAATAATAAAAAAATTAAAAAATGAAAATCTGCCAATCAGTTTTTTGTTAAATTTGAATAATTCGGTGGATCATATTGTGGACCACCGCGACACAAAATAAAAAAACTAAGAGTAATATAACAAATTTATTTAAAAACTCATACAAACTTGGGCACTAAAAATTACGTTGCATGATAACTTTGGAAACACTTTTTACGTTTTCCCAAGCACAAAGGGATTTTACATATGAAACATACCCAATCCGTCCTTACTGGGTTAGCCTTAGTGCTACAGCGCGCATCTTCTTCTGGTACTCCTTGTAGGTTGATGAGCAGATGACTGCTGTCTTATCTCTCTAATGGTACGTAAGGTTTGTATTTTTTATTTCAACATCTGATGGTGCAACCAAATTTCTCTTTCGATTTATAAGCGTTTCTGAGATTAAACCGTTTATGACACTTCGTCTAAAATCTTTAGCAGACATTTTTGGTAACTCCAACCTATTATAAATAATATTGGAATTTACAATTGATGCATCTAATAAGTAAAAAAAATATTCGATGCCACCACTTTTTACTGCGACGGTGAATCTTGTAGTGAGAAAGTCTTTGGTCAAATATGTCGACTCCATTCATATTAGAATTGTAGTCGATTATAGATTGAGGACATGGAATTTCAGTAATTTGTCCACTTCTTTCTTTTCTTTTTACTGTTCCTACATCTTCTGGCTGATGAAAATTTGATAACATGTGAAGACATCGACGGTCTTTCCATTTTGCAGCTAACAATCCGGTTCTGCTTGTAAACCATTGCACATCACCGCGTTTCAAATTCTTGTCTGGTTTAAATTTTGGCATATGACGACGATTAATATTTACGGTTCCAACAGCATGGATTTCTTTCTTCCAATTGTTGAAATAGATCGACGCTAGTAAAAAAATTATCAACAAATAACACATGGTCTTTATTTTCTAAGTGTTTTATCAAATTTGTAACGACTCTTGAACCAAGGCACTTTTTTATCTTACCAGTAGGTGATTTTCCACTGTACAAATCAAATTTTAGGCAACAACCAGATTTATCAGTTAATATCCACATCTTATACCCCCTTTTGATTGGTTTTTTTGGCATGTACTACTTAAGGCTACTACGACCCTTTATTTAATCATTGACTCATCAACTACGACTACTTGATTACGAATTAGGTATTTTTCAAAGTTATGAGTCAACAGTTCTAGAATAGGGCGAATTTTATATAGCTTATCATAGTCTGGGGAAGATTTTCATTAATTTCACAAGCATTAATTTCACACTGATTTGTAGGGACATAGCTTTTCCCAGTTGAAAGTTTTTCCTGCTTGGCATAAAGATTTGTTTGAAACACTAAAGTATCAATAAATTCCTTATAACAGTTTAAAAATCCTATACGGTGTTGGATCATTAATGTCTTTGATAAACTGAGGAATTCCAGAAGGTTCGGTAACTTGAGGAAGAGGATCAGGTCTATGAACATTAGACCAAACAGGAATTTTACCTTTTGACCAGTGTTGTTGTAGTTCGGAAAGGGGGATATTATAACTTGGATCTTTCTCCTCAGAAACCGGCAGATCTTCTTCCATATCTGTAATAACTGTAGGAACTAAAGTTTCGTCCTCTATATTGGACGAATCCATATCAATTTCTGACTGAGACCCCGAAGTTAGAAACCTCCTACCGCCTAAATGGCAATGACTCCATACCTGCAAGAAAATATTGTATAGGTATTTTATAATTAATGAAACTCAATATTCTAAGTGGAGCGGTGGTAGTAAAAAAGGACCACATAAGTGTTTTATCAAATTTGTAACGACTCTTGAACCAAGGCACTTTTTTATCTTACCAGTAGGTGATTTTCCACTGTACAAATCAAATTTTAGGCAACAACCAGATTTATCAGTTAATATCCACATCTTATACCCCCTTTTGATTGGTTTTTTTGGCATGTACTACTTAAGGCTACTACGACCCTTTATTTAATCATTGACTCATCAACTACGACTACTTGATTACGAATTAGGTATTTTTCAAAGTTATGAGTCAACAGTTCTAGAATAGGGCGAATTTTATATAGCTTATCATAGTCTGGGGAAGATTTTCATTAATTTCACAAGCATTAATTTCACACTGATTTGTAGGGACATAGCTTTTCCCAGTTGAAAGTTTTTCCTGCTTGGCATAAAGATTTGTTTGAAACACTAAAGTATCAATAAATTCCTTATAACAGTTTAAAAATCCTATACGGTGTTGGATCATTAATGTCTTTGATAAACTGAGGAATTCCAGAAGGTTCGGTAACTTGAGGAAGAGGATCAGGTCTATGAACATTAGACCAAACAGGAATTTTACCTTTTGACCAGTGTTGTTGTAGTTCGGAAAGGGGGATATTATAACTTGGATCTTTCTCCTCAGAAACCGGCAGATCTTCTTCCATATCTGTAATAACTGTAGGAACTAAAGTTTCGTCCTCTATATTGGACGAATCCATATCAATTTCTGACTGAGACCCCGAAGTTAGAAACCTCCTACCGCCTAAATGGCAATGACTCCATACCTGCAAGAAAATATTGTATAGGTATTTTATAATTAATGAAACTCAATATTCTAAGTGGAGCGGTGGTAGTAAAAAAGGACCACATAAAAACAGTGTTTTTTTTTACAACATACTAATAAATATATATAAATTAAATATCTATACTTACTGGAATTATGTAAGCTATCACTTTTTGCAGGATCTAACAGTATTTATCAGTTTAGACACAGACTTTTGCTTATTTTAACCTGAAATTTAATTCGTAACAGGTGTTTCATCAATGCTGCTATCCACCGAATAAGAAATCTAACTGCCATAGTAAAAAAAACGTTAAAATGTCCACGGAGCGAGCTCCAATAGGTGGTTTAAATTTTGTGCTTCGGCAGCGCATTGCAAAGCAACATCAAAATATGGTCTATTTTTTGAATACCTCAGAGCTACAGCCTGCCCAAATTGCTTAAAGAAAATTGTTTTTTTGGAACACTGACTACAATTATACATCAAATCTTCTGGAAATTTGCATTTTGAAAAAGTCCTAATTGTTTTTAGTTTTTTTGACATTTTCCGTCCCAAAAAAGGTGTAAACTCAATTTTGGGAAAGGATTCAGAGGGGTTTACCTTTTTAATGACTCAGATCTCATGTTTTCCATAAGGAATTTGAGACTGTAGAACACCATCTAATTAGCCATAAGAAAATCTAGGATTATCGTTTTTTGCATTTTTTGATAAAATTAGTTTGATTTGACAAAAAATAAAACAGTTACAGCCTACTTTGTTTTTTTTTATTTAATAGATTAATCGGGTTTAATAATGCTGCCCTTTCTTTTATCAGCGATTTTCTCGAAAACGCGTAATTATATCGTAATTTTAGATTTTTTTATGGCTAACTAGATGATGTTACTAGATTTTTCAATTTTTTATAGGAAACATAAGTTACGGGTCAACAGAAGAGTAAGCTGCCCTGAATCTTCCCTAAAAATTAGATTTAACCATTTTTGGGGACAGAAAATAAAAGGAGCACCTAAAAAATAGAGACATGCAAATTTTCAGAAGAATTGATGCTTAATTGTAGTTACGATTCCAAATAATCGATTTTCTTCAAGAAATTTGTGCGAGCTGTAACTCTGAGGAGGTGCATTTTAGCACACATGTTTATAGAAAGAAAAGCCTTATTTTAACTCCAACAATATGCTTTTAAGATATTTTTACCGAATTTTGTAACACTCTGTATATATAGTGAGAAGATGGTTTTTAAATGCTAGTTTCAATTGTATCTGAGTTTCTAAATTTAATTATTTAACTAGATTGTTCACGAACCCTAGGAGAAACCGTTTCTCCATCTTGGCCTATGTAAATCTGAATACAGCAGATTTTAGTAAGGAGATTTCAATAGTCCAAAAAAAAAAGAAAAATTATATGAAAAGGGAGAAAATGTATATAAAAAAGAAGAGTTGGAGAAATATTGGATAGTTACATCTATTACTGAATCTTTTCTACAAACCTCAAATTTGATTTTATCGTTCTAACGGATCAAAAGTAATTCCAAGAACTGTAATTTTTTTTTAGTTTTAATTTTTTTGTTATATTATAATTATGTTCTGTTTTAACATACTTAGAAATACTTTACTTAAAAAATGTGATAAACACGATCACATAGCTAAGCCATTATTTTGTTTACGCATTTTATTAACAAATCTAAAAAAAACTGGCCAAGTACGAATGTGAGTTATTGTTTAGGGTATATTATTGTATTGTATTGTATTGTATATTATTGTTTAGGGTAAGATTTTTGAGCGAAGTAGCAAAGTCAAAGCAATTTTTTGCGAAAAAGGGGTTCTAGAAATTCGGTATTTCTCTGGAAACGAATACACAATACATATTGATGGCTGAGAAACTTCAATAAACCGTACAGGATTCCGTAGGTTCTTGAGTTCATAAGGCAAACTTTATTTATAGAAGTGCTAAAAAATAGGTGCAAAAAATTCTTGCAACTCGTCCAACAAAAATTTCGAGTCCTCTTGAATCCTAACAAAGTACGTTAAGCTCAAGAAAGTCTCAACTTTAGCTATTTAATCAGATCTTATGATTACCGTTAGGCAAGAACCTTATCAAATTTTGTAGCAAATAAGTTCAATCATTTTCTTTTTTTAGGGAATTTAAATGTGCAGCATTAAAGTTGATATTTTGATGTTTTTTTTATTTTTAACTTGGAAATTATTCAAAAAACTAATAATTTAAGCACCTGAATTATTTTTGTTGGATATGTCTGTCGTTTGAAAAATATTTCCTGGGTCAGTTGCTAAAGTCTTTTTGATATTTCTATTAATGTTACTAGATCTTGAATAGAGCACTACGCCTTAAAATAATACGCAATTCGGATCGAAATATAAGATGTTAAATTTTCGCTGCATATTTATTTTAAAACTATTTAAAAACAGAACATCTACCATCCATATTAAATCTTTTGACTCCATGGACATTAAAATATTGCAAAATATAAAAAAAAAACAAAGTAAAATATTTGAGGACTATAACGATTTACCCTTTGTAATACTCCTGATGACATATTAAAGTTCTTTGTTAAATCATTCGAAACTTTGACCTTTACTGATGCGCTTCGCAGCACAGTAAAAAACTTAAAGCTTACCTCCAACTTATATAATTTTACCCAAAGCAAACCATGTAACTCGAAGTGAAAAACTCTAAATCCATAAAAGCAACAGATATTGAACCTTATTGAAGTGTTAACTGGAGATGACTATGAGCTGAAAGGGTGAACACAATTATTATCGGCCCAACGTATATCCTTTTGAATAACAGTTTAGACTTCGGGTCAACAACAATTTCTTAGTCTGGCTGTTGTTTACATTACAAATTCTTACTAAAATACTAAAAACCTCAGCAGTCTGGTACCAAAATATTTGCGGTTTATTTCCTAAAAACCTGGAAAATTAACGAAACTTGTAAAATAATTCGACAGATAACCCTTTAGACAAGAAACTATTGTGCTTAGATATTTTAAATTTCTCACAAATTTAATATACTTGACTACCGTAGTTACTTAGGTTATGCATAATCTTTAATAATAACATATTGGTATATACTAATTGTAGAATATTTACAATTCAAGTATTTACAATTATCAAGCTGGTCATCGATTTAGTTATAATAACCAAATATATGTTTTAAAAAAGTCAATTATCATGTTACTATTAAACTGTTAACCAAATACTGGGAATTTTTCTAAATTATATTATTTATCTAAATTTCCTATTATTATTGCCTTTATCAAAATATTTTTTGAAATTGACTTTAGTACTCGCCGCGAAGTCTCTTATACGACGAATCGACTGAAAACGTTTTCTTCAAGGTATAATTTATTAAAAAAATTAAATAAACAGTGATCAATTAAATACGGTAGCTGCCTAATAAAACTTTTTGAGATTTTAGCAAGAAATTATTTTAAAAAGACACCTGTTAACATCTCTTTAAGATTAGTTTTTTCTGCAGATATCTGGCTAGTTTTAACAGTTTTTTTATTCAACGCTCTATAATGCTCAGGTAATATTTTTTAGCAACGGTTTTAACTTCTGTTAAAAATTTATAGTACACAACACCGCAATAATAAAAAAAACATTAACTTTATTTTTCATCGATTTTGACAATATTTTTTGATTTCAGTTGAGTTAAAATCCATTCCGAAACTTGTTGGCTAGTTTGCATAATAAATTTGAAAACACAGCTCTCATCACTTGATTCAATGCATTTTAGGAATATCTGGTCGAAGTTGACTCGCTCTAACATTTCTTCAGCAACCTTTACACGATTGACTTTTTGCTGAGAAAGTTAACAATTTTAGTACAAACTGATTCGTGAGACGTAGAAATGCAGGAGATACTTCTTTTAGATTTGAACAACGATTTTCGGTAAAAACTTTAAGTTTACTTGAAAGTATTGCTGACCGGCCAAGGTGTCGTGTTAATTAATAAATCTCGTACTATAAATGAACTAAATGCCGGATGGCGCTTAGAAGCTGAGTCATTAGAAGGGATAGTTGTACCAACTTAGCCGCAAAGAAAATTTGGACGATGCGTGGGTGTGGGCTTTTTATATAATTTTTAAAAGATTTGATTTTTGACTCATTGTTAATCGAATCTTAATACAGGTACATCATATTATTTGACCATAATTTTTTTTCATTTTTGTGGCATAAAAAAACTAATTGTCATTAAAAAAAATAGCAGTACATTAAAAATTAATAATAATAATTTACTAAGGAATAATGATACTATTAAAATAAATTGACCCAATTTGCAAAACACAATATCCAAATTACCCGTGCATGTGTGTCTTTACATGTCTATAAAAACGAATCAGATTAAGAGCTTAGTCTCATTTATATAGCGGTATTATAGCGGCAGTTTATATAGCGTATTTTTAAAGTCCCCCCATAAATCAAGAAACAATTTTGTATAAAGAGCATTAAAGTTGATGAACAATTCATCATTTCCCCTTTGACATTCGCGACTCCCGGTGTTTTAATCAGATTACGGTGTATTTTAACAAATTATTTGTTTTGTATAACTAAAAGTCTAATTTTCCTTACGGGTCTCCCGAGTTCATTAATTAAAAAAGTTTTTTCCGACACGAAGGGACAATATAAGGTCATTAAAATAAGTGCACCTTATTTTCTAATTCTACTTTAGGAGGCACGGCGATTATTTTTGAAGGATTTTTTTTCTTTATTTGTTCAAGGAAAAAATTAATAGAGGTGGAAAATTTCCGTTATTATAGGAAATTGTAAGTAAGGCACAGGAAATCTTGATATGCCATTCAAATTACAGGAAAAGAAACATCACTACAATTAAAAAAAAAAGAATTGTTTGCATTTTTTAGCAAATTTAACCTTTTATTTTAAATGGAATTTAGAATTACCTTTATGAAATAAGAATAATTATTCTGAGAAAAAAAAGTACTAACGGTACGGTATTAAAGTAGGTTCAATTGATCTCGAGCAGCTTAGTAGAAGGGAATCCAACTCAAAACTGTTCCATTAGGTCCTTTTATTTTTCTAATTATAAACTTAGTGGAGAACGCCTTGTAATAAACCATTTAAAACTATAGATCCAACTGTTATTTGAAATCGATTTAACTTGGTAGTTAAACTTTTTATTTAATATTCATAGATTTGTTAATTATTAATTTTCATTTTATGGTTCACCTATAATAAATATATATATATTTAGTATTATTTTAATGAATGCGTATTCCTTTTTTTTTTTTTTTAAATAAGTGCTTTTTTAAGTAAGTCCGAATTCTTGACTCCAAATATCAATATAATACAAAAAAAATGTCAGGAAAGTCGATAAAAGAATTCGAAGAACTCATCCAGTTAAAAAAAAAATTTTCAGTATAACTAACAAGACATAATAAAGTATAAAATTACAGAAATAGGAGTATAAAATCAACCAAGTACTTACTTTAATAAAACCAATTACTTTAATAACATTATTTCAGACCACATATGTGAAATAATTTTATTAAAGTACACCGAAACCACTGAGATGCAATTGAATTTAATTTACAAGCTTTTTTACTATAGATGGGAATCACTAATTTTAAAAATAAGCAAGAATACCTATAATATCTACTAATGAAGTTTAAAAACTTATAGTCCCGAATTGAGAGAAACTTGTTTTTGCATTTCTGGCTTTAAGTCATTTAAAAAGTTTTTTATTATATTAAAAAGGGTACGCGCATGCAGAATTTGTTTAATCCTTAAGAATAAAATAGAAAACTGGCAAGACGAAAAAAAATTCGATTTTATTATACATTCAATAAAAATTTTAGTAACAACTATTATAATTTTTAAGTACTAGAAGAGTGTTTGTTATTTTTAGCAACTAAAGAGTATGCATAACTTAAATGGGTATGGCAGCTGGATGACTATAATATTCTGTGGGCAATTATAAATTAGACATTAGATAACTTTATTGCACAGTGTTTTACATACGTATTCGTATTCGTAATTAATAATTTTAAGCTAATTTTTGTTTAATTTTATTATCCAAAAAAAAATCACATTTTAATTTAGTTACTGTGCCATTAAATTTGAATAAAGTTTAAATGAATTTATATAGTCTGCTAAACTAGCACTTTTTTTGTTGAACTTTTAATATAATAATTAATACATTTTAAGAAAAATGCCAAAAAAATATATATATTTATTAAATTAAGAAATGCTTTGTAAAAGTTATAAACTGTGATCTTTTCAAAAACCATTTGTCATTAAAGGGTTTACTAAATAAAATTGCATTACTTAAATGAGTGTAGTACCTAAATAGCTAATAGTAGTTTCGTTACATCGCGTACTGATATGAATTCTTAAAAAGTAGTCGACTCTAGGTTGTCTTATACTAAATGAAACTTTGGGAAATTGTTACTAATTTTTTTTTAACAACAAATGGCATGGAATCGCTAGTGATAAACAAAACCAGTAAAAAACTTGTCTCAGAGTTTTCAGATGACTGGCACATTTTCTTTTATTATTTAACATTTTTTTTAAAGTGTTATGAGTTGCGCATTTCTAAAAATTTCTATACAGGGTGCCTCAAGTAGAAACAATGGCGTCAACATTAATTTTCCTAAATAGAACCATATGCCTAAAGTCTATAAATGTATATATATAATGTATAAATACCTAAAGTCTAATGGTTTGTCATATATGATTTAGCAGACTAACAAAACATCCCAAGACCCCCGCCCTCAATAAATTAATGTGTGAGCAAGTAATGTGAAATACCTGTATTGTTGCCACCAAGGTCAACGGATATAATCCCGTTAGATTTTGCCTTATAAGATTCTAGTTTTTATGAATAGATCAAATAATGTTGATGATTTAAAGCAAAGAATTCGACGAGGAATTAGACAAATCGATTAGCAAGTCATTGAAAATGTGCAATTAAAAGTTATTTACCGACTTTAAAAATGCACTAAAGTAAATGGATATCAAATTAAATCACTTGCCATAAGTATTGTTTATTTTTTTTTAATATCGTATGTTTCTTTAGTCTTATAAATATATCGTAAAATTATAAAAAGTCTTAATATACGTGGTTGTGTATCATTTAAAAAATCTATACTATTAGTTTCTACTTAAGGTACCCTGTTTAGGAAAAAAATTTTATGCAAAAAATGCGCAAATGACAATAATATTATAAATTTGTTCCTTATAATGTGAATACATCATATATGTTTATATAAATTTTATAAATGCTCCATTTATGGTCCAAATGAAAACTATTTTTATATCGGTTGACCGTAGCCTGGGAAACTGTGACACGAAATAACAAAGTTAAACTTTAACAGTATGCAATTAATTAATGATTAAATATAAAACTTCAATTTTGTGTCCTGACAGGAATATTTCTAATATTTGCTTAACCCAAACACCATAATAAATAGTACTATAAAATATGCGTTTTAATAGTTTTATCAATTTGTTTTCTATTTGTACTTTAGCTATAATGCTTAAACTAACTATAATCAGTTTTATTAGTAAAAGTATTTTACAACTATATTTTGGCAATGATCTAGACTACTTTCAAACAATAAATCTAAATTTTCATTTACTTTTTATTGAGTGTTTTTATTAGTGTATATCCAACCAATAATAGGTTTTGTATGCCTAAATAAAATAATTACTTTATTAATTTATTTTTTTTTTATTTATTTATTAATGACGGAATACCCCATTACATAAGATAACTGCATAATAACAGCATACTAGCTAAGATAAAGTTATCTAAGATAAGCATCATAAGTCTTCTGTACTATAATAAAAACAAATCAAATTACAAAAATATGTAATGCATAAACCGAGATATAAGCTTAAAAGCTTCAAATATTAAAACTAAATAACAGCATTGACCAATTGCTTCTTAAATAAATTCACTGGCAGGCAAAACACTTCAATGTTTCAACTATTTATGAGTTAACAGTAACGATCTATGAGAGAATTTTGACCAAACAGGGTTTGTCTGGATACTTTAAGACTTTCCATAAGACTGAGTCGATTTAAAAAAAAATTTGAGCCAATCATTACAATTCTTAATTAGCTTTCCAAATAGGCTCCTTCTGCGTAAATGCAGCGCTGCCAGCAAGATTTTTAATCATTGAAGGCGTCACGAAAGGCATTCTCCGGAATAGCCTTAAGAACTGCGGTGCTGCTGATTGAATCCCTTCTGTCGTCTCAAAATGCTTGCCTTTTATCGGTCTTTTCAGGCGAGGAAACAAAAAAAAGTTCGGGGGAGGCACATATGGGCTGTAGGCTGCGGAAGCGTTGAGATGCTTGCGTTGGTCAGGTAGCTAGGCACAAAAAAGGCAGTGTAAGCCGGGCCGATGTCGTGGTGCAACTTCCAGTCGGCTGCGATATATTGTCGGACCCGATTGACTTTTCGTTTAAGTCTCTTGAACACTTCCAAGTAAAACTTGGCGTTGACGGTTTGTCCAGAAGGAACAAATTCATGGCGGACGGGGCCTTTGGAAAAAAGATGAGCACTTTGGATTTGTTCGATCTTTCCTTTTTTGGGCGAGGAGATACCGTCGTGTGCCACTCGGAAGATTGCTTATTTGTCTTGGGATCATACTCAAAGATACACGACTCGTCACTTGTGATTACGTTATTCAAAAATTAGGGGTCACTTTCACACATGTTCAAATTTTCTTGGCACACTTCCACTCGTCGCAATTTCTGGTCGTCAGTCAGCACTTTTGGGGCCATCTTCGCGCACACCTTGCGCATGTTCAAATTCTGTATCACAATGTCATGAACCACAAATGTTGGTAAATTTAGCATCTGGGCAATTAAAGGAATACTTAGTGAATGGTCTGATTTCCAAACTTTGCGCACACGAGTCACATTGTCGGTATTTCTCGAAATGAAAGATCTTCTAGCACGGTCTTTCAAATAGGCCTGGTGCACACCACTTTCTGCTAACGCAACATCTGGGTAAGCCTGCTTGATCATATCAAACGTCTCTGTTGCAGACTTAGCGAGTTTCACATAGAATTTAATAGCGTAAAAAGATTGAAAAGCACCTCTTCTAATCCTAGCTGGTAAATCTAAGTTTATGCACTCCAACAAGCTGCTAAAATCTAAAACTTATGTACGAATATCATATTATTCATCCGAACATCTTAATTAATCATGATCAGCAATAAACAAAGCCATCCTAAATACGCAAAATCTTGAAAATGTATGCTGAACTCTTTTCTCAATCAATGTGTGTACAGTCTCATAAAATGACCAAACTATGGAGGCATATTCAACCCTAGAACGAACCAGCGAGCTATAGACATCCTTTATAGTATCCCATAAATTCTTACAATGGCTGAGAACAAATCCAAGCATTTTTGATAATTTAACTGTGATTTAATAATAATAATAATAATAATAATAATAATAATAATAATAAGTCTTTTATTTGCCACCGTTTACATGATACTATTTAACAGATTTATTTAACATCTTTAATTATAGCTATTTACAAAAATGGCAAAAAGGAGGTTAAAAAACAATTTTAAAAAGATACAGGTTTAACCCCCTGTAAAAATTTCGTTCAGATGTTCACTAAAAGATAGATTCTCTTGACTTCCAAATCTCCTATTTTGGTTACATATTTTAATTGTTTCCCATCAATAAGATAGGAAGTAGTGTTTTCTGACCTCCTTATAAAAGCTAATAAAATAGCCCTTCGAAACATTTAGACTAAGCTATCCCTACACCAATCGGCAAGTCTATCCAAGTCTCCCTGCAAAAGTATCAAGCCAATTCAAAACTGTTTTGAAAGCAATAAAAGATAGTATTTACAAATAAATTAAAGAAAATTGAGGAACAATTTTCCTCTTGAGGTACTCCTGAGATAACAAAAATTGCTTCAGAAAAAAAAACCTATTTTCACCCGCAGCTGACCCACAATAAAACTAGCGATCCAATCGAGAGAAGCCGCACCAAAACTCAAATCAAATAACCTATTAAAAAAAAACCGATCAATTCGATCGAAAGCTTTTGAAAAATCTGTATAAGTTAAGTTAATAAAATCGTCCAAGGCTTCGATTAGCCTATTTTGATTTAACAACAAATTTGTGACTGTTGATTGACTAGAAAAAAGCAATGCTGATGCATATTAGCTAAATTTCGGCACATTCACCTCAATTAATCAGTTATCAAGCTCTCAGAGTTTGGGAATAAAGGACTGACTGAAGACACCTCTGTAGTTTCTGACCTCACTTCTTTCCCTATTCTTAAAAAGAGGGATTACAAAACTAAACTTCCATCTGTCAGGAAATACAGAAGTTTTCAATGACACATTGAACAAAATGTAGATAAAGTGGTTTAACAATTGTGCAAATACATAACACAATAGAAACACAATAAAAAAAAAATTCTACTTTTATTCTATAATTTTATATCACATGTACCTTAAAACTGGGTATATGATGTAATATGGTACATATAGCTTATTTGTCATAAATGTGATTTTTTTTCAGTTAACATTGAATATCCCATTTCTTATATCATCTTTGACTACAGCTAGTGAATGGTATCATTCAGTTTGATTTAAGCGTTACTGTTTTAGCTCAGTTAGTGAGATAAAAACATAAATACATATAAAAAAAATAAATAACTGACATTTGTCAAGCGGACATTACCTGCAAAATCTAAATGGACGGTGTACATTGCAGTGTGCGGCGTGCATTAAAGATTTTTCCGCAACCGGGCGCCAGCAAATCAAATAAATTGGCGTATTTGGAATTTGGATCCGACGTTTTCCATCAAACGCTATCGCGAAACTCATTTGTTTGGGACCCGGGACATGTTTTATATTTAAACAAACCCAATATCAATTTGTGTTATAGGCTAGAAATAAATGATGTAATGGTTTATCCTGGATGATATGTGTCCAGGCTATCCAAAATGGCTACACTGCGAGTGCCAGCCGATTAAAATTGACTAAATTTCACCCTAAAAGGTTTAAACAATCAATTTAGTAATGATAATCGCAATTTAATTTTTTATTTTTGCTTTTTCATAAATATTATGAAAATGCCTTTAAGGCACCTGCAGTAAGTAGCTTAATTAGATACACTACATGCATTCACTATTCCTTTCATTATATTAATATTTTTGCCTAATTTTTTTATGTATTGCCAGATTGCCTTTTTAGAGCGGTCTCAACAGCTTTTTCATTTTCAAGTTAATTTCGTTTTAATATTGATGCATCAAAAAAAATACCTTTACCAGTTGCTCAAATATTTAGGCTATTAATTTAGCTTGTTTATTTTTAATTCATTTCTAATTTTCCAATTTTTGTGAAAATAAAAATGTTACTATGTACGATCGACTATGCAGACTAATAAAGGTAATATTTCATATTTTTATTTGATCCATTTAGGCTTTAATTCATTCTAAAGTGAATCGAAATTAAACGAGTTATATACTACAATACTAATGATAAAATAATTAATAAATCTCCAAGATGTAAATATAACCTTTTTGATAAGAGAGTATTAGAGTATTAGTAGAGTCAAAAATTATAGGTATATTCGCAATATGTTATTGGGTTTTAATGCAAATTTAAATTCTGTGTACGAAAAAAAATAGAATTAAAAAAAAAGAAAAATTGTCGATTAAGTTTTTGGGAAACTTACCAAGAACTAAATATAAAATAGATTTTTAATATAAAAATATTAAACTTCTCAGTTCTTACTAAATGTATCAGTATTTTCTTTCCAGACTTCATTTATTTTAATATTCTGTGTAATTAAATATGAACAGTGATTCATATATTTAAAAAATATAATTTTCATCCTTTTCTTTTTGTTTCCTTAAAACTGATTTCATAATATAAAAAGTCTAGTTTCGCCATTAAAAGATTTTATAGTCAAGTCCAATATCTAATTATGACTGTTAACTTTAATTAATTATTTCCTAATACGTATTAATACTTTTTAAGCTATGTTATTCTGTTTATAATTATACTTACTAAAATATTTTATTAAGTATTTTTATTCAACCAATTTGATGACCCTAAACTGCCCTAAAATATTAAATAAGTTAAATTTGATTATTGTATAAAAACTATTTAAATAAATTTTTTGTTAATTTCCTCCTAAAATTCTTAATAAAAATGATGATAGATTTTACCAAGGCATCGAAATAATAAAATTAATTCTGCACTTTATTGGTGGTAATAATTGTATTGGCATTCGTTCTTCACTTCTTACTAACCGAGTACAGGGTGTTAAGGAACTATTAAGGAAAAAAAACGGTTTTATTTTAAACTAGTTCCAACAGTGTACCGCAGGGTAGCAACATTGTTATATTGCTTGTATACATCTCAGTTTGGTAAACACTGTTAACATTATATATATGCTTATAATACACAGATATATTTGTCATTTATGCCAGACGAGATTAATGATATAAATCGACTAATAATCTCAAATCGTAATAATATATTACGTGAAATGAATAGGATAAATTCTGACAAAACTGTAGGGCTCAACAAATAAACGCCATAGTAGTTTGTGTAATCAAAATTGAAAAATTCTTCAAAAATATTGGTCCCATAATGGACGAACAGCTAAAAACAGAACAGTCACAATTCTGCCCTGCTAAGACAGAAAGTCGTATCTGCAAAGAATGGTGTTTTTTCTTTTTTCCCGTTTATTTACACGTGAAAGTATGCTTTGCCATCTAGTCAAGGTGTAAAAGTCGTATCTTTATTACAAATAGTGATTTCAAACTACATTTATTTGTCATATCTGCAAAAATCCATATTTTGCTAGGTCCAAATGTCGTATTGATTGTTACAAAGCCACATTGTCGTATTTGAATAAAAATATAGGAGATACGACATTTTGACTTTGTATCGGGCAGTGAGCAATCTTATTGGTAACAGTTTATAACCTTGGGTGTGAAAGTTAGGTTATAATTTATGTTTCGTTTTTATCACATGTTTTGTTTATAGGTTTTACTTATTAGTTTTGGTGGCTGCAAAACCTTGGTAACAAGAGATATTTAGTTATGGTTGTGCATTCTTAGTGTATTTTATTCCACTGTTAGTTTAAATAAAACTATTTAAGGTATGTTATTGAACATTACTATTTTCACTTTGTAATATATTATAATGTGTGCTTATTTATGCTAGATGTCGGAAAGATGCAAAAAGTTAGTTACACTAGCGCTTAATAAAGAGCTGGAATTACAAAAAAAGTCCTTATTTAGAGTAAAAAAATGACAACGTAAACAGCAAGATTAATAATGGCGATAGTTTAGATGATCCGGATGATCCAGATTTTATTCCAGAGCAAACAAAGAAAATGAAGATACAAAAACCTAAATGTGGTAAGAAAGTTAAAAAGTATATTAATACTGGCTCTCAAATAAAAAAACCCAAAATTACTATTATTTCGGACATAATTATTTGTAAGCCTCAAGGAATATTGGCAAAAAGTTGCCTAACTAAAAATCCTAAGAGAATCAATAAGAAAAGAAAAACTAAAGATGGAGATTCTAGGCGTAATCACACAGTAGTTTATTACTTAAAATCTAATACAGGGACTGACGTAAATGTGTGCAAAAAATTTTTTTTGGCAATTTTAGGTTTTGAAGTTTATAATGATCGAATAATTAGAGAGGTATTGGATAAAACTAACTCGAAAAGTTTACTTGTAAAACCATTAAAGCAAGGACACCCTTCTGAGAAAAAATTGACAGATAACAGATTATTGATCACATAAATTCCTTTGGTCCAAGAATATCCCATTATAGAAGGGAGCATGCGCCCAATAGGAAATATCTTCCAAGCGACATTAATATTAAATAATTGCATCAAGATTTTTTTTAAAAGTACCCTTACATAAATATTTCATACGAACTTTATCGCCAACAAGTATTTGAGATGAATATTTCTTTTGCAACGTTGGGCCATGGAGAGTGTTGGCAATGCGAAAATTTAATATTCATTCTAAAAATACAAAACATGACAAAGAAAATCTCAACTCTGAATGTGAAGATTGTGAAAAATGGAAAATTCACTATGAAAATGCCGTAGAGGCGAAACAAGACGCATCTTTTACTGCACTAAACTCTGAATCATTATATTTTTCTGCAGATTTACAGAAGGTAATTATGTTATTTTTTATGTTAAACCGTACAATAAATTTTATATTACGTTTGTAGGTTATAATGCTACCACGCTGTGAGATGTTTAAAGAAATTATTTTTACTCCTCTGATTATTTGTTTTAATGAGAGTTTCGTTACCCTCGGCAAGCAATCTGTAAAAAACAAACCAGTAGTTATTATTTGGCATTAAGGAGTGGCCGGAAGGAGTAAATCTGATATTATCTCAACATTCTACAAATTTCTCTTGTTTCACCGTGATGCAAAAGAAAGAACACTTTGGCTAGATAATTGCGCCGCTCAAAATAAGAATTGGGCTTTGTATTGTTATTTTATTTATTTAATTAATTCAGCAGAGGTTAATCTAAATTTACTAAAAATAAAATATTTGCAAACTGGCCACACTTTTATGTCTGCTGACTCTTTCCACCATCAGGTGGAAAAGTCCTTAAAACAAACAGGCAAAGTTTTGGATTTTGATAATTTTAAATTATGTGTTAAAAAATCAAACAGTTCAAGGGTTGAGGTATTTGAAATGAATTTAAATGATTTTTATGATTTTGTTAATTTTTCGTCTAGATTTAAGATGAATAAAATTATACCAAGGCCTTATCTAGCCAATTTCGTTGAGGTTCAATTTAAAAGTGTCCTACCAAAACCCACCATAAGATTGGCCCCCAAACGTATTGAAAAAGAGAGGAAAGCTAAATTATTGCAAAAGTTGCAAGAAATCATACCATCAAATAAGATGTCCTTTTGGCACAATTTGCCAGAATCAAAAGAAGCAGAAAATTATGATAGTGAATAGCTTACCTTATTAATGTACTTGTTATATTCATTTTCATTAATATATCTTATATTTCCATACTTTTAACTGTTTATTTTAATTTATAAATTAGGTTTATTATTATTTTACAGCAAATTTATTTAGTATATAAATTATAAAATGTTTTCTTTTACCAAGACCAAATGTCGTATTCAACAAAAGTTTTTTTTCTGCAAATTATGATTAAACAAAATGCTTAAAACATCTTGAAGTTGTTTTTTATAGTTATTTACAAAAATAAATATTGAACAATAAAGCAATTGGCAACAAACAGGGATGGCATATAATTATTTACAAATTGCTTATTATCTCTAAATGTTGTTTTTTCACATACGACTTCCTGTCTTAGCAGGGCAGAATTAATAATTGGTTATTCTAGATTAAAAATGTTGTATTTGCTTAGATTTAGGAAAACTTTGTGATATGCTTATGATGCCTTATGCTCTCGCCTTTAAATTTTAGTGATGACGGTATATGGACCTTGGTTTGATGCTTCTGATGTTTTTGGAATTCGAAAATTACAAAACTAATATTTAATATATTATTACTTATATTATTCATCCTACAAAAAGAGCATATCTCTCACAAATTGCTGAAATACTGGCTAAACGTGCTTAACCTCGGAACTTCTGTATGCTATTACCCTAAGAACTTGACACTAGAAACCTTTCCACATTTGTTAAGTTTAAGGTAAATTGGTTCAAATCATGTTGTTATAACTGCAAAAGTTATTAAATTTGAGCATTATTTATCCTACTTGGTTTATAGTATATCCAATTATAAAAATTATTAACTATATATTAATAACTTATATGTAAAAGTAGCCAAATTGATTTATATGGTAGTTAATAAAAGGTTGCGAACCTAGTTTAATTCTGTAAAAACTTATATTGGGGCGGACACTGAAATACATCGTATACTTCTAGTATAAGTTATAAGAGTCAAACTAAAGAAGTTAAGAAGAAAATGATTTCTCAATATGACATAAAGGCTTTACAACAATCTTTAATAGAACAAAACGCAAGCGTATACTTTAACGCAAAGGTAAGAAACCGTAAAGAGGTGGTGTAAAATTAACAAATTCACCCAAAATAATAAATTCAATAAGAAAATATTTTTTAAAACCATAACAAGAAATCTTGTAAAATGACTTTAATCGAATGAAACAGAGAAGAACGTATAAAAAAATGAAGGGAAGTACAAAAAGATCTAGACACAAATTAAGAAAAAGCTTAAGGAAGCCAAAGAAAAAAAAGTAGTATAGAGGTACGCAGAAATAGAAATACTATAAGCAAGAAATGAAATGGGTAACTGGAACTTTTAAAAAACGACAACATATAGAGGTCATAGACACAAATGGAAAAACTTTTATTGACAAGTTATATTTAGAGAATCTTTTTGAGATTCAACGACCAGCGGTTATGTACTTACTGTCGGAAGAAGCTACAGACCCACCTATACGTATGCACGAGGTAGAAATAGCAATAAAATAAATACAAAAGTATTGGGTCCAGAAAACTTAGAGAATGAATTTCTAAAGCTTTGATGATGAAGGATTAGCCAGCTATACCGAAATCTTCAAGAGAATGTATAACTCTGGAAATATTTGTAAAAAATGGCTGCACCGAGAATTTATAGCGTTGCCTAAAAAATCCGAAGCAAAGAAAATCGATCAGTCTGATGGGTCATATGCTAAAATTGTTTCTTAAAATCATGTACAGAAGAATTTACAATAAATGTGAAAAACAGATATCCAAAAACCATTTTGGTTTCATAAATGTAGTGGGAATCCAAGAGGCACTCTTTAGAGTACAACTTTTAATTTAGAGATGTAGAGACGTCAACTGTAGTGTATACTCATGTCTAATCGATTATAAAAAACCATTTGATCGTGTCTAAATTATTAAATGATTCATATCCTGGAAGAGGCTTGAATACTAAATACACTACCGCTCAAAAGTATTTGCCTGTTTTAAAGTTATAACTAAAAATAATAAACCCATCAGTTATTCTTATGAAACGGTTTATTTATAACATTTTGGATTCATCTACATGTCCGCCTCGATTTTTAATAACAGCTTCACAAAGTTTCGGTGGTCTTCTAAATAATTTGCCCAAACTTTCCTGAGGTATCTTGTGCCACTCTTCCTGGACGATTCTCCACAAGTCTTCTTTTGATTTGGGGCCTGATTTTCGCCCTTGTCTATCAAGTTCATCCCACAATTCGATAGGAATGAGATCCGGTGATTGTGAGGGCCATACCATAACTTTCAGAAGATGTTGCCTTTGTAATTGACTCAAATATTGCTTGCACAATTTCGACGTGTACTTGGGGTCATTGTCATGTTGAAAGATAAAGTTTTCCCCAATTATTCAACTACCAGAAGCACATTGTCACTTAAAATTGTTATATAACCCTCTTTTCAAAGAATTCCCTCTATTCTAATTAGATCGCCCACTGCAGATCCTCCGAAACAACCCCACACCATCACCGAACCATCACTGTTTTTAACTGAGGCCACTGCACAGTTCTCAGCGACCCTTTCAAAAACTCGCCTCTTCGTTCCAAAAACCCCGAATTTCGACTCGTCACTCCAGAGAACTTTCTTCCAGTCATCAATAGTCCATTATTTATGTGATTGGGCCCACTCAAGTCTTTTCTTCTTATTAACATCCTTCAGTAGCGGTTTTGATACAACTAAACGTCCTTTAAGACCAGCATTATAAAGTCACCGTTTTACTGTCGAAACACTGACCGCTTTTTTACGCTCCTTGTTGATTTTTGCTGTGATTTCAGGGGCGGTAGGGCGTCTATTGCGTTTGCTTGAAATTATAATATTTAAGTCCTCTTTTGAAGTTGTTGCCTTTGGCCTTCCCGATCGAGGTTTGTTGCTAATAGTCCCTTCTCTGGTGAATTTTCTAACATTATAATCGACAGTCGACCTTGGAATTGCTAAATCCATCGAAATTTGATGGTTAGTCTTTCCAGCTTTATGAAGTCCAATGATAATACCTTTTGTTTCTACCGATAACTCTTTTGTTTTAGCCATTTTAAAGAATGTTGAAAAACCAGCAAAGAAACAGTGACAATCGTCAATAAGCAAGCGAAATTATTTACCAATGTTACACAAAATCAATTCTTGAAGACTAAACACCTTTAAATGTTTCAAATTTCATGGGAAACGAGCTGTAAACAGATTAGTTTTGTAGAAGAAGTGCATATTTTCACTACATTGTTTATTATTTGCAAGACTGTTTTTAAATACTCAGTGTTTTTCAACGACCATAGTTGATAGGTATGCTGTTTAAGCATATATGTAATTTACAATAAGATACAATCTAAATATAGGTATAAAGATAAGATTTTTGTATCTTATTTAAAATATTAAAAAGAATATATGGTGGGCAAATACTTTTGAGCAGTAGTGTATATAGAGTAATAACAAACCCTACTAGAGGTTTTAATCAGACAGCATTTTATATAATATAGATATTAAACAAAACAGGTAAAATACAACGTAGGGTCAGACAAGGATGTTTTTTCTCGTCCAAGTTAGCAGATAGCTTCAAAGCACTGCAAAGGTTGATGGATCATATCACGAAGTACAGTCAGCAGTAGGGCCTGCACATCGATGTAAAAAAAAACGAAACAAATAATTATCAGCAAAAGAGATATAAATGAAGATCACATTAATATCGACGAAACTCGAATGGATCGTGTTTAACAACATTGCTACCTTGATATCATCATAAATGAACAATAGAATAGTGCAAAAGAATGTTACATTAAATGTTACATAAGAAAAGTAGGAACGATATTTCACATTATCACTATCAATATATTTCACAGTTAGGTGTAAAAAGACAGGTGATGAACTTGATTTTATTCTATAAACAACGTTACGGTAAATGCTCTTCCGAATTGACTTATCATTCGATCTGCATGCAAGATCTACGCGACAAGCAGGTGCGACTCGTGAATATCGAGTGCATCTGCAGATGCCTTGAAATGCAAATCTGTGGAATCAACTTCTTGGGTTATGTCTCTGCCGAACAATATAATACAAAAATTGTCCACATTGATGATATTTTTTAGCGTTGGCGGTATTCGTGATATTAGAGTATCCTAGAGTTTGCTAGTGTATTCCATGAAAAATGCTAAAAAAACTAATAATGAAAAAAGATCTAGAAGTCAAGTACACCATAAACAAAAGAAAACTAGAATATATGTAGGTAGCATGTTGTAAGAAATAAAGATCGATACCCTGCAGCCTATACTGCCATCTATATTACAAGAAGAGGTATTCAATACCTCTCGACCCGAAAGAGGGTCCAAAAAAAGCAGAACATCATGGTTGCGGACTTGATTTGAGAAAAGCTCAGTAGAACTTGACGAACTGTTAAAAAAACCTTACTTTTGCCAACATGATTATTAACAGAAGAAGAATTATTATAGTACACGTATTACATTGTGGTGTTCAAATTGAAGTTTCGGATCCAATTTTTTTAATCTTGTAGCTTCAAGTTTTACACTTTAATTTTATTAACTAGGGTTTCTGACCTCAATAATACCAAATGTGATCTAGTTGCTCATAGAGGAGGTTCAAAATCTAAGCTATTGTTATTATTATTAATATTATCATAATTTATAGGGACATATGTATTATGTCAAATTTACTATGGTTATCTATAATATTGGATTAAAAAAGTAATAAAAAATACAAGAAGAATGAAATATACAAAATATTAAATACAGTGGCACTATTAAATGATCTAATAAGGTACTAATAAACCTTTTTAACACAATTATATTTATAAAATCTGTCAAAAACTTAAGAGTGATTAAAACTTTGGAAATGTTTATGTAGATTAACAGCAAAAAATTTATATTTCCGTGTTAACTAATAATGAAATGTTACGAGAAAAAATATTTTAAAAAAAGTATGTAAGATCAAGATAAATCCTTAAAATGAAATTAAATAAAATGCAGTCATACTATAAGAAGATCCCAAATATTAAAACTTCTAATAATTATAGTTTATTTGTAACATACCAAGTTTGTATGCAATTGCGATTTTTGTTCGCAAGAGATATTTTTCAAAAAATATTTATTCTTGAACAAATAAAATTTTTGATGATACAGAAACTATTGCTACTAGTATCGTGAGTATGGCTAATAAAATCCCAATAAGGATTATTCAAAAAATTTAAGACAAAGAAATTAAAATTATAATTTATATAAAAATAAATAAATGCCAATAAAGAATTTTTGTATTTCAAATATCATTATAGCTTTTATCTGTGCATGTGCCATTTAAAGTAAAGATAGTTAAATTATCCGATGGCGTGATACGAAATACAATTATCCTGGCGGTATTACCACGTTATCTAGAGCCAAATTAATAAACTACTTTCTACGTTATGAAAAATCTAGATAACAACGAAATACTGTTTAGTATCGGAGCATAACAAGACACATTAATGGTCCCAGGGCCTTATCTAGCTCGCTACGGGAAATTGCATTACGCTTGTTAAGTGTTTTCTATTTAGATCATGCCATTGATCCACTTGTTGGTCTTTGGAATACTGCAAGACCGGCAAGCAAATTAAGTTTTTTTTTTCTAACCCATATTCTGAAACGACGGATAATTTACTTTACCTGAAGAAAGTTTTTACATTTTCTCTTTTTTTTCCAGATCCACCAGAGATAATTACCAAACCAAAAAACCAACAAGTTAGAGCTGGCGGTGTAGCGGGATTTTATTGTCAAGCTAAGGGAGACCCTCTTCCGCAGATCCAGTGGAGAAAAAACGGCAAGAAGGTGTCTGGTGAGTTTATTTACAATTTTTTATTTATTAATACAAGGGTTTCACCGTAAGCAATTCATTTGTGCTCTACAGAGCACCCTTTTGTAAGTGATGTCTATTGTTACCTAAAAAGCTGCAAAGGGCAGTTTGACATGTCAGTCAGATTAATGGTAACTATAACGTTATATAGGCCAGAAGAAAAATTATGTCTTTTAAAGATATTTTTTTATAAAAGAGCTGCAGTGAGCTTAAAATTGACAAATTGTGTTGAATATTATTTTCTCGAGTATATAACCGAATTCAGTATTGTTTAAATGGAACCGCTTTTTTTTGTCGCCGCTAAAAGTATATCTATTGAATTTACCGAGATGTATACAAACTCTTGGAAGAAGTAAAGGTATTTTATTAAAAATATTAGAAAATAATAACGATTTTGGGTAGCGCTCTCAAAATAAATTCCTCGTGTGAAAATTATCACTGGCTTTACAGTTAAAAAATGAATACAGTTTTAATTTAAAATTGGATGAATAATATAAGATTTTGTTAGAGTTTTATACATAAAACTCTTGTTTACCCGTTCAATTTGGTGCAAAAGTAAAGTGTTACCTTGGATTTTAAAACCCAAGTAAGTCTGGATTGCCTTTCTCGGTTATTCTTCTTGGTACACACACCAAAGTTCTCTGGAAACTCATCCTAAAATTAACCTCATAACGCAAAATAAACAGCAGTTTCTTGATCACATTTTTCCCGCCAAATTCCGGATGACAGACCGAACGGACGAATTTGACGGCTATGGCAGATGTCTGGGAGTGGCTAGAGTTCTGTTCTTCTTCTTCTTCTTTTCCTTTGGCCTGGCATACATCATAACAGACTAACCAACATAATCTGTTTGCACACCATAGAGCTTCTAGAAATATGGCGAAGTGTTGCAAATGTGAAAAAGCATTTACAGATAAATTCAAGATCGACTGTGATGGCTGTAGGCAACAATTTCATTATGAATGTTCAGATCTGACTAGTTCGGAGATCAGAGTCATAGAATTGAAGAATAAACGTAGTTTAAAATATTTTTATACTCTCTGCCTTGAGGGTTTAAAGCTCATCCCGGTTCTTCAGAGGCGTATTAAATCTTTGGAGGGAAAACTTAGCTCATTAGAAGCTAACATGACCACCCAATTTACTGAGGTTATTGATAAAGTGAGTGATCTACACAATAACCAACAGCAAGTCAATAATATACCATCTAGTACTTCTCAATCCCAGGTCAACGACAGCAATGATTTAATGCAAGAGGTCGCGGATCGACAGAGAAGAATAAATAATATCATGCTGTTTAATATGGAAATCTTACCACACACTTCAGAAATTACCCAAATATTTAATCTTCTAAACTCAGTTACTGGCAATCAAGTGCATGTCTCTGAAGTGATTAAGTTGGGCAGACCAAATAGTAAAGGTCGTAAATGTCTCAAGATAGTTCAATCAAACAATTGTAATGTAACCAATGTACTAAAGAACCGGAGGAGGTTTAGCTCTGCTAAGGCGGTTTACGTTGAGGCTGACCTTACTCCTAGTCAGAGGAGTGATCTGCAAAAGGTCAAGGATGTACTTGAGCATCGGCGATCCAATAAAGAAACAAATCTGTACATCAAGCCACAAAAAACTAAATCCTTCCAGCACTTCACACCACCTACGTCTTTGTATGCAAAATGTACGTAGCCTCCGCACCAAGACTAATAAGCTTAATACAGGAATCTCCGTGTGCGACTTTGACATCATTGCCTTCACCGAAACGTGGCTTCAACCAGATATTCTCAACTCTGAATTGTGTCCAGAAACATTTAGAGTGCTCAGATCTGACAGACAGCTGGATAGAGTGGCCGCTACTCGTGGTGGTGGCTGCTTGATCGCAGCTTCTCACAACATCCACCTAGAGAGGGTTAACTTGGAAGACATCTTTAACTCCACACCACTTATAGATATTTTAAACTCCACACCACTTATAGATATTTTAGGTTGTAAGCTCACTTATGGTTTTGTATTTTATTTATTTGTAATCTATGTCCCTCCTTGCACAACCGAGAGAGACTTTGAGACCTTGTGTGAAACAATTATGTCAGTGGATCTGGTTCACACAAAACGCGTTATGATTGTTGAAGATTTTAATGTTCCATTTTATCAGACAACCGAAGCTAGCAGTGTCAAGTGCAAGCTTTTGACCAACCTATGCGAGATCCTTGGTCTTAAGCAGTTTAACAATATTCCAAATGTTAATAATAGGCTTCTTGACTTGGTTTTTTCAAATTTCGACGTCAGTGTCATCAAGTATATCACCGCTTATTGACGAAGATTTGCATCATCCTGCTTTGACAATTTCTTTTAAATCGGCTTCCCCTCATAAATATAATCCTTCTATAAGTTCAAATAATCTAAAGCAGTTTAACTTCAGAAAAGCAGACTTTCCACTCATGTATAATTTGTTGCTTAATGCAGACTGGTTGTCCGTCTTGCAGTCTTCTGACGTTGACAGCGCTTGCAAGGAACTTTACAAAAGACTTGATTCAGCTTTTGCTGCTTCAGCACCTTTAAAACAACGAAGACGACGGCGATTTCCAGTATGGTTTTCAAAACAAATTATTTCTAATATCTTTAAGAAGGAAAAAGCATTTCGTGATTATAGATCCTCTCCAACTAAATTTAATCTTTCCAGATACAACAGGCTTCGTCAGAGAGTAAAATCTCAAGCCCGTGAGGCCTATAACTCACTTGTGACCCAAGCTGAGGAAAACATTGTCACTGATCCCTCATCGTTTTGGTCTTTTGTTAGAGCTAAGAAAGGTCACTCTTCACTTCCGTCTATCATGTGCGATGCCAATGGTAATTCTTTTCAAGGAACAAAAAATATTGTGCCAGCTTTTGCCAAACTTTTTCAGAATGCCTATAAAGATCCAATCAACCTCGCAGAAACCTATCCTCCTTCTAATTCCTCAGACCTCATTGACATTCTTCCATCAATTACCACTGAGGAAATTATTGCTGCTAGTCGGAGGCTAAAAAACAAGTTGACAGCCGGTCCAGATGGTTTTCCAAGTTTTGTGGCCAAAGAGTGCATGTTTTTCCTTTGTCAGCCTTTATGTCATATTTTTAACCTTATTTTGAAAACTGGCAAATTTCCAGGCGTCTGGAAATGTGCTAAAGTAATACCAATTCACAAAAAAGACGATCTATCTCCATACTTTGCAATTTTTCCAAAACTTTTGAAACTATTGTTTATAACAGAATTCTTCCCCAAGTTCAATCACTACTCTTTATAGATCAGCACGGTTTTATTCCTAAAAGGCCGTGCATCACTAACCTCTGTAATGTGACTCATTTTATTTCTTCAGCCCTCGATAGAAAAAGTCAGGTTGATGTGGTGTATACTGATTTCAGTAAGGCTTTCGATCAGATAAATCATAGCATTCTGCTGGAAAAATTGAACAAGCAATTCAACTTCTCAGAAAGGCTAATTTCGATGCTTTCGTCATACCTTATTGACCGTCTACAGTTTGTTGAGGTGGAAGGTTGCAGATCTAATACCTTTGTTTGAACTTCTGGAGTCCCACAGGGACCAATCTCGGCCCACTTCTTTTTATCTTTTATACTAATGATCTTATAAAATTGATTTCCTGCCTTAGACTAGCTTATGCTGATGATCTGAAAATATTCTTGTGTATCAATAGTATCTTGGACTGCTTGTTCTTACAGAGTAACTTGAACCTAATTAGGGGGTGGTGCAGTCGAAATCAGTTATGTCTTAACATCTCGAAATGCTGTGTGATCTCCTTTCACCGAACCAAGGAGCCTGTTTTGTTTAATTACAATATAGACAATCAAATCCTCTGTAGAAGTACTTCTATTAAAGATCTAGGGGTTGTATTCGACGATAGGCTCACATTTGTGCCACATATTGAACAGACAGTGGCCTCCTCGTTGAAACTTCTGGGTTTTATCATTCGAAATAGCCGACTCTTTAACAACTCAAACTCAATAAAACTATTGTACTTTTCCTTTGTTAGATCAAGACTGGAATACGGTTCCTTGGTGTGGTGTCCTTTCTATAAATGCCATGTTGGCAACATCGAGAGTGTTCAGAGAAGGGTTTTAAAGTTTCTTATGTTTCGTGAGGATGGAATATATTCTGTTAGGGGACATGATCATGATCTGATGTTAGGTAGACTTAATCTGAAATCCCTGGCCATGAGGAGAACAATTCATTTTGTAACATTCTAATGGAAGTTGGTCAATAATCAAATAAATTCTCCTCCTCTCTTGAACGATATTCAATTTCATGTACCACGATTTGCTTCTAGAGCAAATATCACTTTTGCTCTAGATCGCGCCAGAACTAACATTAGGTTTCAGGATCCCGTATATCAAATGTGCAGAATTTTTAATTCAGTATCATCAACCTGTGACATATTTGTATGCTCCATAAACGATCTAGTTTTGTCTCTGACAAACCAACAGTTACCATAATTCCTTTTCTCTTCCTTTTTTCCCTTGTCCCATGAATCCCTTTCTTTGTTCATTCTAATGTTAATTTACATCTCCTTTAGTTTTGATATATACATGATGTTACTATAGTAATTTAAGTTTTCCTTATTTTTCTTTATTTTTCTTTCTTTTTGTTATTTAATTTATAGTAATTTAATACTTGTTTACACTTTCAAAACATTAATTGTAGATTTTCCTGTAACTGGGCTTTGCCTGTTGGAAATAAACTGCTAAATAAATAAATAAATATTTAAAATAAACACAGCTTTCTTATTTCGAATCCTACACAATAATTAAATAATCGGGGGTAAAAATTAACAATTTGACAGAGAGGGTCTGATCAATGTTGTAGCTAGTACAATAATATAGTAAGAAGCGAAATCAAAATAGAAAAAAAAACTAATTGAATTTGTAAATTTGTGGTTGTGAAAACTAAAATTAAAATGGTCAGTAAAAAAATTTAAATAGGCTCTAGCTTTGGTTTGATTATATTATTAGTATATTAATTAATTTTACCTTTATCAATTCAAAAATAAAGTTAGCCATATAGTTTTTACCAGAACCATTAATGGACTCCAGAGGCTTTGCACGCCTACGCAATTCCTCTAATTATCAAAAATTTTACATTTAAATATAAAGCCAATAAAAGTTCTTTATTATCCAAAACCAATATCTAGTTTGGTTTTTGGATTTTCAAAATTAAATGGAAAGTGCCTTTATTATACTCTAAATGCTTCGATATAGTTGTTTTACTAAAAGCATTTAAGAGGTTTTTAATTATTAATAATTTTTAGGCCTTTATGTTTTATTTTCTTTTTTTGAGAATTCAATATGTTTCCATATATCATATGTATTTATATCCATATATTTCCATATATCATATCTAAATAAATACCCATTTTTGTTTGAGGTTACATTTTTACACTTATATTATCTTAGTTGATATATCAATTAAACCTAAATTGGAAAGAATCCTGTAGGAAATAATAAGATGTATAAAAAAAATCTTTTTTTATTTATAATTATCATGAATGCAACAAAATGGACGGTTTATCATTTAAACATAGTATCCATAACTGCTCAATTTATCGAGTTTATTTTAAATAGGAGGAACAAATCTAAAGCCACATATGTGAAATGCAATTGTTCAATTAAAAATTATAATTTTTACCGTCATGGGAGGAGGTGTCATACTATATTAAATCATAATTTAAATTACATTTAAAAGGTAAAAATGTATTTATAGGATATAATAATTGTCCACCTGTCTCTCCTGCTAGGCGGTTTATTACTGAAATCTGCTCCCACTAACTGATTTTTTTGGGTGACACGAATATTAATTAGCCGATTATGGCACTGACTATATTCGGTTGATTAGTTGGGAGCAAATTGTTTGATTATTTAGGACTAAAAGTTATTGATAAACTAACAAGAATTATTCAAATTCGAACTTCCTTCAAACTAATAGGTCATAAAATAGTTATATAGGCTTTGAGCATTTTACGGTCAGTCAAGCTAGACCTCAACATTTCTGATCATTAATTGATTTATGCAATTTTCGGCATTCAAACTGTAAAGAAGCAAGTGGAATTAGTCATGAGTCGAGATTTAAAGAATATATAAATATGCTCCTATAAAGACCATTAAATTAAAAAAAGTTTTTCATGAATAACGGTTGTTATATTCATGATAAAACTTCGAGACAAGGCAAAATTTAAATTTAAAAATAATAAGACTGTGAAATCTTACAATGGATATAAAGAACTTTAAAATTTTATAACTTAGCTTTATTGAAAAAAAAACCTTTTTAGAGCAACATCTTGATAATAAAACTAGTGAGACATTCTAGAAAATGTTAAAAGAATAAAAAATATTGTTTTAAAGCAAAGAAGCAAGTGGTTTACATTATACGTTATTTACTCCTAATGATATTAATAATTTTTTTGTAGACACAATATCACCAAGTAATATTTCTGCTAAAATTCATAGATACTATGAAAAGCAAGTTATTGGTGCAAAATCTGCAAGATTTAAGTTTTTCATTGCTTCAGAAACTAAAATTGTTAGATTCGATACTATGTGGAGTCTGAAAGGTTGATTGACACCATGTAATTAGGTTTTCCAAAAGGTCACACTTCTGCAAAAGCTCTTCTTAATACAACGGATGATGTTTTTTAGATCTATTGATAAGGGTATTTGCATTATTCTGGTTCTACTCGATTATTCCAATTCATTTGATACCATAAATTCTATTTCATTATTTCTAGTCTTGGTATATCTTGGATTTCATCGGAGTTCATTTAGATTAATTGAAATTTATCTTATGATTTTCCAGCAAGAGTTTTGCATTGTAATAGGTGTCCCTTAATGATCAATTGTAACTAATTTTAACTCCAAGTTACATGTTCCGCTCTCCCTATTGGCTCATACTTGTTACTCCGGTATTGAAGATCTAGACACACCATATACGTAAGCGGAAAGAAAACCTTTTATCATGTTCCAATTCGAACAGTCAAATGTTTAATAATCATGCGTCAATTCGGACAGTCCGGCTAAGCAGACCTTTTGCTCCCTGGCTGACCGACGCTAAACAATTATTAAATGAACGTGATAATGCTCTCAAATAATTATAAAAGGATAAGGAATTTTGCGTTGACATCTGTAAGAAGAGAGAAATGAGCCTATCTTAAATTTATCAATTACCAAGATGCGACTACTATCTGAAAGCGCTTGAAAATCGCTAGAATTCAGTCAAAATCAAAACCTCAATTACCGGTTAATTGCATCAGGGACGCAAATGATATCAATAATTATTTTCTTACAGCATTTTCTAACATTTCGGCTGATACTTATTGAATATTTTAATTCCAATAGATTTAGTGAGGCAAGCTTTGATTTCATCTTCCATCACCACAAAAGGTTAGGCTTATTATAAGCAAGCTAAAATCAATCGCTGCTAAAGCAGACGGAATTATATTGACTATGTTAAAACTAACTATTCCGCTTTTGCTAAATCATATCACTCATATCTTTAATGTTTGCCTCAAAAGAAGATACTTTCCTATTGCCTGGAAGACAGCCCTAATATGTTCAATACTCAAAGTTAATTCTCCAACAAATCTAAAAGACCAATTAGTTTATTATCTGTGGTTAGTAAAATTTTAGAAAGGGTTATTTACAATCAATTGTTTGCGCATGTAAATGAGAATGGGTTATTGCCTAACAATCAGTCTGGATTTCGCCCAGGACATAGAACAGCCACAATATTACTTTATGTCCTGGATCTTATAATCAAGGGTCTGGAATGGCTACTATTTTAATATTGCTTGATTTTTCTAGAGCTTTTGACTGCGTAGACCACGATTTACTAATCTCTAAACTTAGGTTTTTTAGTTTTTTAGATCGTTCTTTTTCATTCTTTGAAAACTATCTAAGTAATAAAAAGCAATTTGTTAAGATTTCCGCTGGTAAATCAGATTGTGCAGAAGTTATGTCTGGGGTGCCACAGGGCTCCATTCTAGAGCCGCTTTTATTTTTGCTGTATACTTTTAATTTAAGCAAAGTTGTTGCAAGTTGTTCCCAAACTTAAAGTTGTGCCGATGATACACAGCTTATTTATACATTGGAATATAATTAAACTAAAATAAATGTAAACTCGGATCTTAGAAAAATCACCGTATACAGCAAGAAACACAACTTATTTTTAAGTTTTAATTTTCTCCTCTATGCAACATTCTAAGTTTTTAAAGAAATACCTTAACTTTGAAATAAATGGCAAAGTGTTAAAGTTCACTGAGGCTTCCAGAGATTTGGGTGTTTATTTGAATTCTCAATTAAGATTTTCCCAATATATATTTAACTTATGCAGGGCCTGCTACTTATCGATAAATGTACTGTATGCGAACAAACATATTTTAAATTTTAAAGTTTGGAAAAAGCTTTACGAGTCTTATGTTTTGTCCAAAGTATACTATTGCCTATTTAAAAGAACTCGTCCATTATCTCAAAGAGATATACGTAACTAGAGAAAAAATGAAAACTCTAAGTCTCAGTCTCAAAATATCTTTTTAATTAATCAGGTAACATGTTTCGCTAATAAAGCATCATCAGACCTTATAGCTAGGTGACCTGCTATGTACATACATTTTTTTTTCTCTTTTTTTTTTCTATACTATTGCCTAATTTTTATATTATCGATGTTTAGGTTTTGTAGATAGATAATAATTGCAAATAATCCTAAATAATTACGGCAGATCTATTTACAACTTTAAAAAAAATTGATCATATTTCTCGCAAAATTAATCAGCTTCAGTGGCTAAATATTTTTGTTTCGTATCAGTGCTTTTTGATAATATTTGCATTTGAACTACTTAAAACATTTGTTCCGCAGTATTTAAGATCGGAATTATTGTTTCGACAAGATGTTCATTCAGTACCCATTAGATCTAATACTCTTTCTATACCGAATCATCACAAAGCAATCTTTCAACGTTATTTTACATATAATATAGTATCATTGTATAATAAGTATATCAAACATTTTAGTTTAAAAAACCTTTTTACATTTCGCAAAAAAATTAAAGAAATACGTTTTAATTGTCAGCAAAACGTTTTTGAGGTATTGCCTGTAATTATGCTATTAGATTATATCGTATTTATTAGTTGTTAATTTAAAAAATTAAAATATGGTTAAATAAAATTTAATAATTTTTCTAGTTAATTTAAGAAATTTTAATATAGTATTGTTTAATCTATAACTTAGCGGTGTTGTCAATTTCATTGGCCTGAAGGCAAGATAAATTTTGCTATGGTAGATTTAGGAACTTTCGAGCAATGTTGCATGTATTCAGTATAACAAATTTCTGTATAGTGACAATCATCCAGGAGGACAAACCCAATGCGTTAAGGTTTCTGGACAGTGTTAAAGGGACAATTCCAGTGGATGAAATAACTAGAGGGAGTATATATACATTATCTTGCCTCCATTGTTGTTTTATCTCGTGAGTCAGATCTGCGTATTTAGCAAGTTTAGTGTGTCGTTCCTAGGACGTTATTGGTATTTGGCACTTTTATGTCAATTAGAAAGGTTTTTTTTTGGGCTTTGTTTATTAAGATTATATCTGGTCTGTTTGAAGTAAGTCCTATCGGTTAAAATAGTTCTATCCTAGTAGATCCAAAAGTCGTCATTTTTTTACAGTTTTTGGTTTGTACTGGTAATAGATGTTATATGTTGAATTGTTTTCGGTACGTGCAGGCATTTTCTACATCGATCGTCGATTACTTTCTCATCTTTAGTAATGTACTTAAGGTAATTTCTTATACCAATCACTTGGTCTTGTATAGCTATCATAAAGCCTTCAGTTTCAGGAAATAAATCTCCACGAGTCAACCAGTAGTTCGACGTTTCATAATCGACATGTTCGGCATTAAGTTCGTGAGGATGCTTTCCGTGTATTGCCTTCTGCTTCCATGTGTTAACTTTAATGGCTGTGTGCTCTGATCTTGTTACAGTAATGTGTTCTGCTTGCTATACCTGCACGAAGATTTAAGGGTGTGTATCCGTTATCCGCTAGCACCACTGCTCTATGAAGAGAAGAGGTTTTCCTCATAGTGAGGAAGTATTTCTGAAGATCTGCCACTTGTTTTTTGAAGAGAAAAGAAATATCAGTTAGTCCTCTGCCACCCTTGGATCTGGGAAGAGTAAGTCTTTCGATGGCTAACTGAGGGTGGTGTGCTCGAAACGTCTTGAGGGTTGTTCTGGTATTCCTCTCAATCTCCTTTATATCAGTCTTTGTCCACCTAATGACTCCAAAAGAATACGTTAAGACAGGGATAGCGTAGGTATTAACCGCTTTAATCATGTTCTTACCATTCAGTTTAGTTTTTAAAATTTGCTTAAGACTATAATATATTCCTTTTGGAGGTTCTGCTTCATTTTCTTGTGCTCTGTATGGGCTGACTGATGTACGCCTAAGTACTTATAAGTTTCCCCTTCTTCCATAGCCCGAATGAGACTACCATCTTGTAATTCAAAGTTGTTGATGTTGTGTTTACTTTGATAACTGTTTGAGTTTTGCATTTATCGATACCAAAGCTCATTTTAATATCGTGGGAAAATATTTCAATTGTTCGCAGCAATAAGTTGATATGCGCTGATGTCCCAGCATAGACTTTGATATCATACATGTACAGGTTTTCCCTGTTATCTTTAACGGTAAATCCATGTTGATTTTGATTAAGCATATGCGAGAGGGGATTCAGAGCCAGACAAAACCAGAGGGGACTCAGAGAATCTCCCTGGAAAAGGCCTTGTATTTTAATAGGCTCAATCGCTAAAGTTTCATTTCTGCCGTTAAGATTCAACTGTGTGGTCCAGAAACCCATCATATGTTTTAATAAATTGATAAGCGGTGGGGCGACTTTATAAATCTCAAGGACCTTAAGCAGCCAATTTTATTATTATTATTATTATTATTGTTATTATTATTATTATTATTATTATTATTATTATTATTATTATTATTATTATTATTATTATTATTATTATTATTATTATTATTATTATTATTATTATTATTATTATTATTATTATTATTATTATTATTATTATATAGGCCTTATATTAGATAACGAATTAAGATTTCACAAACACATTTCTATGTACGAGTATATTCAAAAATTTATAGAGAATCTACGTGCCTTATATAATTCTAGACATTTTCTTAATCAAAAAAACCTAAAAATTGTTTAGCGATTAGATGGATCTCTCTGTTTTGAATCATGGTAATGTTGTTGAGCTCAAAAATATTTTTTTGAATAGAAAGATATTTTTCATAGTAATTTGGTAATGGCATAAGTTACTCTGACCCAGGAGCTGCTGGATCTGCTGAGGAGATGTGCAGATTTAAGACTACTTTTTTAAGCTCATAGAAATAGCTGACAAGAAGTCCTTCTCATCTGAATTAGAACCATACATGATATTACTTATAAATGATCTATTTTTAATACAATTGTTCTTAATAAGTGACCTCTGTTTATTGAAAAATTAAAATAATTTTTTTTGGTGTTTTTTAGGATCTCAGTCTCGATATCAAGTTAAGGAATTCCCAGATGGCGGTGCTCTTCTTCGTATTGACCCCGTAAAGGCACAAAGAGACGATGCAACTTATGAATGTGTGGCTGAGAATGGTGTTGGTGATGCTGTCAGCGCTGAGGCCATGCTCACAGTGTTTGAAGGTAGGTGCATATTCCGCATTTTAACTAATTTTTATCTTTTAAGTAATCCCTTTCTATAGCCATAAACTATTCGCAGATTTGTAATAACTTTTTACGGCTTACTATAAATATCTGTAAAAATGGTGCAGATGTTTCGTCTGTTTAACTTTGTTAGCTTATTGCTTCAGTAAATTGCAAGAGACGTAACACTAAAACGCGGGAGCCCCCGATATTAAACCGACTTGGCACTAACTACGGCGGACTTACTCTCCGTTTATATTATGGCAATATAAAAAACAGAACTGTTGTTTTTAACATTACTTTTAAAGTGTAATATTTTGTAAACAGATTTTTTAGAGTAAATAGTAGATTATAAAATAGATCCTGAGCTCCACTACATATTCTGGCTTAAGTGGTTTTTGTGGCAAAAGCTACTTGAAATTTTTTTATGGTTTTAATTCCTTAGTTCTAAAGTCGTCCAAATATACAATTATTTGGAGAATATTTAGTTTTTTTCAATATCAATATTCTTGGACATAATTTTAATATCCACAAGTTTAAAGATTTCTCTTACCAATTCTTGTATCCTTTATCTGCTTAAATTATTTAAATTCGTATCCATTATTTTTTTAACTTCATTTTTAACTATATTGTTTATTTCTATAATATAAAAATATGCAATAGTAGTTACTTCTCTACAATAAGGAAACAGAGCAATTCAAAAATCTTGAACCACAAAATGGTTTTATTACCAGCAAACGTTAAATATCTTTAATGCACATCTGAATAATTAAGAATTTCTTGAGAATATTCATCAATGAATGATAATGTTTTTAATAAATTACAGAATACTGCTGCTACTAAATCACTAAGGCAAAATCTTCCATAAAGTAGTTCATAATTATAAGAAACGTGTCACAGTTTTTTTTGTGAGCATAACACTTTAACTCAATGTATTCAAATTTGAAATATTTTAATATAATTTAATAAAGCTTCTTTCATTTATCAAAGTCTTAGATTAGTGGTTATAAAAGTCAAAAGCAAACAGGGTTTGGGTTTATAAGAAAGGGTAATCTCCATAGAAAAATCAACCATAATTGTATAGGTTTCAATAATTATAAAATTTTGATTAGTTTAGAAAATAACCAATTTATTGCAAATGTATTTAAATGGAAAATATATGTATAGATATATCAGAACAGAATATAGACATTACCGGATAGATATATAATTTTGTTTTATAGCAGTAACTACTTATTAGGAATCAAGTTCATATTAAAGCATAATCTTGACTAAGTTGATATTGTTGGTACCTTGATCTTGCATTGTGAGGTTGTACAGGTGTCTCGGTTCTATATCTCGGCTCTGTATCTCTTTCGGTTGCCTGGGCCAATGTCGATCTGAAAATTAGAATAAGACTTTATTATGTGTGGTGTCTGCAATAGTCAGTTGAGCAGAATTTGCTGCTCTTTCTTTTCACATAATTTTATTGTAGGAGAAGTGCAGTAAA
Source organism: Anthonomus grandis grandis (assembly GCF_022605725.1). NCBI lineage: Eukaryota > Metazoa > Arthropoda > Insecta > Coleoptera > Curculionidae > Anthonomus > Anthonomus grandis. The sequence goes on from NC_065546.1 coordinate 10,970,802, forward strand.
TCTTCATTTCAATAAAATAGTAAACAAAGTAACTGTCAAACCCAAATATTGATTTTCTTCTCAAGAGCTCTTTAAGTTTTATTGTGGCTGGTACATACTTACAGTACTACTTATTTCATGCAGGAATTGTCTATATTTTCAGTAAGATTCCAAGGTTGACAGATATCTTAGATATAGTAAAATCTGGAGGGGATCCATTTCGACAGATTTGGCTTAATGGGTCATTTTTTAGCTGAGAGTTGAAGACTTCAGCTGGTTTCGCTTTGAGCGGATTTACAAAGGAAATACCTTATCTAGGTCTGATTTTTTTTTTGTGAGTTAAATTGAAGTTTTGTCGAGGGCAGTTTTAAAGAAATAGACCAAAGAGTTTTTAAGGTTTCCTGTGTGATTTTCTCATAAAAATTCCAAAGAAAGGCCACATTCCAACCTAGGTAAGTTGCACATGGCACATGGTCAACTTATTCTTATAATTTTTCTTATAACCTATTAAATACTTGCATTTATTTTTATTTTAATTTAAAGTTTATAAAGACATCCAACTTTTTAAAGCAAATTTTAATAAAAAATAATTTTGCTCACCTCAGAAATCCCTCAGTTCCGTTTTTCACATGTAGTTTTGTTGTTTTCAGGCCTTTTCTCTTTTTTTTCTCTTTCTTCTTCTTTTCCTATTTGTCCCCTTATAACTACCACTTGGACTTCCTCATCTATTTGTTCAATTCATCACTGATATTGTGAAGGATTTGATGGAATTTGATGGTCTGAGCCAGAAGTGAAGCCAGTACTACAGAGTGTAGTACTGGCTGAATCACTTTGTCCAACTACCACAGCAGACACTGTTATTCCTGAGACACACCAGATGAGCCCCATGGTCGTCCAACCAGGGCGAGAACAAGGACCACTGGTATCACAGAATAACATAACCATTTAGAAGTGTAAAACAAAGGCCACACACATTATTTTCGCCATAGTTATAAATGGTATATTTATATTATAGTACTAGTTGAATAATTTATCGCATATATATTTACTAGTTTACTTTAATTTTTGAGGCACCTTGTTGCTATAATCTTTGTTGGGAACTGAGTATATACGTATATGCGAGGTATAGTATAAGTTGTACCATATTTATTTAACCATAAACCGCCGGTTGTTATTATTTAATTTATCTTTTATAAATTGCTTTTATAAACTCTAGTGAAAACTTATAAATTTCATACGATAATACCCATTTCTTTATTTAGCATTTGATAGGGTTGAGCAAAATTTCACTACCTGCGAATCATTAACTGTGAATAAAAAATCACATTCACGACTTGATGACAACTTAAAAATAAACTGTGAAATGTCAAAATGTGAATGAGAAAGGCGCGTTCACATTCAGACAAACGAATGCGCGTTGAAATTTGAAAAACCGAAAGAAGTAATTCATTCATCAGCGATTGGCCGTCGTTTAACAGACTATCTGACTCCCATCGTCTATCCGGCTCTCTCGTTTGTGGGAAAAAACGAGAGAACAATTATTTTTTATAAATTATTTTTATTGTACATATATTATATTTTCATGTATTTTATTGTCACGCTTATTTAGTTTTTTTTACTGGATTTTTATTATGATAGAATATTTTCATTTATCTATTTCTGCGGAAGATCGAATATTAAAATATGTTTGATTTTACCATCATTTTAAACTTTTAAAGACAATTATTTCTTATTAGGACATCGTGATATTAGCTTTAAAAATGTCTATGAAAATATATATTTTTTCAAATGTGACAACAATGAATCATTGTTGTCATTGTCAATGATATTGTCTTCAATTTTTATTTACTTTTAGCCTTCTTAATATTTGTATCTGGGTATGAACTATCCTTAACACAATAAACGTAGAATAGTAATACTTTTCTTATTATTATGCGAATTCACTGCCATGATATTAAACTACACGATAAGCAAACTCGCCAACCGGCGCTCAATCGTGAATTCACGTTCATAGGTTATATTCACAGTGAATAGAAAATCGCGTTAACAGAGTTATACCTGTGAATTCAAATTTACGACCTTGCTCAAGCCTAGCATTTGACACATTCACATTTGGAACTTTGATAATTAGAGGTTAGGTTATTTGTCAATATACTAAAGCTGAATTTACGGGTTACTTTTTAATACTTCCTTTTGCGGACCTAAATAAGGTGTGGTTTAAATAATTATCTAGAGATATTTCCTGCTTTCGGTTCGGGGCCATATTAAGGCAAGATTTTAAGGGTATCACTGCACGAGGGTAGTAAAGCAGGTGGCGCTTATAAATACATATTTAGTAAGGTTTACCAACACCACTCTCGTGGGCTAGCTGGAGGCAATTTTAAACCCCGGATACCCCTATTTTGGCCAGAAGCCACCCTTAACTTAATCAAATAATTTAATAATAAACATCAACAATCTTCTAAAATTATTTTTCCGTAATAAACTCTGATAACTGTGTCCTTGGTACCATTTATAAATTATGTGCAGGGTCTTCAATTTTATATGTTTTACCTTTTTCGAGTTTAATATTTCAAAGCCAATCACTTATTTTGTATTTTCTCAGGTTAGTTTCAAACCATGTGTCTTGTAACCCTTTTCGGATAAGTTGGAAGTAGGCTTTGTTTACCAAACTTTCATTATAATCTTAAGGAAAGGAGGGTGTGTTATCTACAAACATATTCTTTGATTCTTTATTGTCAAGTTTACACGCATTTTTAAATTTTCAGTTATATATTAATACATAATATAATAATGGTAATTTAACTTAATGATGTTAGATTTTGGATTATGAATCAAATGTAGAAATAGATATCTCTTATCCTAGGCGCAAAAAAATACATCTTTAAAGCAAAAAAAAATTACTAACAATCATATTCCTAAACCCGCCTCTAAAAAATTTGAAATGGCAACACCACAGGCAAAAGTTGATGTCATCTCGCGAAAAGTCATCTTGACAAGCATTTTTAGTTTTGTTTCGACTAATACTTTAATTTTAAGGCTAATGATGCTCCAGCTAGAGCGGAACACGTGTAACCTGTGATTATATGTTGTGAGATCCTGACTTTGAGTTTTCTTTGTCAATTTTGTGTGTTTGAGAATAATGCATGAGATTTTTATACTTACTTGGAATACTTGGTGATAGACATAGCTCTTTTTTATAATCTTTGTATTTTTTAATCTTAAAATCGCCGTTGTACAAGTTATGAGTTTCATTTAAGCAATCATTACGTGCATATCCTAAAGTTTCCAGAACTGTACCTACTATTCATTACACAGTAAGTCCGAATCCCTGCTACAATTCCATATTTTTTAAATCTTAAATTAATAAGTCTAGTCAACTGGTCTAGTCAACTTCCTATATTTCCTATTAGCTCAATTTTGTTGCTCAAATAATTTGTAATTTTTGTTGAAATTCGAGATTTTAGATCTACAATCTTAAGAGGAACTACAACATTAATTTATTGAAACATGTGAAATTCTCGAAATTAATTTACTATATACTTTAACTATAGTTAATTTTTTAGGTCAATGAATTACAAGGATTTATAATGGTTAATAATTGTCCTAGTTTTTAGGTTTTTATAGAGTGAATAGGCAGAAAAGGGTGTTTCACAGGGTGTTTTTTATATATTGCGACATAATTCAGAAACGTGTTCTTTGGACAAAATTTGCAAAGCAAAAAAGTTCCTATAAACATAGGTCCTAAACCTTTTAGATTTTGAGCTACAGAGTGGTGAAGTTTTAACAAAACAATGATTTTTTTTCGATAACTTAAATACCCCTGTATAAATTTGTCCAAAGATTGGTATGCAGGGTCTTTGTATCCAGAGCCATTTACCAACATACTTTTAACATTTTTATGTTCTCCAGTGGCGTGTGTGCGGGTTTTCCGCTGAATACTTTTATAAAGAAAAATGGTACGCCAGTGGTTTTTCTTGTATTAAAAAATATTTTTAAATTTCCCGTTTTATTTGCAATATTTTTGATTCCTTGGACTTTGTCCGTTAGATGCACGGTTTTCGCACAAAAAATTAAAAACATTTTTCTACTCTGACTGGTCGCTAAAATTTATTTTTTCTATGATCGTTATCAAAAGTACCTAAGTGTTTTTTTAAATTTTATTTAAAATTTCATTATAGTTCATAATATGTCACTTTATTTAACATATTAAAAAAACTCACATATGAGTAAGGTGTTAATATTTCACGCTTCCAAAATCGCGAAGTAGCCTGTGAATATAATTTTTTTTAACGTAACTACGGACAACGCCGCCGCAACGATAATCACATTCTTGTTTAAGAGTTTAATCTTTTTACTACATTCTTCCTCTGTCCACGATAAAGTTGATATTTGTAAGATTTTGTGATATTTTAAATTTTAAATCATAGTCACTGTCCGGCAATTGACAAGATTAATTTGTTAAAAAAATGGCTAACAATTACACAAATAATGAAATGTGCGATATGCACTTTATTTATGGACTGGCTAACGGAAACGCACGAGAAGCCTTGCGTATTCATGCTGAACGTTGCCCGAATCGTGTTATTCCTCATCACTCCATGCTTACGCGTTTACATCAACGTCTAAGTGAAACCGGCAGCTTTAAAAAACTCACCGCTGAAAACGGACATACCCGAACAGGTGCACAATGAATTCGAGAAAGATTCCACCACGAGCACTAGGAAAATTGCTCAGACGGTACACATAGTAACTTTACAGTTTGGAATATTCTTAAAAGAAACCTTTTATACCCGTATCATACTCAGCGGATGCAGGCACTTTTGCCAGGCGATTTTCCGAAAAGAACGGCTTTGTATCGTTGGATGCAAGAACGCATAAGGCAAGATGCACCGTTTATAAGAAAAATACTTTTTACCGATTAGGCTAATTTCTCCAGGGACGCAATTATGAACTTCCACAATAACCACATATTGCATTATGAGAACCCACATGCTGTAGCAGAAAACCGTCATCAGCACCAGTTTTCACTTAATGTATGGGTCGGTATTATTTAAAACTTTCTCATCGGTCCATTTTTTTTACCAGCAAAGTTGACTGGACAAGTGTATCAAGAATTTCTTGAAAATGAATTACCAGCGATGCTAGAAGATGTCTCCATTCAGCTAAGACAGCAAATGTTTTTTTTACATGACGGTGCTCCAGCCCATTTTAGTTTAGTGGCTCAACAGTATTTGGATATTACGTATCCAAATCGTTGGATAGGTCGGGGAAGTATTCACCCTTGGCCTTCACGGTCTCCCGACTTAAATCCGCTGGATTTTTTTTGTGCGGCCATCTTAAATCACTGGTTTATAGAAATCCAATTGATAATGTGGAGGAATTGCGTAATCGCATTATAACGTCTTGTGACATAATTCGGCAGACACCAGGAATTTTTGAACGTGTCCGCCAATCAATGCGACGTCGATTAGATGATTGTATTGATGTTGAAGGAGCACACTTTGAACAACTTTTGTAAAAATAATAATATTACTTAAATAAATAATAAAAAATGAAATATTTTTTTATAACTTAAAAACTTGTATTTTAAATTAAAGATTGTAGAAGCAACAGTTTTAAATCCTCAATTACAATTTGATTAAATTGGGCTGGCTTTTGTACTTAATTTATTAATAAAAATTTTATTATTTATTGTTAAAATTGCAATAAACTAAAAAAAAACGAATAATTACTAGAATAAAGACAGTCTAATCAAATCTGAGCAACATGTCCATGGTTTTTAATTTTTTTGTGCGAAAACTGTGTATCTAACGGACCAAGTCCAAGTGATCAAAAATGTTGCAAATAAAACGGGAAATTTAAAAATATTTTTGAATACAAGAAAAACCAGTGGTGTACCATTTTTCTTTATAAAAGTATTCAGCGGAAAACCCGCACACACGCCACTAGAGAACATAAAAATATTAAAAGTATGTTGGTAAATGGCTCTGGATACACAGATCCTGCATACCAATCTTTGGACAAATATCTACAGGGGCATTTAAGTTATCGAAAAAAAATCATTTTTTTGTTAAAACTTTACCACCCTGTAGCTCAAAATCTAAAAGGTTTAGGACCTATGTTTATGGGAAGTTTTTTGCGAATTTTTGTCCAAAGAATACCTTCCTGAATTTTGTCGCAATATATAAAAAACACCCTGTGTGAAGGTTCCAGGCAGGATCCTCTTAAACATCCAATTATATCCAGAAAGGTCTAAGCTTAAACAGCAAGAGCAAATCTTCAAAACTCATTAAACAGGCGAGGCGAACTTTTATATTCCTAATAAAATTAATGAGTTGATATTTTTTCCCGGGTTTTAATTTAATGGACAGAGCTTTCCTTTTAAAAAATAAAGTTTGTTGCATCATAATTGAAATCCCATGTCGGGCCCTTAAATTAGGTTTTCATAAAGTTTTGGTAATAATGAATGCAGTTTTACTTATAGCGACTGAAAGTTACAAGTTCTTTTGTGCTTGCATAGCGGCGGGCGGACTTTATTGTTTTGCCGTCAGCTTATTATGAAAAATGGTTTACAAAGGAGACAAAATATTATGATTACCAGAGAACATCATGAATAGAAAAGTTATTTTATTTAATTTTTTAGGCGAGACGTTTTTAAAGGCATATTTTTTTTTAAATAGAACTAGTAATATTAAAAAATATTTTAAACTTATCTAAGTTAACCAGAACTCATATTCTTAACTTCTGGATAACTTAATAAATTTTGTATGATCTGGCCAAGGCGTTCGATACAGTTCCACATTCTTAACTTCTGAAAAAAATAAAAAGATATAGCCTTCAAGAAAAAATATTTTATTTCATTAAAAGGTACCTAAGTGACAGAATACATTATAAAAAGATAGGTTAAGCAATTATTGAAGCTGGATGCGTAGCTTCTGATGTTCCCCAGAAAACTGTTTTGGCACCTTTTCTGTTTGTTTTGCATATAAATGACTTGCTAAAATTTAATATAAATGGGAAAATAATATCCTTTGCTGGTGATACTGCTATTTTGTTTATAGGGAGAACATTGGCAGAATTAAAAATTCAAGCAAAAACAGAAGTTCCACTAACTAGGAAATGGTTTGATTTTAATTTATTAACTGTTAATCTTGAAAAAACTAAATGCATATTATTCTCTCCCAGTGATAAAACAATAAATTGTTAAGGCACAATACTAGATAATGTAATAATACCTGCTACAAAAACTATAAAGTACTTTGGAATTATTAAAGATATTTCAGAAGATTATATGTCTCATGCCAACATTTAAATATTTAAAAGGTATACTATCCACGAATCAGTTAAAAATTCCATGTTTTTTGCTAGTGCACATTTGATCTATGGAATAATTGATTGGAGAGGAGTGCTGAACTCACATGTTAAATGTCTAGAAATAACTCAAAAAATGGTACTTAAAGTCATATTAAGCAAAATGCCTGTCGTTTTTTCGACAGTTCCAATGTATGAATGTTTTTTGTGAACGTTTACTATTAATTAATTTGAATTGTAGTTTATGCTTTATAAACATCTAAGTTATTATTATTATTATAGAGTGCATCCGTAAAGTAGAGAATAAATTTAATAAAATTGAAATGGACCGTTTCTGAAAAAATTGCTTGAACCCGTCGACCTAATTATTGGGTTTTTCTACGTGGAATTTACATATACCGGGTGTCTCAAAAAAAATGACGTCATCAATATGTTTTTTAAATAGAAACCACTATTTTTTAATGCAGAATCAGAAAGAACGCATTTTGTTACAAGGGATATGGTACAAATAAATAGTGGTTACATAAGCAATTTTTAACAAAAAAATATGTTGTTTTTGTCGTCGTTGTTGTCAGTGTCAAAAAGTGAATGTCTTTTGGTGCAACTATTTGAAATATTTTTACATTTGCAAGTCGTGTCTATTCTTTTTGAGAAACGAAAGCAGTGTCATCCTGCGTTTTATTAGATACTTCACTTTATTACCTACTGTTATTGTATGAAATATGGGAAAATTAACCGAACGTGAAAGAATCGAAAGCTTGTGCGTGATTGGTTTAGGAGATATGTCGCGTACTTCAAAGAAGGTGGTTGAGTTGTTTAATGCAACTCATCCTGATCTGTCGCCTATTAGCCAAAGCATGGCAAGCAGAGTTGAAGCAAAGTTTCGTGATTCGAGCATGTTCGGAATAATTTCTACCCGTTCGCAATTATCTAGATGAAGTTTTTTCAAATCGTTGAATAGGTAGACGAAGATTCATTTAATGGCCAGCCAAATCGCCAGACTTAACTTCCCTCGATTACTTTTTATGGGAATACTTAAAATGTAAAATGTATAGCACTAAATCAGTAAGTTTAGAAGATTTAAAAGAACAAATACTCCAGGATATTAGAATTATTACTCCAGATTTCCACTATTCATTTGTAACATATCCTTTGTAAAAGAATGTCCTCTTTCTGATTCTGCATCATAAAATGGTGGTTTTCATTTGAAAAACCTATTGATGACGTCATATTTTTGTTACAGGATTAATTAATCCTGCGTCTGTCAAAGATGAACCGTGCTGTCCGGTGTGACGGAGAGAGAGAGATTAATGGTGTAGTGAAATAAATCTAGTATCATCTCTCTCCACCAGCACATTTTTATCTAAATTAATACTAAAAACTAAAATTCATTAGTGTTTCTTCATTTTCAAGCAAATATTTTTTGAAGCAGGATGGTTTTTAGTGGTTTGATGCCTCTTGATACTTCGTAAGTAGTTTTTACCGTTGGTGACATTTTATTTGGTGTTCCGTGTTTCTATTGAGAAATCTCTCTTAGGGCTCCTTGAATATGAGTTTGTAAACCGCCGACCCAGCGGTGATGAGGATTTCGCCCTGAAGCCTAAAAGCAGATGATTTCGCCGCCCTTAGCCCCGTCAACCCACATCATGCCTTAAGCCCTATGTGGTGAAAAATAGCCCATCGCGGGCTCTCGCCTCCGAAAGAAGAACACCATGGGACCCGTAAGCTTACTAGTCTTTTTCTTTTCCTCTTTAATTGATCTTAACCATATTCTTTTGATTTCTTTGTATGACTTAACATGAATTTATTATCTTATCACCTTCTCATTTTAATCTTTAAAACTTAAGTAACTATATTTATCTTATAATTATGTAAATTAAAACACTTTAATGTTACGCCTTATTATGTAATGCTTCCGAAGTGATCACTGACAAATTCAGATACCTTTGGGTTTTAAACTTATATACGAGGGCGGGTCAATAAGTCCGTGACTTTTTGAATTTCCCGCCCTTTAATGGAAATGGCAACTCTGCTCCTGTCAACAGAGAACTATCAGTTGACGCCTGTCAAAATTTGAACAAGCTGCGTCATTTAGTTTGTGTTTGACAGCTGTCGATAGCAAACTACCACTCGTTTTGAGAAGAAAATGGAAAAAAGTGAATTTCGTGTGCTCATTAAGCATTATTTTTTACGGAAAAACAATCACTCAAACCAAGGCTAAGCTTGATAAATATTTTGGCGACTCTGCACCATCCATTTCCATGGTAGAGAAGTGGTTTACTGAATTTCGATGTGACCGTACAAGCACGGAAGATGCCGAACGTTCTGGACGCCCAGTCGAGGTCTCTACATCCAAAACAATCGAAAAAATTCACGATATGGTTTTAGCCGATCGGAGATTGAAAGTGAGAGAGATGTGGAAGCCATAGGCATCTCACATGGTTCAGTAGTTTCAATTTTGAATGATCATTTGGGCATGAGAAAGCTTTCCGCAAGATGGGTGCCGCGTTTACTCACAATCGACCACAAACGCAACCGTGTGACAATTTCCCAGGAGTGTTTGGCGTTATTCAACCGCAATATGGACGAATTTTTGCGTCGTTTCGTCACCGTAGACGAAACGTGGATCCACCACAACACGCCGGAGACCAAACAGCAGTCAAAACAGTGGATTTCTCGGGGTGAATCGGCGCCCAAGAAGGCCAAGGTGGGTTTGTCAGCCAATAAAGTCATGGCGATCGTTTTTTGGGATGCACGCGATATAATCCACATTGACTATCTTCAAAAGGGGAAAACAATCAATGGAGAATATTATACCAACTTATTGGATAGATTCAATGAGGAACTGAAAGAAAAAAGACCACATTTGGCCAAAAAAAAACTTTTCCACCAGGATAATGCAAGGGTCCACACATGTGCAGTTTTCATGGCAAAAATCCATGAATTAGGTTACGAATTACTTCTTCATCCGCCCTATTCTCCAGATTTAGCCCCCAGTGACTATTTCCTATTTCCAAACTTAAAGAAATGGCTCGGCGGAAAGAGATTTGACTCCAACGACGAAATCATCTCTCAAACAAATGCCTATTTTGATGACCTCTACAAATCATATTTTTTCGAAGGGATAAAAAAATTGGAGAAACGTTGGACTGTGTATAGAAGAGTAAGTGTATAGAACTCAAAGGAGACTATGTTGAAAAGTAAAATAACTTTTTATAAAAAAACCTGTCTTTTATCCAAAAAGTCACGGACTTATTGACCCGCCCTTGTATATATATATATATATATATATATATATATATATATATATATATATATATATATATATCTTTTACATTTTTAATACCATCATGTATATTTAATTGTATTTACTTGCCATATAGATTTTGTTTGCCTTACAACTTTAATTGACTCATTGTTTCTGACCAAGTAAGATGTTAACCTTAATAAATACCCAATTTAAATTAAATAAAGGTGTTTTACTACTGAGTGAGTGAGTGTGACTGAGACAACTGACCATACAGAGAACCCACGAAGTCGGCCTGATAGGTTCTTTGTTTTCATCATTTAAATTTAACAGGGTTTCTGGAACCGATCAGATCTAGGGAGTTGTTCTTGTTGTTTAGAACTTTTAAATCAAGACTGTCGAACAAACTCAACTCCCTAGAAATAGTCCCTGTAAACCGGTTAGTCTTGCCGGACTATTATTTATAGCATAAGATCTTTTTTTGAGTTACTCTGTATATTTAATTTTCACGTAGAAGAATCCTTAACCAAATATTAAAATCGACGTGTTCGTGCATTTTTTTTCAGAAACGGTCTATTTCATGTTTATTGAATTTATACGCTACTTTACGGATGCTCTGTATATATGTCCTATAATAATAGAAAAATAGCTTATTTCCCAATATAATATGATACATTATTATTAATGAAATAGATCATGAAAACAAAAAGATCACATTGCTCCCCAGAAAAGTGGGAGGTAGAATATTTTTAAGTAAAATACAGCTGTTTAGTCTAAGAGTAGATTTGAGGAGGTGAGGTAACCCAACCATCATCCAAGAGGAAGTAAAACAAGAAATGTGAGAAAAGGAATTACATATGGTAAATTGAAAACAGTTAGGGGAGACAAGACTCTCGTTAGAAAGAAAAAGGAAAAAATTGAACATCATTGGTTATTATTAGTTTTTAAAGCAACTTTTCAGAAAATTTGGTATTTTATGATTTTTGACAGGATTTTTTTTAATGGGAAATGAAGGTATTTTATTATCCTACCTGTAAGCATTTTTTTTTTAATTTTTAGGTATTCTTTTTCGTAAAAGGTCCTTTTTCCTTTAACATTTTATTGTATTGTTTAAATTCTGGGCATAAGGTTTAGATGTAGGAAAAGTTTGTAAATCCAAGTAAGTTTTTTTAAAAGGCAAATATGCGCTTATGTCTCAATAAAAATGCAATTTTTTTCTATTGATAAATTACTCAAAAAATCAATCGATAGAACTATACAATTATATACTAAAGATACAATTTCTTAATAAAAAAAAAACTAAAACACGCGCCTTGGCTTATTTGTACACCTTCCGGCTTCATCCATTATTGATCAATTCGGTTTATGTTCTGCGGCAATTCGTTCAGGAAATTTGAAAGCCATTTTAATTAGGTTAATTGGATGGCTAGTTTATCTAATACCTCAGCACAAACAAAAAACTGAAAAAGCGTTGGTAAACAGAATAATGTGGTAGCCCAAGCGCTGCTTGTAAATATTTCGTTCCGAATAAAATAAAGAACGGGTTTTGGGTCCTATGTTGTTATAAGGAGGATACTCGTCGAATTAATAGAGATATTAAATGGTTAAAATAATATTAAAACGGTTGATAATTGAAATCTTATTAAAAGTAATCAGTTTTAGGTTTTGATTTGAAGAATTTTAAAGTATTGCTAGTATGAAAGAAATACATTCAATGAAACCAGAGTCAAAAGACTCAACCTATTTGAACTTTAGCGGTAAAACATTAATATAGCAATAGAATGGTAGGTAGAACATCATTTCAGATAATCTCCAAATCAGACTGGAAATGCTGGATCCTACTTTGTATAGAAACTTAAAGTTTTAAAGGCGTAACTGGTAAAGAGAGCCTTTACAAATTTCAAAGAACAAAAAAATGTTAATTCCTAAGTCTAAGTTTTATACCTTAAATCTTTTTTAAATATCTATTTTTATTTATTTAATAGACGGGATCAACCCCATTACAAAAAAAATATTACAAAGTTCAATAGTTACACCTAACCATAACTTAAAATAGCTAAAATACAAATATGTTTTTACACGCAAACCAACATAAAATCAACAAAAGAGTTTACACAATCTCTCCAATTTGATTCCTAAAACTAGACAAGCCAATGCCCACAACTTCAATATCCTCATGGTTGATAATATTTAAGGTTCTTTCGATAGGGGAGTGAGTGGCATAGTTGGTACTGTGAAAAGGCAAAGCAAATAGTCGGTTTCGTCTTAAGAGTCTTGAGGGGACATTGAAGCTAATTCTAATGAGAAGGTCGGGGCATACAATCAGACCATTAAGAAGCCTTAATACAAAGGTTAAATCACCACGAATACGTCTTTCTCTCAATGTTGTCATAGCTAGCACTTCCCGTGCATCATCATAAACAAGATCGTTCGGTATTTCCAAATTTAATTTAAATAGACAAAATCTCAAAAACTTATTCTGAATCCTTTTAAGGGCCAGACAGCTTTTCATGTAATAGGGGGACCATATCATTGAGCCATACTCCAATAAAGAAACCACCAAAGACATGTGCACTCTCTTACAGGCTCGACTGATAGCTCTCTACAGTTACGCAGAACAAAACCCAGAACCCTGGAGGACCTAACAACTATATTATTTATGTGTATATTAAAATTTAAATGATCGTCAAAATAAATGCCAAGATCCTTGATTGTATCAGAATACTGAACAGGGCTTCCCTCTATATTGTATGATGTTACAACTTTTTTACTTCTTTTGTGAAAACTAATATAATTACATTTCTTTATGTTTAAGAATAAGATATTGTTGACACACCACTCATTTAGCCTATTCAGGTCATTCTGTAACAAAATTTGCTCTTTGGGAGTCTGGATTACTCTATAAAATTTCAGGTCATCTGCAATAAAAAGGCACTATTTTCAAAACATGTAGCTATATCATTAATGAAAATGTTAAAGAGCAATGGTGAGCAGTGTCCACCCTGAGGTACATCAGAATATACATTGATATTGCTGGAACTAGCACTACTCAATTTAACCTGCTGAGTCCGGCCTGACAAGAAGCTTGTGAACCAGGCAACTATATGATTGGAGAAACCAAACACTCTAAGTTTCTCCTGCAAGATTCTGTGATCGACTCTATCAAAAGCCTTGGAGAAGTCGTATAAATCACATCAATCTGACATCCCCTCTCCAAGGCATCCAACAGATCCTGCTGATAGATCAACAAGTTAGTGATCGTAGATCTGCCCGAACTAAACCCATGCTGCTGATTGAACAACAGCTCCTTGCAATAGAAATAAATTTGGTCTTAGATAAGACTGTCCAACAGTTTTGGAATGGCTGACTGGATGCAAACGCCCCTATAGTTGCCTATTTGGTCATTATCATCTGATTTAAATATTGGTACCACAAAACTATGCTTTCATAGTGACGGAAAGAGTGCTGAGCCAAGGGATTTCAGTGAAGAATAGAGGGCGAGAAACAGTACAGACACATATTTATAAAAAATAGTTTGATAGTTGAACTAACTTTGGCCTTTAATTTTAAAATGTTATCAAAAATCAAACCAACAGGCAGTTGGGGATTAGGAATTGTTATATTTTCTCCCAACTGTTGACCCATATAATAATTGTTATTTTTATTTATATTAGTATTGTAGACAGTATTGAAACTGGGCAAAACCCTCCGCTCTCTGTTCGCAACCAGAAAATTCATTATCACCATAATACATTGAATTTGGAATTTTATTTACCGCCTTCCTACTGTTGAGGTGATACCAAAAGCTTTTAGGATTAGTACACAGTAATTGGTCTAAATTTGAAATATAATCACGGTAGCAAATATTCGTTAAAGTTTTGCACCTCGCCCTAAGATTGGAAAAAGTGACATAATCGGATTGATCACGAGTACTGATGTAATTCTTGTGAGCAATCTTCTTCTGTGTAACTAGATATTTAAGTTCACCCGAGAACCACTTGGGAAAATCAGATGTCCTATATCTTTTGAGAGGAACAAAAAGGGTTATTGCCATGTTTAAAATGTGATAGAATTGAGAGACAGCTATGTTAATATCAGTCGTGTTCAGTATTGTAGTCCAGTCAATTCCAGACAAGTAATTATTAATGCCATAATAAAATTCTACAAACTCGTACGCTTTGTGGTTTTTAGATTTATCAAAAAGGTAGTCGATTGCTTCTGTTACTACAAGATTACTTTTATTAGTGAAAATCAGATCCAATAAACCAATCTATTATTAGGTATTGTTATTTTTTGAACTGACCTAGAGTTAAACCTGGAGAGTTAGGACTGCACTCAACCACAGCTCCAAGATAGAGCCCCGCGAGCATCTGGTACATTAAAATCACCGAAGACATAAAAATCGTAATCAGAATACTCCTGCCGGAGAATATCTATCGTGTGGCAATGGCTTTCATACAAACTGATTTCAGAATTAGGGGGAATATAAACCCCTCCATTAATAAGATTATTGGTACCCACTTTACATGAAATAAACAATTGTTCTACAGAATCATATGCCAACTTAATCCTTTTAGAACTAATTCTATCACTTTTATATATATTAATACTCCCCCACCTTGTTTCTTACTGCTAGTGACACGAGATCTATCACAGCGGAACAGGTTAAATGATTTTACAGCCAACTCAGCATCAGAGAATCTATCAGAAAGCCAACTCTCCACAAACACCAACACACTGTATTGAGAACATAAAACTAGTTTACGGAGTTCTTCAATTTTAGTCCTCAAACCACCAACATTAAAACAAAATACTTGTAATGAGGCTAAACAGTGTTTTTTCTCAGAATTATAAGTATCAGTAGTCGTAGCGATATATGGTGCATCATTTCTATATTTAATTGAAAGATTTGTTTCACCACTTCTTCCTTCTATTGAGTTCAGTGACCACTCGTTTGATGCACTCTCTCTGCATCATGGTTAAATCACCTTTAATTTTATATGTATGAATCCCAGGCACCTTTCGTCCAGCCGACA
This sequence comes from Anthonomus grandis grandis, assembly GCF_022605725.1. Lineage (NCBI taxonomy): Eukaryota > Metazoa > Arthropoda > Insecta > Coleoptera > Curculionidae > Anthonomus > Anthonomus grandis. The sequence goes on from NC_065546.1 coordinate 10,986,378, forward strand.
GTATATCCTTAACTATCCTGCTCTCGGAAAACACTACCTTAAGTGGCCGAACATAATTATCTTTTTGCTTTCCCAATCTAATCACCTTGCCCATTTTGTCTACAGCCGATTCTTTGTTTATAGATAACAGAAGTTCATATACCTTTTGCTGATCATCTTGGATTCTGTCTTGAATTTTATTACAATTGGATTCAGGTAAATTGTATACTACAATATTGTTAGCCCTCAGTGCTCTATCGTTAACTTCAGTCAAAACAGTATCCATACTAGGTGGCATGTACGGAGAAGCTTCAGACAGCGGAGGATGCTGCTGAGTGATTGAAGATTTTACCGTAGCCAAATCAGTTTTCAGTTCATCAAACGCGCTTGCAAAAGATGTCTTAATAGTTTTAATGTCTTTACTGAGAGTCTTCATGTTCTCCAAAAATCCTGTCATGTTCTTAGTCTCAACCCTCACTGCCTTAATTTGTTGCTCCAAAAAGGTTATCCGTGCTTCCATCACGAATAAATTTTTGAGTTTAGGAGTACAATCTTTACATTTATAAGGAATAGATCAACTTACAGCTGCAATTGCCCGGACTTCACTGGACCCAATTTTTGCACAAGATTTAATTACTTTGCACCAGTCACATGGATATCCGAAAACCTCTCCTGGATTCTTGGGTGGATCTTTAAATGTGCATTGCTGGTCACAAACTGAACACGTACCAGACATAATTCAGTAGAAACCACTTAAAATCCCGATAAACTGCACACTAGGCCTTTTTAAGGTTAGATTTTAAGAACTTGTTTTTTTTGGGGAAAAAAGCACCATCCGTGCAGGATAACACCAGGGAACACTCTGAAACGGCAACTCTAAGCTTTAGACGCAAAAAAACTAGTTATATCTTAAAAAAAAATCGAAATTTAATACAGAAAAATTTGTAACAAACACGCCGATTTGAGGTTAGGATGAATGTCGTTAGGCTAATGCGTAATAACCAGATCAAAAATGTAAGAGTATTTTATATTATGAATGGTGTCCTATAAGTGTGAATAAAATACTTTTTTAACCTTCTGAGATCTATCAGAAATAAGTAATCCAGCTTCAATAAAATATTTTAAAAACCATAACATAAAATGGTTTAAAGTATCGAACGCTTTAGGAAAGTCCAAAAATTTATGGATTCAAACAAGGTGCAGAAAAAATTTTATTTAGCGGTAAATTTAATTCTGTTATGTATTTCTTTCTAGTAATACCTTATGAAGGAGGTTGAATTCCGTTTGTCATCAAAAACTGCACGACTTAGCAGATTAAAAACTATTGATTATATTGCCTCTTTTAGGCGTATAAGAAGTGTTCATTTCTTAAACTGCAACTACTGTGGAATACGATAACGTAAGAAATTCAACCAGTTAAAAAAAATCAGAAAAATACTATTGGTCACTTTGTAAATGTCTTTGAGAAAGCCATAATATGTTGTTGTAATTTAAAGCTAGCGTTTATTGTATCAGCAGTGATTATAAAGAGATACTAAATAAAGAGTCTCACTTTCTTGTACGCACTAGTTACCAAATAATATCAATTTATGAATAACAATAATATTAATAATAATACTTCTTTATTTGCTCATATACATCCAACAGCTTAGCATCGTCAAAAAGTATAGACTGTCAAACGCCAATAATACAGTGCATAAAGGGAGACATTAATCTATCAGAGTTTTACCTACGTAACATAGCAAACAAAAAAAGTTACAAAAAAAAAACTTACATTTTGCTCATAATATAAAACAAAATACAATTTTGGTTCGCATCAGAAATGCTCACAAGTATGTATGAAACATTTGTTATACAGGTATGAAAGTATAATATTCGATAAATTTTGATAGACTAGGTTAAAGACTATTGTAGAATTCGTCCAATGAGTATGGTCTCCAGATCTCCAAAATCAGGTTTTTCGTTACTTTCCTAAATCTTTTTAAATGTAGTTGTTTTGTGGTTTCGGGTATTGCATTAAAAAATTTTATGGCATTAGTCATATAGCCCTTATGGGTCCGACTAGGCCGGTGTTGTGGAAGTAAGAGATTTCCCTCATGTCTGGTGTCATATAAGTGCCTACTATTTACTGTGCTAAATCTAAAAGAGTGTGTTTTAGCAAACATCAGACATTGGTGAATGGCCATAGGCCAGGCATTGTCATGATTTTTAAATTTTTGAATAAAGGTGTACAACTATCTATTGGTTTTTTGTTTTCTAGAATTCTAAGTGCCGATTTTTGCAACTTAAATGCTCTCTGACGAAAAACAATGAAAAACACAAAGTCACGGTCTCACAACATTTACTTAAAGCTACACGTGTTTCGCTCTATTCAGAGCATCATCAGGCCTAAAACAATAATAATTAGTATTGAAAGAAAAAAAAAAGCAGGACATTAAAAAGACTAAAACCTAAAAAAGCCACTAACGTTGCCAAAACAGTAAATAAACATACATTTAAGGTTAGAATGACTATACAGTTATTTAGAACCAAAAAATAAAAAATTGCAAAATAATATCACACCTATTGGGAATCGAACCCGCGACAACAAGCTTACAAGCCAGAGACTATAACCTATGGGCTACCGGAACACTGAGAAGAAGTTCAAAAAATTTGTTGTTAAGCCAAGGCATTTTAATACAATATTAAACTTATTTCAGTTGGAAGAAATTATGTAAATATAAAATTGATTAAATAAGATTATTAAAAATAAGGTTGGGTTCAAAATTAAATACGTCGTTAACACAGACAAGAACAGAACTCTTCTTGGCTTTAGTAATTTCCATCCTCTCCAGAAGGTCAAGCTTTTTCCCTTTAGGGCATTCATGAAGTATTTCAGCTCCGACCTCTGGAGAAAAGTGATGTGTGGAAGCTAACAGGTGATTCGCAAACGCTGACTTTGTATCACGGACGTCTGTATTTTTAAATTTCTCAAACAACGCTACATGTTCTTTAACGCGTGTAGAAATTTTTCTTCCAGATTGGCCAATATATACAGCGTCACAATCCCCACAGTTCAAAGAGTAAACCCCTGATTTCGAAAAGACATTTGCCTTGTCTATCACGCTCACTAACTGTTTTTTTAAATTATTCGCGGTTTTGCAAGCGATTTTGATATTAGAAGTCTTAAAAAATTTAGCTAAATTTAATGAAATTGAGCCGAAAAAGGACAAAGATCTAAAGGACTTTTTGTCGTTGTTATGTACATATTTTGCTGTAAATTGTACAGGGTCATTAGATTTTTGCAGTGTATTTGTAATTGAGTCAGGTCATCGGGAGTTACATTACATTTCGAATTACTAGGATCAATATTTTTTGTTTCTTTAATGATGTTCCAGATGGTTTTGGATTTGTTATGACTATTTCTTATTTTGTTTGTATAATACGAGTGTCTCGCTTGTTTTATTTTAGTTTTATATTCCTTTATACGAATTTTTAGCCATTCTGAGAGATCTAGAGTATTGTTAAGTATATTTTAGGTAGAAAAGAAGTTCAAGTTATGTCTCAATCTCTTCAGTTCCTTATTAAACCATTCTTTTCTTTATTTATGGTGAGAATTGTTTTAGTTTTTTTGGGAATATAAAAGTCTATAATAGACATTAGAACATTGAGAAATATTTCAAAAGAGTTGTCAACGTTACCATTATCAAGTACCAACAACCAGTCAACGTTTAGTAATGAAGTAACACAGCGAGAAAATCTCTCTCCACAATACGGTCTGAACTCTAAGACCGTTGTGTGGGTGTTTTCAGCACTTTCATTTATTGATTCATATAAATTAGTAATAGCCATATGATCTGACATATAAGTGTCCCATAGAGTACATTAACAATTAATTGCACAATTTATTATGCAGTTATCAAGGCAACTACTTTTTGTGGTTTTTGAGATTCCAGTTGCTCTATTTACCAGGAATTTAAAGTCATATGTGCTGACAAGTAGGGTGAACTCGGCTGAAGTGAGGTTATCCGCTAGTAGATCTATATTAAAATCACCATAAATAAAGGTGTTTGCATCTATGGAATAAGAAATTTAGAACTGTATCAAGACTCTGAAAGAAAACGTCCAATTTACCTGATGGAGATCTGTAGACACTTAAAACTACAACCTGCAAGGCTTCATTCTCAGTCGCAATATGTAATTAAAAATTAAACCATCTTATTAGTCTCTTTGATGAAACTATCCGTACTGGGTCTACTAGAGAACATAGTGGATGAGTTATTATGAGTTTGAAAATAAAATAATTTGCTTGAGAGTACTGTATACCAATTATTAGTATATCTAATACAAGAAATTATCAACGGACTCTGATCTAACAATCAATATAAAAACCACGTAGAATCCTAACAGAACGCATATTAGCATTGTAAGTAGATCAGGTTTTATCTAGCTGGGTGACTTGCATAAATTATTAATTTTTAACTGATGTTTTAAGCAAATAGTAAAAATTCTATTGGAATTTTTTTTTCTATCGTTATTTTTAATTCTACCTTATAAAGTTTTTTGAGGAAAAATTATTTGGAATATATGGTCTCTTGGGCTTCTGGTCATACGAGTACTAGTATCAATCAATTTTTCTAATGAGTTTTATTAAGGGAAAACCAATGAAATAAAAAAAAAATGTACAATTTTGCTCGCATTTTGTAGTTTAAGTCGATTAATTACATTTATTTAGGGCTTTAGTTACATTTAGTTTACTATGTATACCTTCAGTACCTAGTTTTTTAAATAGTTGATCTTATTTAAGGGTTCTATAGCAAATAGGGTCCTTTGCTTGCTTTGACTGTCAGTATTTTCTTGAAATTATTGGTCTATATGAAAAAAAACAGTGAAGAAAATTCTAAACGCTTCTAAATTATTCCATGGGTTTTTAAAAGAAACCGCGTTTAATGAAATTTTTATCAGATTAATTAGTTTTGTCGTTTACCTTGGAAACAATTAACGACAGTCAACGGGAGTCAGGTTAGAGTTTTTTTGATGTTGTCAATAAGGGTGTGTTCTTGAAATAAAATAGTATTCTGGGAATAAGGGTATTGCAGAAAGGTGTGTGTTCCTGAATGTCATTAAAATGTTTGATGCTTTTTGCTAATTCTATGAAAAGATCTTGATTGTTTAAATATAAAGTTTGATTTATCTACTTTTCTAAAAGAGAGCAATAAATCGCAAATAGTTAAATGGCATCATAGTTTATAAATTTTTTCTTTAGTTTTAAGCAAATAATGCATATCTTTAAAATTCTTCTCTTTAATTTGTACCAAATACTTCTGATTTTGTGCACTTTTGGGTTTTCTCAAAAAACTAATTCTATTCTATGAGTTTTTTCATTAGATTTGAGTCACGAACGTAGTCTAGGCAGGCACTTTCGGACAGTACTGGAGTACAAAATTAATTATATGTATCTTTTTTGGAAAAAAATGGTTTTAATTTGAGAGGTTCCAGTTTTGTATACCTGAACTTAGGATATGACAGATATTTTGAATCACAATCTGTATTATTTAGCTCTTCCAGCTTCTGGATGATTTCATGTCGAACTTTTTTTAAAAGTTATCCTGGCCTTTTATAATTTTTTGCAGAATTACTTCCTTTAGTCGTTGCTTCTTATGGTTTTTTAATGTAATAGTGAAGCTTTGATTTTTAACTTAACTTAATAATTAATCTTTTAGTAAGCCAATCCTTTTACAAGCAAAATTTATTAAGTATTTTTCTAAAATGAAACATTTTTTCTACTTTATAGGTAATTATTTTCCATGAAACTCACGTCAAAGGAACGACTACTCTTAAAATTAACTACAAATTTCTAATTTTCTTTCATATAATTTGTTCATGAGGTTCAAATAAAAGGTAATATAATATTTTCTAGAAGAAAGTTTTTGCTTTATAACAGATTCCACCCCAGAAGTGAAACTCAACTAGGATTCGAAGTTATATAAAGTTTTACCTTTATTAATAAAGTTGTTAATGGGTATCATGGCGCTATATAAAATCAAACGAAACCAGCTATTACCTTGAAATAATTAATTTAACTTTATTCTTTTAATTTCAGTTATATTTTTTAATGGAAATAAAAATCAAGACGGGAATATATTAGTGAAGTTTATCTCATTATTTCTAAAATTAATGCTTAAAGTTCCCGCCGCGGCTCGGATTCAAAATTTCTATTATCCACTCGCAAATTTACATAAAACTCATTTATAAAGACAATAGTTGATTACATGTCGTCATCGTAGACCGTGGCTGGATTTCGTGGTGCGAAACCGGAGATCCCGATTTCATTATTGCATTTAATAAAACAAACCGACTCTATTTATAATCTTCGCTGGACCGCTGCTGCGGAAAGACAATAGTTTCCTCTGTCCTGATGGTAATCGCTTATAAATACGGATTTCGGTTTGGATTTAAACAAAGAATAATTCTGTTGAATTAAAGGGGATGGATAACAGGATTAAAAAGTCTTCAAAGCATATATAGAATATGACTTGAAAAAAAAGAGGATATGAAATTCAAGTAGAAAAAAAAATTACAATCGCAAATAAAAATTAGGCGGTTCTACAGATTTAAACAACATTCATCTGCAGTCAATATTTTTATAAAATAAAGTTGAGATCTTATCATATAATAGCTATATAATTTCGATAGCTTACTCCGATAAGTAAACTAATTTTTTGTAGAACTATTTCGAAATATAAATGCTTTCCTATATTTTGTGATATAAAAATTGATTCTTTCTAAAATCAGTATCAATTCTAGTTTCGGAATGAATTTCTGTGGCACCCTCTAAAAGTCATGCTTTAAAATAACAATTATTAAAGCATCTGTAGATAAAAAAGTGAACTGCTTGGATCAATATTAATTAAAAACATTACTAAATTGATAGTCGTATAAAAAGTATAAGATGTGCCTCACCAGAACACACCTGACAACTTAAGCAACAAAGATCTATACTTGTGTAGAATTTTACTTTATCCACAATGATAATAGATTATTATTTTTTTGCTAGAGCATTCTTCTCTCAGCACAATAATATGTGAAATACTAACGTCTCTTGTTAAATTTTAACTGACACAAAACATTGGTTCTGGGCCTTTGATTCTGTTGCTGGTTCCCTGCGTTGCAAGTTAAATTGCGCTTCTTGCAGCATCATGGTTGCCGATATTCTATGATAGGATTATCTCTGGCCTTTGGCTAGGTCTGCGAGATCCTCCCAGCAGTTTTGAATAGTCTTTGACCAGTTTGACAGTTTGACAGTTTGAGGCTAAAACTGTCCTAACGCATTTGTTACTACTTGGTTTTCTAAAGTGATTGCAAAAGTTTCGCCACTTGGCGCCCCTTCTCTCATCAGTTGAACAAAAGTCTGGATTTTTATTATATTTTCCTATACGCCTGTTGCGTCCCGGCTCAGATTTAGCGTGATTTGCTTGCTTTTGCGTCCATCCTCTAGTACGCCCACTACCCTGATCTTTGTAAGGCCACAGTGTGCCATACTGTGTAGCCGCCCTACCTAAGCCAAGAAACTTCTGTTCTCAGTGGTCCCTTTTCCTCCTTAATTTCAAAGGGTTTCTCAAGCTGTGTAACTTTGGTTTTGCCCGTTATTAGTGCCATGCGCCCAAGATGCTGTATCTTGTCGCATAGATAATTGTGTCAAATTTTCGTTATGTTCATTACACCAATCTAAAGTAGCCTTTTTGCTCCTCATATTGCTTCAGCTCGATGTAGGATGCTTAGCCCTGCCAGGTTTTCTAGAGCAGGAGTCGGTTTCGTTCACATGCTTCCGCTATACCCAGGGTATTTCGTTGTGTTTTGTGAGTGTCTGAATAGCAGTCTTCCTTTCTGCCGTGGGCCACCATCGGTCTCACTTTATTTACTACTCCAGTATATCATTTTTAGTGATAGTCGCCTTGGTCCCCTCCTTCTAGCAAACAATATTTTACTGTGCATAAGACTTTTCGCGGTTTTGTTGGCATTTTTTATCACATGCTTTTTGAAGCTGAATTTTTTATCTGTTCAGAGCTTTTTGCATTTTTTCATATACATGACTATACTCCATCCTAGTAAAATGATGTCGCCTTTCTATTTCACAGCGAACATATAGCACAGCTATCCGATACAAGGTTCCAGAGCAGCGGTGAGAGTACTTACCTGTGCGGTGTTCCCCTACAGAGCTTGGCTTTTTCCGTGATGTTTCCGTAGAGATTCGCAGTCACCTTCCTATGGTTTAGCATTACATTAAGGTATACATCATACCTTCTGTAGCTACGGTAATATTTAAGGGGTCATATGACATGTTATCGAGTACTCCCTTAATTTATAAGAAGGCTCCGACGGCGATTTATTTGTTCAAGTTCGACCCTCTGGGTCAACTCGTGGATCGATGATTGAATTTGGGTTTCGCGCGTATGAGTAGCGTATTAGTCACGTATGAGTTGCGTTTCACTTTACAATGTTGATGATGTTATGAATATTACGTTCGCTTTCCACCCAACTCTCTGGTATATGGGTCGTGGTCTGCACTATTTTGCATAACGCGGTAACAGTTCTTTGCTCTGCTATAACATGATAGATATAATACCATCTATTCTGGAAATCCTTAATAGTGTGAAGGTGTCGCCCATTTAATATTTTCACAGGTTACAACCTTTCTTGTCAGTTCTTAGTTATTCTTTTTGCCCCTGTTTGGACTAACAGGAGTCTGATATTGTGACAAGGCAATAAACTGTATCGATTTGAGAATTTCCGATATCGGGAAGTGGGTGTTTTGATTTAAGGCGAGCATTTCCTCCTTGGTTGTCGCATATTTTTTATTAGAATTTATATGCACGAATCAAGGATCTGTTGCAATCCCTTGGCTATTGTGGAGTCTTACGTATCCTGGTATTTAATTGGCTGAAAACTCCATGGAAACTATGCAGAGTCGTACTGCATAGTCTGTAGCTCGTTTACCTGGAATTCTGGGAAATCCTCCTTATGTATCTGTGATCTGACAAACTGGGTTAGTTAGACACGTACCATCTTATCACATTGTCACAGAGGCGTCCTGGCCTAGGATTAGATCAATTAATTTTCTGCAGAGTACGTTGACGAATATCGGCTAGTCTTTCACATTAAGGCTGCACAGCACATATCTAAGGCAGTATATATCTAATAGTAACATACGTCGTTTGTTCCAGTGCTCCCCCAAATGGTGTGGTGTACATTGGTATCACATCCTATTAGAAGGTTGTCCCATGTTTGCTGCTCTCCCAGCTTATGAACCGTGGCCCGATTCCCCTTGTTGATCATGCAGGAAGTATGCTGTTATTGTGTCAGCTCTTTCCCGCCCTTTTAATTAATAATTTTAACCAGCGCCGTATCTCTGTCGCAAAACTTCCACAGCGGTGTAACCTCTACATCTTTTCTTTTGAAGATGCAGCTTCTTGGGTTGGCTCTTTGTGGTAACACAAATACATCTTTGAGGTTCCCTACTCCTTTTATCTGGCCCTTGTAAATATACGATTCTGAATTAGGGCTTAATCTCAATATTATTGTCGGCTATATGCTTACTCAAAGCCGCGGTTATTGCGTTGCAGTGGTGTAAGTTGTGGGCGTGGGTCCCCCTAAGGTATAGCAATCGCTTCAGTTGGCTTATTGCCTTCGTTATTTCAGTTTCGTAGTTCAGCTCCGTATTAGCTCCGAGATGTGTGCTTCTGAAAAGCTTCTGGTTTTATAGCAATTTTTCTCCATCCAGCCACATCCCTATATGAAAGCTCTGGTTCTAGTTGGGCTTCTTCTGGGGTTGGACCTCGGTGTGCTACCCTCAGAACGGTGTCTCTTTTGCGTCTTTTTTTGTTGGATTGCTCGGGGTGGACTTCGACCTTTCTCACAGTAGTTTTTCGTTTAGCTTTGCGCCTTTAAATCCTTGAGGATTTTTTGAACGTGTCGGATGTTTTCGCATTAGTCTCAACGGCATGGCAGAGCCGTAAGAAATACCAGTTAAGATTGCCTTTTGTTCCCTTTAGGTGTTTCTGCTGCTCTACTATACCGGGCACTTAAAATTAGCAGGAAATGTGTGGTCTTTATTAAACAAAGTCCTCCGTTTATCACCTTTTCTATTTTTGTACTATAATTTCTAAAAGACCCATATATTTCCTATTAGATACATAGTTCTGAATTTAGATTAAGGGAAGCAGTAAAAAAAGAAAGGAATTAAAATATTCACAAAATGTATTATTATATTAATAAAAGATTTTATATATATAATAAAAATTAACAGTTACACACGCTTGGTGTCAGCTTTAGAATTATCTTTGGCACTGGATAATTTGTTTTGGTATCTGATGTTTGGAGACAAAAAGCCTATTTTAAGCTAAAATCGAAAAAAAAAATTCCTAATTTTGCTACATTGTCGATGTAGGATCCTACTGTATTACTTAAAACCTGGATGTAGGTTTTAGCCTTTATTTATTATATTTTTAAAGGTATTACATAACAATCCGTCAGTTTGGTGTACATTTTATTATCGGCTGCTGCTCTATTTGATCAAAAGTGGTCAGTTCTTCATAATCGTGCTCTAAAGGCAAACAGGTTAAAATGGTATTTCCTATACTTCTTTAACCCAAATAAAAAAGATATTATTTTTTTATGTCAAATATTTCATATAAGATATTATTTGGGCACACAACAGTAGGATCAATTGAAAAAAGATATTACAATTTAACTCTAATATTTTTTTTACTCTGGTACGGGTAACTTAATTATTAAAGAGCTTATTTTAGCCCCAGCAGTTCATCATTAGTAATTAAAATGAAAGCTTACCAGCTTTAGTAAAGCAACTTTTCACGAAGACCATTGTATCTTACCTTGTAGTAGGCTTAGCTAAATATATTGCATCTGGCTTAAAGCCCCTCCTTTAATTTGGTATTCAGAAGTAAAATAATTTTCACACGAATAGAATTTCAAATAGAATTGTTTATTACTAAGATTTTTACAGATTTGAGTTTAAAAATTTGTCCTTTGCTGTTCCTAGACTTAACCCTGCAACTTCTCAGAATCTATTTCTCGCTTTTCTCGTTTACATCAAATGTTTAAGGTTAAGTACTAAAAATACGCCATACCTACTTATGCAAATACAATGCAATAGTCTATATTCGATTCAAAGTTTTTACTATTTATCTGAATTCTTATAGAATAATTACACTATAATTCATTTCTTTTTTAGAATATCTCTTTTACCCCAAGTGGCAGCACACCTAAATAAAAAAAAACCACAGAACTAACAACACACTTAACTAAATAACTGGCCAAATTTGGTGCAAAATAATCAAAAAAACAAATCGATTTTGTTAATTTTTTCTAAGAAAAGTTAGTTTTTTCAATCCAAAAAAGAAATTAGGTAACAATTAAGATATTATATAGAAACTGTTAACTTGGGTGAATTATGATTGATTACAAAACAACTTTTTATTCAAATACTTCATGCAGGTATGGCTAATTTACAATGTAATAATTTTCAAAGAGAGGAGAAAAATTTATTTCATATCTAAAAGCAAATTTTTTACAAAAAAGCTCGGTACTTGAATGTTTATTTCATTCCCTTATCCCTGGGTATTGCCTTTGTTACATCATCAGAAAAGACGAATAAATTATCGCCTTGAACTTATGTAACTCTACTGCCCCATTTGTTCGGGACAACTTATATAATATTCAGCAGCAGCTGCCACAGCTGCTAACGAAAAACGTACATTTTTAAAATCAGCATGTTCGGAAAGGCGCGGGATCCCTTTCTCATTGTAGCCAAGGCATTAAACTTCGTATTCGTTTCGTTTCGACGCCGAACACTAAACAATTTATTCGAAGACGCCATCTTTCATTCTATTCTTTCGGCATTTGGGACCCATCGTCGCTTCTTTTTTAAAGGGGTTGGGGAACGCCTGCTGAAGAATATATTTTATGAAATGATCGTATCACTGGCTGGCCTTCTTTGCAATCTCATTTTTCATTCTAGGGATTACGCCGATTTTTTTCCTTGTGATGGGAGCAGAGTGTCGGGCTAAGTGAGGGTATTATTTGTGCGCAAACAATTTAACCCATCTGCTTTGTTTCGAGTTTCCTGACTTTACAAAAATTTGAAATATTATGGATTTGTAGGAATATATTATCTGAATAATAAAATAATGAGATTTGTAGAAATATTCCAGTTTTAAAGATTTTCTTTTTCTTAACTCTTAAGTAATCGGGGACCTTAAAATTACATTCATAGTTGGATTGGACCCAGATTTTATTTGACAAATAAAAAATTTAAAAATATATAAACCAGTATTTACTGCAAGAACATAATTATTAGCTTATTTGTGACGTCTCTCTAATTTAATTTTTAACATTTTTTACCTAGGTTATTTAATTCTCTCTTTATTTAAAATAATTCTCTCATTCTTTATAAATCACAACACATTCTAATAGAAGTTAGTTCAGAGACAACCAAAGAGACGCGCAACTATGTGTTATAAAACATCCTATTATTTTCCATCTTTGTCTCTCTTCGTGAAAGGTGAACGTGGATGGCGCAGATAGCGTTTGCCGCCATAATTCAAACCTCGTCTATTAAGCATTTAATGATTTATTTTAATTTAAATTAGCCGTTATGGAAGATTTTAATTATCACGGTACTATAATAATGTTCCAAAAAATATATCCTTTCGAGTAACACTTAAAATAAAAAAAGTTTAATGTTTTGCTGAAGATGCTAATATCGTTAGCGAAACAGGTATCCAGAATAAATGAAATTGATTTGGTAAAGTGGTAAACTGTTTTTCTACTAATTAGTAAAGAATAGATAAGTTGTGTTCTGTTCTATACTATAATAATAAATATACTGTTAAATTTGTATGTGTATAAAATACATATACACATGTTTTATTATTTATGATGGAGTATTTTTTTATTCAAAAAAAATTAATTAAAAGAATAAAACAGAAAGATTACAGCTAAATTTAAAACAGCAGCAAATAGTCAGCACAGATACTCCGAACAAATGTTATTCTTGTAATTATATTAAGTTTTATTATTAAAATTAAATTCATTTGACTATTTATGTAAGTCTTTTAATTTTTTTTTAAATGGTTTTTTTGCAAATCTCTTAATTTTTCCTTTTGAACCACCATGGTATACCTATTTTAACTACAGCCTTAACAATTACCTTAATGAATATATTTCACAAGTCAAAACACTAAAATCTGTATCCTACAAAGAACTACAAATACTAACTACTGTTATCAAGTTCATCTAAATTCAGTGGGTAATAAAATACGTAAAATTTAAGCACTCAATCAAAATCTCAACTAATGATGTAAAATAAAACAAAATTAATCAGCATTAACAACTATTCAGTCATATTGAAATTCACGTGTTTATGTTGAGCAGGGATTGCATTGTTGCCGTAATTAATTATAATTTTATAAATACTAGAGAATTGGACACAAGCTATCCCGTATTTTTGCATTCATTTAGACGAAGATGGAAGAATGTTTTCTCTTGAGTGCTCTGATAATTAAAGACATTTAGCATTGCGAAAGATTAGTATTGTGACGCCACCTTAGCTCGCCTTTCATAAGGGAAGAGAGAGACAACGAAATACTGTATATACAAATTAAAGAGAGCAACAACAATAGGATAAAAATTTGTATCTAGTTGCACGTCTCTTTGGTTGTCTCTGGTTAGTTGCTCTTCGCCTTTCATAATATTGGTCACGTCTGTCGTTCTTATTTTTTATTCTTACTGAAATCGGTTGACTCTCGTTCTCCGTTATTTCCTTAAATATCTAGTATTAATATAATTGGTAAGAATTTTAAGTGAAAAAGTGTTTTATTGGTCCTTCATTGAGAAAAAATAAGATTTGAGAGTTTAATTTGTATAAGGAAAAACTTAATAGTAACCAAAACCAGCAATATATCGAAGGTGGATGCGCTAATTTGGGATTAAATTAGCCACAATTGAACCAGCGACCATTTAACATCTTCGCTCAGACTATACGCCTTTTTCATAAGACTTATATTTATGAACATGTGAGTTTAGGCCAGCAATGCTAAACAACTTATAAAAAAATACCATAAGCCATTTTCTGGTATTCTTGGCTACAGTATACGCTACACACTTCTGATCTACCCGTCAATATCCGATTTTGTTATTTATTTAAGGTAATTATATTTAGCTTACACGCATCTTAAACCTTTTATCATAAGGCGACTTAATTTTTTTGCAATAGGTATGATACAAAAGTCATGAATCTGAAGAAGGCAAACATAGATGAAAATTCTGGCCTGTTAGGATTAAGAAGTTCCTTTAGAATCTCACTTTGATTGTCCCAACAATTGTAGTTTTGTGTTGCTCCAGTATGCATTTTACAATGTCATAACTTGTTATGAATTTTATTATGCATGGTTATATTCCACGACGTACAAAACACTGGTTGACATATTCGCTCTGCTAAATCAGTTGTTTTTTATGCTGAGCTAATATGGTCCTGGAGGTTGAATTCCAACATAAATTTTTCATATTAAGCGTATAAAATTATCTGGATGCGAAATCCGCAATCACCCTGGAACGAAAAAAGCATTTCTTTCAAGGTCAAGTAAGATCCAGGAATATAAGTTAAGTAATATGTTAATAATCCAAGAGTTTGCAGTTCTGAGTAAACTGATCAAATGCATTTTGATCATATTTGGTGCAAATTTATCTAGAGTTCTTGCTTCACTGGTATTCACGTCGTTAAAACGGAGACAACGAAGCAAGAATACAAAGAGGCTCTGGACGATAGTCGCTTAAAATATTTCTTCACTTCTTCCATCAGTAGCCCAAAGTTTTTTGAATTTACGGCGAGCCGCCTTGACCTACAGCTAGGTATAAGAGACTAAGTAATAAATATGTTTGTGATTTGAACAATGGTATCAAAAATATTTTGATCAATATCTCTAACACTCTAAAGTAGCAAAAGCTTGACGGGCATTTTCTTTTGTCTGATGCAAGAGAAATCATGTTGACAACTTCTTGTTCAAATATTTTTGGGAGGGCATGTTGTGCAAGTTGTACCATTTTTTTCATAATAAAAGAGTCGATGATTTTTTTTAATTATCTTAAAAGTACTCCGGAGTTTTAGGCTCAGTCTTTATTTCCTGTTGTTCTTCCTCTCATTTGTATTGTCATCGCCCTCTTTGCAATGGTCCGATCCTCTTGAAATCATTATTCTCAATGTGTATTTCATCATGCAACTGCTGTAATTTCTGGATTCTGTCACTGATCACTCGGTAATGTTAGTGACATAGCAAGGGGCAGACCGTCAGATTTCGCCTTGGACAAAATAAATGAGGGTAGGGGGTTGAACATGTAATTTTTTATGAAAATTTTTTGATTAGGTACAAAGCTGACAATTTGCACTAGTATAGGAGACGATATTAGAAAATAGCAAAAACATTGCCAGAAGTCTACGCGGAAGATAAAGGGTCGTCAGAAGTCGGTAATGTTGCAAAATTTTGTCACTAGGTACACTTCTGACATTTTGCATACTTATTTTATATTTCAAATTGAAATTAACTGCAAGTCGTCAGAAGTCCAGGTGGAAGAATAACGGAGATATTATTAATAATATGAGCATCGGCGCTCCACTCCCACCTTTATAATATCTCGTATTTTATTTTTTTTTGTCATCAGGTTCACTTCTGACAATTTGAGAACATAATTTACAATGTTTGAACATACTATCGCTCGACTGTCAGAAGTAAATTCGGAAGACATTGCTAATTATTAATAAATTAATAATTCAAAAAATGTGAAAAAAAATATTAATTTTATTTCACTAGAGATTTATTATTTATATTAAATATTTATTTAATTTTCATATTATTATATGATATTTGAATATACCGTTTTTTATAATAACATAACAATTGTTTTATTTATATGACTATTACAACATATATATCTAACATTAACCGCATACTTATTACTAATCAATCGCGAATATTAATACTAATTAATCTATATTCTTGCAAATACTAATATTGATCGAAAATAAAATTAGTCTGATCCATATTCCTCCATATCGTCATCAAATTCAAAGTCATCATCGCTGATATATGTGGTTTGGTCATCGTCAGCTGAAAGTACAAATCAGTAATTTAGTTAAATTTATAAATTGTCAAAAGTAAATTTAAAATTACCTTCCGACTGTTCACTGTCGGTGAGAATATCTTTGACTGATGGTGGCAATTGTGGTCCATCAAAGTCGCAACAAAGTTGCGTTTGTCCATATGTTGGAGATAAAATGTGCCCTCTCCATATGTTGACCTAATTCAACATAGCAAGGTGGCAAGCAAGAAGCATCGAGATTTTTCAATTGTTTTTTTTTTATTTTTTTTTATGTTTTATTGTATATTCGGTGAAATAATTCATATCGGACTTAATTAACTTTCTCGCATGATTTAATACCTTGACAAACGATTCAATGACGGAAAAAGTCTTCTCTTCATTGGCGCCTGTATTTCCTAAATTGTCGAATCCATTTTGATAGTCTATTGATTTAGAGTTAATAAGGACGTTATTTACCTTTTCTGTAGAATGCGGGATTATAATCGCATCCTGTCAAAGCGTGAAATCGCGGTAGTGCTCTGCACAAGTCTGATTCAAGGGATTCATGTAGCGCAATAATATCAATAACGTGACGCTCATCGGAAATACCACATTCGATCCATACTTTAGATTTAATTTTATGAAACTTACCTTTAATTAGTTAATTTACCTGAGACACTCCCAGAAGACGCCGATGAGTTCTTACTTTTTCAGGATGTGAATTCGGCATATTTTTGTAAGTACTTCTTTGGAATTGCCAAGAAATTTTTAGAACAAATTGAATGGTACCCATAAGTTTCATGCACATATTCAGGAAGATCAATGTCGCCGTATTTCATGTGCAACGCTTAACGAACACGTAGTTTGTCTTGACATTGTTTTAATTTTTCTTCAGTGAAAATTAATATTTTATCGGGCACATCCTTACATTAAAACACGCAGAATGTATACAAATTCATTTTGTATATCTTGTATTATTAATACTTAATTCAATACTTTATTCAATACAGAAACGCAAATATATTTGATGATGAAAACACGCTAACAATCTGTACGCTTCTATATCTTAAGCTAAACTGCCGGTCGTGCCCACATTCCTCCAAAATGCGTCACTCTCCCTTCAAACGAAAATAATGCCCTATGAAACATAGGGCATTATTTTCGTTGATGACAATATTTATATAATATATATTTCGTTTTGACGTTGATTACGGATAATAGACAGAGAAATAAAGAAAGACAGAGGGCATTAGAGCAGATGTTCAGAAGGGACCGTATACCTGGTTATGTACAACGAACTAAATGACACAGCGACAACGCTTTAGTAAAAAATTTCCAAATGGAAATGTAAAATTTTAACGGTATATTCAAATATCATATAATAATATGAATAATCAATAAATATTTAAAATCTCTAATGAAATAAAATATCTCCGTTATTCCACCTGGACTTCTGATGACTTGTCGTTAATTTTAATTTGAATTATAAAACAAGTATGCGAATATCAGAAGTGTACGTAGTGACAAAATTATTGTGAACATTTTTGCAACATTATCGACTTCTGACAATCTTCCGCGTAGACTTCTGACAAATTTTTTCCTATTTTCTAATATCGTCTCCTATACTAGTGCAAGTTGTCAGCTTTGTACCTAATCAAAAAATTTTCATTAAAAAATTACATGTTTAACCACCTACCCTCATTTAATCCGTCCAGGACGAGTTCTGACGGTCTGCCCCTTGCTATGTCAGTAATAATCGAGCCTGTATATAACAAAATTTC
Organism: Anthonomus grandis grandis; assembly: GCF_022605725.1. NCBI lineage: Eukaryota > Metazoa > Arthropoda > Insecta > Coleoptera > Curculionidae > Anthonomus > Anthonomus grandis. The sequence goes on from NC_065546.1 coordinate 11,004,269, forward strand.
ACGTTTACTGAATGACCAATAGACCTACGTAGCCAGCTCTTGGATGGATTTACCCCCTATGAACTGTGAACTACTAATTCTCGACCGACGGACGGTTAGGTACTGACTTTACTTATTGGCCTGATAGACCTTACCCGAATAATGGAAGGTTAATAAAGCAATGATAATAATTCTTACTAGTGAAGAAAGTTATAAGTTAATATCTGGTTTATCTCTAATATAGGTTTTTTTTAATTCGTGATAACTATAATTGAATTTTGTGAGAGCAACCAATTTGACTTTACTAATTAAGTGATTTAATATTTCACCAGGGAATTTAAAATGGGGACTTAAAAATAAATGTTTAAAATTTTATTGTTTTATTAGTTTTACCGAATTTTATTATCTTATAGATTTTTATATTTTACGAGCGTTTCAATGATGTATTTTTAATAATATTTTTTACATACATAAAAATCTAGTTTTACGTGAATAAATGAGAATGAATATGAAGTATTATTTTTAAAGGTAGTACGAAAAGTTAAACAAAATAGCTGCTTTTTACCCACAATTTCGCAGGTGAAATGGAACTAAAACTCAATTTGGACTCTATAAATAGGAACTTAGATAATTTGGTAGAAGTTCATAAAAATTTTAAGTTAGAATGCCAAATAAGTACTCTGCTGGTCTTGATGAAATACCAATAAACATACTCAAAAAAGCTAGTCACCATATAAATGTGCCTCTAGCTCACATAATAAATGCCTGTCTGCACATGGGAATCTTGCCATCTAAACTAAAAAAGTAGCAGGATGTAGAAAACTATCGACCAATATCTCTCCTTTCTTCAATATCAAAAATCTTTGAGCGAGTCATTTATATCCGTATTATGAACTTTTTAAAAAGGCAAACTATTCTTTCAGATGGCCAGTCTGGTTTTGGGCCCAATCATTCAACCCAGTTGGCAGTTTTCAAGCCTGTATCCTTTGTGATTGAAAATGTTGACAAAAAAGAAAAAGTTGCCGGACTCTTTTTCGATTTATCGAAAGCATTCGACACAATCAACCGTGGTCTTCTGCTGTCAATCCTTGAAAATTGTGGACTGAGGGGAAACTGTGCCAGACTTATAGCCTCTTATTTAGATCAGAGGGAACAAACAGTTTGCCTTGGCTCTGGTAATGGTACATATGTTGACTCAGCGTCATCCTTGGTGGTACAGGGAGTGCCTCAGGGTTCAATTCTAGGCCCATTACTATTCATATTATATGTAAATGGTCTCAGTGAGTGTTTTCCAGGGTGTTTTATCAACCAATATGCTGATGACACTTCCATAATTTTGTCAGAACATCTGATTGAAGAACTATCTGTCAGAGCTTCTCAGGTGGTAGATAGGATGCAGGAGTGGTGTGACAATCATGCTTTGAAGCTAAATGCTGATAAAACCGGGCTACTGACATTCTCCAAAACTTTACCTCAAAATTCCCTACTAGTAAAGTTTGAAAAAAAGTCTCTTCGAGAGGTAGCTTCCTTAAAATTCCTTGGTATACAAATTGACTCCTGTCTCACATGGATCCCACACATAGACACTCTTGGCAAAAAACTAAATAGTTTCTGGGCGTTAATAGGGCGTCTACGAGAAGAGCTTTCCCTAAATTGTCTAAAGCAACTTTACTATGCATCGGTCCAATCTTTAATCACTTATAGTGTGATTTTTTTGGGGATCTTCAACTGACGCCGTGTCAGTCTTTATAGCACAAAAACGCATCATAAGATGCATGCTCAGACTCACACCACAAACGTCTTGTAGGACTTATTTTACTAAGCTTGGTCTACTCACTGTTCCAGCTCTGTACATTCTTATATTAGCTATTTAAGCAAGGAAACACCTGCATCTTTTTCAAACTAATGAAGTTCATTATGCTGAGGGTATGTCTATTATGATAAGGGGGAGAGCTGAACTGAGTGTCCCAACTCATCACTCTGCCTTTTTTCAAAGCTCTCCTGCCTTTGCTGCTATTAAAACATATAATAGATTACCTCTCGCCCTACGGCAAGAGAAAAATATCATGAAGTTTAGGAAAGACACTGCAAGGTATCTGTTGGGCAAGTGTATCTATAGTTTCGATTTACAATTTTAAATGTGTATGATTAATATTAATATTATGATTAATATTAAGGGTTTGTTTACTAGTTTATTAATCTTCATAATGTATCATACTTGAGATACAAGTGGTAAGGCAATGCACCCATTATTATGTCCAACATTATCTTTTTGTTCTTTTTGTTCTTATTATTTTTATTAGCAGTATGTACTATGTAGATGTTATCAAATTTTAATTTTGTTTGTTTTATGACGTTGCTATTGTCTATTTTAATTAGATCTTGAAAGCAATAAAGAAATTATTATTATTATTATTATTATTATTATTATTATTATCTTTTACCTTTTTAAAATCCTTAACTTGTGAACTAATATTTTATATTTATTTTGAATTCTACTTTATAAAAAAAAAAAAAAAACAAAATTAATTACAAAAATGTTGAAACTAGTAATTATTTTCTAAAATATTTTAATAGTGTACATTTTTCAATGCTAATAACTAAAAAATATTATTTTGAATTTTTTAAACATAATTTTATCAAAAAATAAAATAAATATTGAAATACTAAATCAGAAATAATAAGAAAAAACCCAGAATATTATTTACTGATACCTATATTTACTTTTTCGCTACATCCTCCTTATTAGAGCAACATTTTAAATTTACAATACACCTCATGTATATTCAATAAGAAGACCAATAAAAATAACACTCATGTATCTTCAAAAACTACAAATCATTCACCCTTAATTTAATTTCTAAATAAAGCAGTTTTAATATTTAAAACCTTTTTTTTTAACTAATGAATGTTGACTTTCTGCCTTAATTAATCCGCTTAAATTTTTCCACGAAAAATAGAGTGCCCTATTTTCCAGACTGTAACAAACTCTACTTGTGTTTTTGCAAATGGCAATCGGAGTTAATTACCAAATTCAGTCACGATACCCACGTGCACATTCTACATTCTGAAAAAAGTTAAATGTAGAGAAATAGAGTCAGATAATTATTTACAATCAATGCTTTTAGAAAATAGTTAAAATTTCGTTAAAAGAGTATTTTAAGCACATAGCAATAATAAATATTTTTTATTTGTTAAAATAAGTTAACAAAAATCAAACAGTAGTAGCCAAAAGTATGCAAATAAAAGGCCGAAAAATTCTGATTCTGGTCTTAACATTGTAACCTATACTTTATTAAGAAAAATGTATGACTAATAACGCTTATTGACTAGTTATTTATTTAGTTTTTCTTTTGAAAGCAAACAATTTATATTCAATCATTTGATGAAGTTCCAAATTTCAAACCTAATTGTTTATAATATAAGCAATATAAGTATATGGTATATATACTTATATTGCTTATATAAGTATATATACCATATTATATATATAGTAATACAAGTATATGGCAAAAAAAACATTTTTTAATTTACAGAAAAAAAATAGTAATCTAAAAAAATTTATAACAAAACAAATGCTCAATCCCTATAATCCCTAACTGCAATAAATAATCTAAGAATCATAACTAAGTACTAAACCTATACCTGTTGAGTCATTAGCCGTAAGATTATGTTTTTACGAAAAGTGTTACAGGATAGTCGATTTAGGTCTAAATTTAAGAAATTTATTTGATATATATTGTAAGAAAATAATTATTTAAATAACTGTCTTTTATTCCTCAGAATATACATAATGTTTCTTTTTAAATGGTGTAACATAAATTAAAAAAAAATCTGGTTAAGATAAAACGGAATTCGATTCTCAATATTGCGCCAGCCAAATTCGTAAAGTTTATATTCGTGATGTTATAACGTATTACGGTTTTACGCACGAATGATAAATATTAATCGAAACTAAATAAAAGGCATGAGTTTTGTAGCCTTTGAAGTCTACCCTTATCCTGATACCTAATCAAGACACCAGGCATAAAGCACATTACAGTAATTAGGCTGTGAAAGTACCAATGAATCACATGAAAGCTTTTTACTATCCACACTTAAATAGTACCTATGCAAATACACTAATGATAGGCACAATGCTTTAATTGAATGTAAAATCTAAACGTCTAAATAATATAAAAAAGGGTCCGAAAATACTACCCTAAAACACACCACTTTTAGCTTTTAAGAGTTATTCGTTTTAACATGCTGAATGCGGTTATTAAAATAAGATGCTATTAAATTAATAGCAGTATTAGAAACGCCAATATAATGGAAAAGCGGCTCTAAAATTGAGTGGCTAACGAAATCAACAGCTTTAGTCTAGTCCTACAATATTAATGCAGAGATTTTAGATTTGTCCAGAAATCGAGTTATGTCATCAGTAACACCTGTCATGGGCAACCGTTCTGAATTCAGGTTGTTTAGATGCTTAATAAATAAATAATAAATGCTAAATATCATTGCTATTAAGTATTTTAGAGATAGTAAAATACGAATTAAGCTGATTAAATTCTATTGGATTATGCACTTTCGCAATGGCAACACAGAGGCTTCCTTTAAACATCTGGGAAAGTAGTTTCCGTTAATACATTCGTTAACTATGTGTAAAATAGAGGGCATATTGTGAATTAACATAACACATAGATTATTTACTCCAAATGCTTTAGACTTAATACATAATAAAATTGTAGAAATGTATTATAATCAACCTGATGAAATATTTAGTTAAGATTAGTAATTAGTATAATTAGAAATATAAAAAATAATTAATTTATCACAATTAACGATATTTGTCACTTTGGTCCTGTCTATGAAATATGAATTCGCACCACTTATCCGCTAGAGAATTTTTAAATTTGTTGTTGTAAAAAACCCCTTTGTTGCTTTTTACAGTTGCTTATATAGTAATTTCATTTAAGTGGCAGTTTAGTTCCTTAGAATCTCTCTTTTTTGAACAACGATAGTTCTAATAGGTGACTTAGGTGAAGTTTAATTATGTGTCAACATATATCAAGAGTTACTTATTTTATTTGATATTACGTCACTTATAGCAAAAATCAATTTAGAAATTACTATCTCACACTGTCTAAAATTTAAAAGACCAAAAAAATAGACTTATTTACGTATTTAAAAGAAATATGAACTCAAATCTATAATGATACCGTTCAATATACTTAATTTAAGTTCAATAAGTTTTAAATACAATAATTTGCTTGAGGTATAATATATTTTTTATATACCTAGGAGCTAAGGTTTAATCTCTGAGCTCGTTTCTTCTTTTCAGTACCCTACCTTTGTTATGAATATTAAAATTAAAAAACGATAAAAACAACGAGAAGACCTACTTTTTAAAAAATACCTAATTTGAAGCAACGTTTCGATAGTTATATATATCTACTACCGTTATCATGGTAATTAAAGTAAAATTAAATTAAATATAAAAAAATATACATATCTTTTAAATTTCCTGCTATATAATACTTCCTTTAAAAGTCCTTCCTTATTGGACAAAACTTTAAAGACTTTTTTATATAATTTCACGCTTTATTAATAGTTTGTCAAACTTAGGTCTCCTCGTTGTTATTATCGTCTTTTAATTTTAATTTTTAAAACAAAGTTAGGTAGGATATTGAAAAGAAGAAACGTGCTCAGAGATTAATAGATCTATTATATCTCAAGTATAAGTCTATTTTCTTCGTCTTTTCAATTTTTGGGCTTGTGAGATAGTAATTGATTTTTGCTATAAGTGACGTAAGACCCAATAAAATAAGTAACTCATTATGAATTCGTCACAATAATACAGATTTTAACATATATCAAATTAAATGGAACAGCTTTCAAATCCTCTTATTGTTTACATTTATATTTTTTAAGAGTCTTTAAGATAAAATTTGCGGTCGCACAACAAATCCAGTAACAATAAATTATTGAAAAACTCCCAAATGGTCAGAAAATGTAGGGTTTATAGTGCCTGATTTTAAAATACTATGATAAATATGATTTATAAAAATAAGTGTATAAATATGTGTAACAATAAGTGTCAACGGTAATATGAGTAGGCTCCATTATAATCACAAGATTAAACTAACTTACCTGAAGTGAAGTTCAATCTTGATTATATGAAGCCTCGTTGAAGTTAATAAGTCAAGTGTAGTACCTTTGTTCTTACGTCATCGATCACTAATTTTAAAGCCAAAACCGCTGATCCTGCATTCTGGCATCCGCTGCTTGGTTCGCGCCAGGTTCCTCAAACTAATTTAAAAGCCTTATTTGTTGCAATCCTTAAATTGTCTGAGGGAAGGTCGGGACCCTTATTTACTTCAACGAGGCTTCATATAATCAAGATTGAACTTCACTTCAGGTAAGTTCGTTTAATCTTGTGATTATATTCCGCCTCGTTTCGTAAATAAGTCAAGTGTAGTTATTTAGAGTTGGTTGTAACAATAAAATGCATAGTATAGAGAAAAAACTTATATTTTTATATAAGGGCAAAAAAAATATCTAATTAAAACCAAAATATAATAGTTTAATAATAAATGCTTATTATATAGCTTTTTTAAGAAAAAAACAAAACTTAGCATAATAATTATATTCTAATATAACCACAAAATTATATTTGAAGTATAGTTTCAGCGAAAGTAGAATTTGAAAGCAAAGGTCTATTATAAGCTGTGGTAAACATCTGGGAATTTTGAGACCAACCAGTAGCCAATCTAATTGTGTCATAATTCAGACCTTTGCGCGTTGCAGCAGATGTGCCGCGTGTCGGGTACTATACCCCGAAAATTTATTGACGTCAATGCCACTTTTACTAAGAACCGTCTTAATCCATCGACTAAGGGTATGAGTACTGGCCTTATGGAAAGGTTTTTTAAACGTAATAAAAAGAGAACTTTCCTTTCCTCGGATATTTTTTGTTTGCTCCAAATAAAGTAAAAGGGTACGCGCCACACAAATAGCTGGGTCAGAATTTAGATAGGGGAGTAATAGCAAAGGTTGAGGTTTATTTCTAGCGGAAGTTTTAATCCTTTGGGGTATGGTAATCTCTATGTTTTTGTCACTTTTATGGATAAAAGGAAGTTCTATCAGAGCCAAAGTTTGCAGTCTTTGGCCTGTTGCCAGGGCCAATAACGCAACAGTTTTATGCGTGAGAAGCTCCAAGCTAATACTTGTGGTATCAAGTGTTTTTAAAATACTCTAAAACTATACAAGGGTCCCACGTATTTTCATATCTTGGAGGACTTGGCCGTAACATAACGTTTTAATCGAAAATCTCTGAGCTAATGCGGGCCCAGATATTTGTGCTATAGCAGATCGGAAAGAATCTATAGAGCTGAAGGATACGCCTCTATTAAACTGTAGAGTCAGAAATTCCAAGGCATCTACCACAGAAATCACATAGGGATCTATGTTTTTTGGAGGAACAGAATTCCCACCAAAGCTTTAATCCACAATTATATTGTCGCAAAGTCGTATTCGTTATAGAAGCCATACAAATATCTAAACTTCCGTCTGGTACTTGACCCCTTTGTAGAGCTTGCCTGATAAGTGACCCGCCATCAGGGCAAAGGTTGGTGTTAGGGGATGAGATATTCTGTCAAAGGAAAGTAAATTTAATTTAGGGTTAAATATAATGGGTTCTGTAACTAATAAAGACATAAATATGGGATACCAAGGTTGCGAAGGCCACAAGGGAATAACCATAATGCCCTCCCCTTGATCAGAAATAATATTTTGCAACTTAGGTAAAATTAAAGCAAATGAAGGAAAAGCATTAAAATAAAAACTACTCCAATATAATGTTAAAGCATCAAATGCTTCAGGGTCGCGCAACCATGATACATATTTTTGACATTTTTTATTAATCCTACTGGCGAATAGGTCAATATCTGGGGCTCTAAAAGCTCTAACAATTTTGTTAAACGCTTCCCTATTAAGACTCCATTCTGTATCGACATGCACATAACGTGATTCCTTAGCGGCCTTAATGTTATCTTTGGATTTTATATAAGAAGCGACTATAAAAATATTTTTCTTTTCACACCATTGCCATATTTTACGGGAAAGGGTATTTAATTGTGGATATCTGACACTACCCATCCGATTAATATAAGATATCGCGGTAGTATTATCCACTCTACATAAAATAGAGCAATGTGAAAAACCTGAGACAAAACATTGAAGGCCAAACAAAACGGCTAATAATTCCAAATAATTTATGTGATACTCCTTTTCCTTATCCGTCCAAAAACCCCTTGAACTTTTATTATTACAAAAAAACCCCCAAACAGTATTTGACGCGTCAGAGAATATTTCCAGACTGTAATTATCACATCTTATGGAATTTTTACCAAATTGCAAATTTTTTAGCCACCAACGTATATCTGGCATTAAAATTTTGGAAATTTGCATAATAGCATTGTAATTTCCATTGCTGTTTTTTAAGGCTAAGTATTTTTCTCGCTCCTACAGTTTACTATATAAATAACCATATTTAATGACCCTGCATGTGGACACTAATAGACCCAGAATACGAGAAAAATATCTGATTTTACATTGTTTTTTATTTTGAAATTTAAACAAAAGTGTTCGTAACTTTAGCCATTTTTCAGCTGGTAATGAAATTGTCATATCGAGAGTATTATATTGAAAACCTAAATAAGCACACATAGTATTAGGTATAAAAACACTCTTATTGTAATTTATGAGAAATCCCAAGTATTTTAAAATATTTATAGTGTCGGAAATATTATCCAAGCACTCAGCATAAGATCTGCCGAGCAGTAAAAAATCGTCTAAATAAAAACAAGATACATGGCCCCTATTTCGAAGAAATGTTATGACAGGCTTAATGAGTTTTGTGAATAACAATGGAGCACAGTTTAAACCGAAACATAAACAATTATACTGAAAAAGCTGATTGTCAAATGTAAACCGCAAATATATTATTTATATATATTATAAGTTTTTTCAATTGGAATAAGAAAATAATATAAATAATAACTTTGCCATAAAGCAATTTTTTGTAAGTAACCTAGTAACAACTTTTGTGTCCTCTAATTTAAAATGGTTAGTTTTGACAAAGCTATTAAATTTTTTAAAATTTGATATCAATCGAGAGGAGCCATCTGGTTTAGGAATAAGAAAAATAGGTAAAATATATTGACCTTTGCTAGATTCAACTTTTGAAATAACATTATTTTTAAGCATTTCAGTAAGGGTGTTACGAATAATTTTATATTCTTTTGACGACCACTTTTGAGGAATAGGAATGTTTACTTGTTTCGGGAGATGTAAAAATGGAATTTTATAACCTTTAAGCCAAGATAACACAGTTTTATCTTGGGTTATATTTTTATATCTAGAGCGAAAATATCCTAATCTACCCGCTGCATTAGGGCATACCTCTAAAGCTGCGATGTTTCCCCACATTCTCGGCTTTTTCTCGATGTTTGTAGGCTGGCCGGTGTACATTGCGACTGTATCGGCTGGTAGGAGCTGCTGCTCGGCAACGTCCAATCACTGGTGCTCCCTGATGTTTGTTGTTGTACTTGATTGGACTCCTGGAGTTTAAAGGACCGGGAGATTGTTTGGAAACCAATTTGAACTTGTAGGTCTTTATATTATGCACAAAATATGAGGTTTTTTACTAATTATAACCTTTAACCTTCAACCTTTAATTTTCCAAAAAATTGCGTAGCATTGTTATCAACATTATTACTAAATCAACTCTCAGTAACTGCAATAAAGCTACAGCCACTTTTAAAATAATTATTTTTAAAGTCAAATAATTCAACTACATTTAAAATATTAATATTTTTCTACGACTACGACTATGTAAAACATTAAAAAACGTAATGTATTTATCAGTGCCATATTGTTTGAAAAGTAATTTAACTTAAATATCGGATTTCCCTTAATTTTCGGGTAATGGAGCACACAATTGAATCCACCGATCCTTTCAAATTAACACAGCAAGCCCCAATAATATCATTAAGCCTATTAGCTGAAAAATCTTGAGAACTTTAGTTTATGGCTTAGAGGGACAACAAAAATATTAAATCCTTTGCTGAAAATGCAGTGCTAGTCTATTTTAAATAATTTTCGAAAAAATATTAGCTCGTCTACTATTTGGTTCGAATATTCAATGTTGAAAAGTACGCTAAAGATAAAACGGAATGTCGATTGACGTCGATCATGTGGAATTGGTTTCTTTCGTAAAGAGATAATCTTAAAATTATGATTCAAAGAAGTTCAAAGTTCTCACTGAAATCGATTTCCTTCGGTTACTATCTACTACTTCAGATTATTAATATTTGCTTATTAATGTCCTTTTCTCCGATAATAATATTAACAAATGAGAAACTAATATAGTAAATCTTAACTTCTTAAGCTGTCATGGCAATTGCATTAACTGGAGCTTGTGAGCGTAACGAGGATATCAAAGACTTCTATTTAGCAATACTGATGAAAATAAAACACATAAAAACGAAAGTACCCAGATTATTTACCATTAGAAGTATGTACTTTTTGTGAATTTACAACAAATATCTTAGTCATTACCCTCAAAATATAACAAAAAACGGTTTTCTTAATTATCGCAATGATAAATGCACAAAACAAGTGGTTAGTATCGACAAAATAGGAAGCATGACAAGAAAAGTCGTCGAATTTCTAAATTTTCCAAATTTATAAAAACACACTCAACATTGCTTTTGGCGATAATTAACCACATCCAATGCAGGGGACAACTGGCTCCCTTTCAAGTACCATGGGGGCTGACTTTGTGCTGTGCCCAAAGGATATATTTGCGAGTCCGTTGAAAACGAAATACAAATATTTTATAAAATAATTGAACCTATGGAGCCATCGTTGTCCAACATTTCCTCAAAGATCCATTTGAAACTTTTGTCAAGGAATTAGCCAATAATTTTCATCTGAATATTTTCTAGATATTACAAAAAATTATAAAAATATTAGGGATAATCCTATAGTTAATTTTAAAAAAAACCACTCCTATGTTACCATAAATTATAAGCTTATTAATTAATTAAATTTTGTTGGTATTTCAAACATGTAGAAAATAGAAAACTTGTTCAGCTGTCATTGTCATAAAATAATATTGTTGGAAATTTACATGAATTAACAAAGAATGTTTGTTATTTCGTATTATGCAGTCGTAGAACAAGTATAGTGTGCACATATTTGAAATTGGCTCTTTGCACACTAATGTGACTTATGGCATTCGCTTATAAATAAACCGTTAGACCTGTGAGCACGGAGCTTTTACAAATTTATTACACAATATACTGTTGGATGTTAAAGTTTTTACTATTTAAAAAACTTACTTTAGCCTTTACATGACCTTCAAAATAAGTAACCTCACTTAAAACCAAATAGAGCCAGGTAAACTGATCGTCATAAATAACTTGCTACTGAGTCATTGTATACCAGATAAAGTATTTTGGGAAAAAATTAGGTTCCATAGATTGAAATGTTACCCTGGATATCAAAAAATTTATATAAAATAGCTTTAGTATTTTTGATTAAAAAATGCCTCAGTCATGTTCTGTAAAGATAACATTATTACACAAACCACATGGCGTACACAAAATATATAGCGCTTCGACAGACAATGTTAATCCATATCCAATAGAGCACGCTGCCGGGTTTATTACAAAAATATGTTCCATAATCACTGTGTATTAAAGTTTAATTAAATGGACGGCTGCCGGCGGCTCTGTCGACATGAATAGTTTATGATTTATGGCCATGTTAGGGCATTATGGAACCAGCCGTCCGGGTATTACGCTGCGTGTAATAGCGTAATGTGGCCAATGAAACTATTGTTTTGATGTTAAGGAAGACCAAACCATTACCGAGTCTGAAGAAATTATGATTCAGCTTTAGGCGGTAATAGAACAAGATTATTTATTTACAACTTTTATCTTAGGTTTTCTGCTGGGTCTACAGCCTTATCTTTTGTAGCCTATTCTTTTAAACAAATCTGTCTTCATAATTGTTTCTCATATAGATCAAATGTTATTGCCCGATGGTACCAAGATGCACTGAGGCCCTTGTGGTGTCATTTGAACTTAAACCTGTATGTGTTTAATCCTCTGATGTAATAGAAAAGTCTGTGTATACTTTTGGTAGATAATGACTTGTTTAACACTATATATCGTAATGTAGGTTCACTTAAAAATAGCTATAAATACTTAATCTAACTCACTACATTTAAAAAAGACATATAAAAAATATGCTACAAGAATAAAAAATAACTTCCAAAATTCTGTTATCAAAAAAAAATATATTTTAATAATCGTGGAAACAAAAATGCCTATTTAAAAAAATATAAATGCCATAAAAACATAAAAACGATATAAAGTCATAAAAACGATTATAATCGCCGAAAAGCCTAAGATATTAAAATTGCTTCAAAAAGCTGAAAAAAGGAAAAAATTATTGCCATTGAGTAAAAAATATAAATTGTTATTTTTATTTCAGGCAAATACCTGAATTTATGAAGGTCACCAAAATAAAAACATTTTCATATTGCTTCTTTTGAGTCCTTTTTAACATCCAACGCATGTATCAAGTTTCTATCAGACCAAGTAATTGCTAATACATTGATTTTTATTATCCTCTAAAAATATATTTGTCGTGCCAATCCAAGCAATTTGGATGTTTCGCAAAAGAGCATTATCGGGACCCCGTGGGATGTGCCTCTGGTTCAATGTTTTACTGGGCTCCATCTAGACGACCCGGAGAAAACTCAAATAAAAGTTATATGTTGTCGTAAGTAAGTAATTAAATTATCTGATAATAAATTTATGACTTGCTTTATTTTAATTAAAATCGAACTGAAAAACTGTATAAAAAAACCGCGGAAAACAGTTTCTATAAAACATAACAAACAACATGTTATGCCGTGGGAACAAAAACAAGCATGTTATCTGACGCTTGAGGGTGAGGTTGCAGATACCTCTTGTATAGGGTGTGATACACCCCTAAAAACTTTTAATATAAAGATGGGTCGATTTATATTATCATCTTAAAACTCAGATCACTTTTCAATGCTTTGAAAAGTTTACTTTAAAAGTAACTAGTATTATTACTTTACAAATAATTGACTTTCGATTCAGTTTAATAATAAAAAGTAGCACTTTTTTCTTTAACAATGATGTACAACATAGGTGAACGTGTAGACATATTTTCATTTATTCTTCTCAAAATTACTGTTTCTTAAGGACGTTTTGATAACAGGCATCCAGATCAAAACGTAGCGGAGTTTGTTTACCAACTAGTAGCAATTTCTGGTTACAAATTTGAAGACACTGATTCTGTCACGAATAAAAAGTGAAATCAACTAAGTTTAGTAGACTAAACGCTGGCAATTCAAGTTCTGGGTCAGCTTGCAATAAATTAAACCCTATCAACTCGTCAACCAGCTGTATAGATTATCTCGTTAATCGATAAGAAAAGTACTTTCGTAAGTTTTGTCCTTATAAACTGCATGAACTTGGTGACGATATCCCAGATAGAAAAATCCAGTTTTGGGAAATAGTGAGAGACCGAATTACGGCAAATCCTCGACTAATAAATAATATGTACTTCAGTGATGAGTGCACCTTTTATTTAAATGGACATGTCAAAGCAAAACTGTCGTTACTAAAATGACGAGAATACGTGTAGGTTTTAGATGTTTGGGCTGTAATATTGGAGACGGTATTATCGTCCCAATATTTATACTAGGATATTTAAATGGCGACAGGTATGCTGATATGCTACATAGGTCTATCAAAACACTAATAGTGCCGACATTAGAAAATCAGAGGGAAATTTAAAAAAATGTACCTTTAAGAGAATTCTGCAATTCTAGTAATCAATATGATGGAGAACCTTCTCATGTAGGTACCGTTATGGTAACGTTGAAAAGCATTTTTCAAGAGCTTCAATATAATAGATGACTAGACTCCTCTTTCTATTTAAGATTTTAGGAGTGTACTTTCTGTCCAAGGGGTTACATATAAAGGTGATATAATATTTTTATCTTCGTTCCCTCTTCGCGTTATATATACCATTTTTAGCACATTTTTCTTTAGTTTTTCGTTCTAAATATGTGACCAATTCAAGTTTTTAAACTGTCACCCTATATATACATTTTTAATTATTGTTAATGACTTAGATTTAGACTTTAGATAACTATTAGGAATTTGAACACGTTTTGCAGGATCAACTACCTGATGTCAATCATAATCATTATGGATAATAATTTTAAAATAATCGTTTATTATAGGTTTTAAGAGACTGGTCTGGAAAAAAAGGAATGATATAAATTTTGTACTGATTATATTTAATTATTGTGGTGTGTTTATGATTCTGATACTTAATCCATCCAGTCCATCTCAACCTACTACCAAATATTGAAGGTACAAATACTAATCAAAGATATTTTTATTTGATCATTGATCTTTTGCGTTATTGAAAATAAAGGGTTAAGGAGCGTATTAAGGATTATCTTGTCAAATAATGTCAGTAAGTTCTGACTGCTACGTATTTAGAACTCCTATAATAAATTTGTCCTGATTAAAGGCTTGATGAGCTAAGGAAGTAATTTTTGGTATTTTCTATTTAGAGTAACATCAGTTATAATAGGGTAGAGTTGGGACAGATGACGCACCTTTTTTTGTTGCGTGATAAAGTTTATAGTTCTAACATTGGGAGACAGTAAATAAAAACCCTATTTAAATATTTAAATTTATATGTGAAAAATTTATTATTTGGATTTAATAAATCAAGTTTTCCTGCCAATAATTTTTTTTTCCTTATTATGTATTTGGCAATCTCACCCATCCTATATGGGTGTGTTGACGCCGACCGGGTGGGTGTCATTGCTTATGAGCTTTATACATAATTTTAAAAAAAAGTGAAATATGTGTAAGAAAAATGTAAGTATTAAGCTCACATTAAATATAGGTAGCTTAAATAAAATCAAAAAGTAACAGAAGGAATTCTAGATAATATGATATAAATATTAACATGACTATTTTTTTAAAAACTAGTTTAGCACATAACATGTTGCACATGCAATGTTGTTCATATGAGGTGCAGGAAAAAGCATGAACCCATCTCTCACATTTAACACATTTTATCCAGTCTACAGTGGTTGACTGGTCGTACTTTTCTAAGCAACCAACACATTCATTCTCATCAAAAATCTCGTCAACGGTGGAATCATTAATTAAAAAATCATCATTATTATCTGATGATGACGACTGACTTTGAACTAATTTGCGTTTGGCAGAATTAAGAGCACTCACGCGAGAAAGTGAGAGTGCTTTTTCTTTTTGTTGGTTTTGCTTCTGTTTTTCTAATTTTATGGCTTCAAGCTCTAGTTTTTTGAATCTCTTCTCTTTTTTTTCCAAAATGGTAATGGGGCTAGTTAGGTCTTGTGCAGACTGTTTTCTTCTTTTTGGATTCTTTGAAGCTACGATCTTGGGAACAGGAAAAAAATCTTCTAAAATCTTTGAAGGCGTCCTATCTGATGTACAAGCGACAGGCACTGCAGAATGATTATCCAATGTCTTAAGAGGGAAAGAGTTTGAACTTGTCAATGCTACATTGGGTGTTAATGTGGATTGAGGAGGACCAGGTTCTGAGCGTTCACTTGGTAAATTTTGAGAAGGTAGTTTTCATCGGCAGCAAGAAAAGCATGATCTGGGATAGCAGATGGTTTCAAGGGGTAAATTTCTGTAGCACGAAATCCTGATATTCCAATCTCAGTTGTTGCTGCACGTGTCCAAGAATCAGTAAGAAGTTTCCCAAAATGTCTACGTTTGCCTGGATTTGCCCTTATAAATTAATCACATGCACGTTTAAAGTAACTTTTTAGTGGCTTAAAAAAAGAGCGATCAAGGGGTTGTAAAAAATAGGTAGTATGGCTGGGCAGGCACAATAATAAAATGTCATTTTCCAGGGCAGTTTCTAGCACTTCAGAGGAGTTCATATGAGAACCATGACCGTCTTAAATCAGGAAGACACTTTCCAGCTGGCTTCCTGGGTATGAAGTGATTTGTCAGCCGATCCATGAACAGCTCTTCACAAATATAAGCAGATTTTTTTCTCATTTTAATTATGGCTCCGGGCGGCATATTTTCTTCTCAAACTTGTTGCTTGTTCACCCCCTTAAAAATACAATATGGTGGTAAAAATTAACCTTCTTTCTCCTCTTTCTTGACCTTTAATAACATGAATACCTTTACTTCCTTTTAGGATCATTGTTAAGCTGCAAGCCACTTTCATCCATATTAAAAATATTCAAAGGCTTATTTAGCAAATCATTATCTGTTAACATTTTTGATAATAATTGAAAATAATTATTAACCTCTTCTTTGTTTAGCCCTTGAGGTCTTGCTCCTTTCTTATAGAAAGGCTCTTATTTCGATTTAAAAAAAGTTTCAACCAATCTTTTCCGGCCATATGGGCTTGTGTATTGAACCTACTTTTGAAACCCAACGATTTTGCTAAATTGTAGGCTAAAATTCTAACAGTTGTTCTTGTTGGCGCAAATCCAGAATTTTGTAGCTTTTTAATATGCTCACAAAGCTTTTTTTCAACATCCTCCCCCAAAAGTGATTTTCCACCCATTCTAGCCTTCTTAAAATCGTTTTTGTGCATTCTAAATTTTAACGTTCTTTCAGGAATATAATTTTCTCTTGCAGCCTTATTGTTTCTGACTCTTACAGTTTCTACAGATTTTAGCAGTTCTTCTTCTGTTTATTTGCCTCTTGAACTTTTTCTAGGACCGTAAAATATTGGAACTTTGAAGGATCTGAAAATAAACATTAGCTTAAAAAAGTAAACAGTATCACAGATGTGTGGGAGAGATGACGCACCTATATTATTCAATATGTTATGAAGTAAACGCACGCGCCTTAATATAAGCACGTTACTAACATAACCTAGTTTTTCCTACGTCAAGTATTTTTTTTGGTTATTTACGAACTTTGGTTAAAATAAAATATTTTTTAACATGTTTCGAAACTTCGTGGCACTTACCAATTAGAAAAATTGTACTGCACCTATATTTTAACGCCTTTTTATTTGAAAAAAAAGAGAAACCGAAAACAGTACCAGCTCTACCACATGGCATGCACGACTAATAAATTGGGTATGGTTACACCGTAATTTTGGCTCTGCGTCATCTGTCCCGGTGCGTCATCTCTCCCGACTTTACCCTACATATAATTATGGTTATTTAGTTTAAAGACATTACCAACTAGTAGATTAAAATCATTAAATTATTTTTTAAATTATTAATTAATAAAATTGTTTAACTATTTCTATAACCATATCCAAAATATGGCAAAGGTTTTAAAGAAAGTGGGAAAAATATCAAAGAACGCATTGTAATCAAATAATTTTTTATGGAAAGAAAATAAATAACTAACGGGTATTTAAAGCCTTAGTAGCCTATAGGGTGTTATTTATGGATGGCCAAACTCAAGGAGGTAATTCTATGAGTAATTTTAAGATGAAAAGTTCACATAAGCATAGGTCTAAAAATGCTTCATTTTCAAGATACAGGGTGTCAAAACTTTTTAAAAAAATAGTTTTTCCAAAATATCTTAATGAGCTTTTAGTCGATTTTGTTTACATTTTAAAAATCATATTTTTAGATCTCCCTTTAAACTTTTATTTCAGCAAAAAATTTTACAATAAATAACACCAGACTTCTATAATAGTTACTGAAAATGCCCTCCTTCAACCTCAATGCAAACATTAGCTCGTCTTAACATTGATTGTGGAGCTCGTTGAAATATTCCCGGCGTATGTCTTATCTGATCACATGAATCCCGAATCCGTTAAGTTAATTCTTTTTCAGTGTTGACTAGAGTTTTGTAAACGAGGGACTTTAAATGCCCCCAAAGAAAAAAATCTAACAGATTTAAATCCGGTAACCTGGATAGCCATAACTGTGGATCTGCGCGGCCCATCTATTTTTTCCAAAAGCTGAATCGAAAAATTGGCAAGATACTATGCCGAAGTGACGTGGAGCCCCATCATGCATGAGCCACATTGCTTCCCTTACTTCCAGCGGGATATTTTCTAATAGTCCTGGTAAAATAAATTCAAAAAATTACAATATTCTTGACCATTTAATCCCGGTGGTAAAAAATGAGGTTTAATGAGAAAATCATCTACAATACCAACTCAAACATTCACGGAAAACTGTTGCTGAAAATTAACTTCTGTAACCGCATGGGGATTATTGTAAAAGTTCCTAATTTAATTTCGAGAAAAACACGCTTCATCGGTAAATAAAATACGGCATGGAAATCTTCGAAACGCTACCTGTTGTTGCAAAAGCCAAGTACAATAAACGACTCGTTGGGGAAAATCGGCAGGTAATAACGCTTAAACATGCTGTATGTAGTAAGGATACAGCTGATATTCTCTTAAAACTTGCCATAGAGTAGAAATATTTAATTGTTCTGCAATTTTGCGTGTACTTGTTTCGGGGCTACGCTCAACTTCATGTAAAACCGCTCATCAATCTTTACTTTTACAGCAGCCGACCTTTGAAATGTGCCTAATTCGCACAGCCCTTGATGTATTCTTACAAATTTTTGTCTATTTGGTATAATGCGATGAGGGTATCTTTTTTGATAAATGTGCCTAGCCGCTCTAGAATTGCCTTCAGATATTCCATAAATAAAATGCATATCGGCCCTTTCTGTGTTTGTAAATTGAATTATTTTCCAATATATTAGTAATTTTATTAGCTTAATACTCTTTGAAACACTTCATTGTAATGGTTATGTACGCACTGTTTTAAGTAAGTTATGTCAAAGTCAGATTTGTTTAAATAGTAATTGTTTTTCCCTCCATGTCTCTCTTATTTTTTGTTACTGTTAAAACATTGCTGTCGTAAATTATTAAATTATGCGATTATTTTATGTTAATTTGTCCTATGGAAATTAGTTTTAATCTGTGTGAAAACATTCAAGCGACGACTTTTGTGTAATATTATTTGCTTAATTAGTTTGGTGGTTCTAATATTTTATTATGTTATTTTCCCGGGGACATGTAATAAAGTGTTTTTAATTTTTTATCTCGCAAACGAAGAGATATATGTAAGAAATTCAGGAGATAAAAAACTTGTATTTTTACCTGCTTAATACGAAACAAATAAAAACATTAAAAAAAAGTCTGTGGCGCATAATTTTGCATAAAACGCATAATAATGTTAACCTAATTGTGGCTAAATTAGCCTCTTACTTCCCTTAATATTACTATTAAATTTGAATATAATCAACTGAAAGCTTATTAAGATATTTAAGAAAACCCTATTTTTAAAAAAAGTTCCACGGCCTGTATCATTTTCTGGACCTATGTTCATGTTTCAACTTTTTAAACTAGAATCACCTCCTTAAGTTTGGCCACGTACTTAAATAACACCCTGTATAAACTTACTTTTTATTCATTCTAATTTTATTTAAAGTAACCAATAAAACCATTCCATCACGTTAAATCCGGCTATTTCCCATCTGGCATCGCATCCCACTTGTTGCGAATACGAGGACTTAAACTTTGAGAGGGGCGTAAAGCACGCATATAAATTACATTCAATATAAGGTTTAAATGATCGTTTCTTTTCTTACATTTACCACATAAGGATACTTCTCAAAACGTGATTCGCATATTTTTTCGTAAAAAATCGTAAATCTCAAAAGTGAGATAGGTTCTGAGGGTTAGAAAAATCTCAAAGTAAAAAATAATAATAATAATAGTAATAATAATGATAATAATATGAATAATAATAATAATAATAATAATGCCTTTAGTTAGCATAATGCTACAAGAAAACAATATAAATCTTATCTTATAATAGCATGCATGAAGATCTAAAATATTTAATTATGACATAATATGGTATAGGTATGTAGGTACTATCAATACTACACGATATAATTAAATAGCTAAATCGTTCGGCTTCACTTTCTTTACGATATATCAACATTCGATGGTAGTGCTGATGTTGCATCTCCTGGTCGGCTCGTGTTGATGTTTCGAGCATTTTTTCGGCACATGTTTTCAAGGTCGTCTTTATTGGTTCAGGCTTAACAAGGCACCTCGGTTATTTTCCTGGAGACATTTTGGATCGTCCCGGTATTTCATGGACAATCGTAGCCTCCGTTTTTCCCGAAGTACCTCGTCGAGGAGTCAAGTCACAACCCAACTGTAGAACACGTCGTATAATAAAAGATTTTATAAAACAGAATTATTAAAAGACTATACATAAAACATAGAAAAAACCAACATTACATATGAAACCCATAGAAAATTACCTAAGAACTAATCAAACAAAATGGTAATGGCAAATTAGAGGCCTTTAAAACCATTAAAATAGTCACAGTTTCAGGCAAAACAAGAGATAAATTCAACAAAACAATTATTTTTATGAATCATTTAGGATACAATTTCAGATAATACATAATTTTTAATTAATCTTCTAAATGCATAAAAAATTTTACATTCTTTGTTATTTTTTGGCAGTCGATTAAATTCTAACAAACCTTTATTTAGAATACTGTTCAACATTTGTGTAGTGTTGCATCGATTGACTAGAATGAAGTCATTACGGTTTCTGGTATAATAGTCATGAACATTCATAAAGCAATTAACTCTATCACAAATGCCGGTAGGTAAAATTCTATTTTAATCTTAAATATACAAGCATTAAACATTATTTTTTGCTTTACAGAGAATATTTGCAAGATATTTAACACGGTTATCACAGGTATATATCTAATACATTTTAGGATTGCGCGCATTGCTCTGTTTTGTACTATCTGAAATTCGGCTATTTTATAATTGGGTATACTGATACCAATAAAGTTGAACAGTATTGTAAATGGGGTGCCGCTAAGCTATTTATAATTGGACGGTGTTATGCAAAAATCGACTAACCCACAAGAACATAGTTTTTAGATAATTGAGTTTAAAGTTTAAATTTAAATAATAAATCAACAGGTTTTAGAAAAATATTGATATTGATTTTATTTTCTAAACATAACATTGACTATCAAAAATATAATGAGTAGAAAAAAATATAAATTCAACTGTCACATATGACAGAAAAGGTCATCAGATGTGGCTTAGGTCATTTTTGAATATTCAACATTCGTATATAAGTGAAATAAGCAAAAATGAACTCAAAATACAAAAAAAAACCTAAAAAACATTAATCTTCAAGAAAATTGTCATCTATTTCAAAGTCTAAATTTTCCCCAAGACCTTCAAGGTCCTCGTTAAAATCTTGCCCTGAATTTGACTTTAAAAAATTATAAAACACTTCAGCATCCTGGGGAACTAGCTTTAATATTTCTTTTAAATCTTTAACTTTTTCTGTAGATAAGAAAAATAACAGATGCAGCCTAACTTCCTTTAAAGTAGGTTTACGACCTTTCGTTTTTTTCTCAATGTTTACTTCAGAATAAGATTCATCTAGAATGTTATTTTTCATAAATAAAATTAACGGCTTCTCTTTTTTTAAAAGAATTTCGTGAGTTTTTAACCAACTTATGCCTTGACGATTAATATCATATTTTCTATTTGTGACAGCTTGTTCCAAATTTTGCACTGAGGCGAATTCTTCTTTGGTCATTCTATTAACAACAAATTTATTTTTATTTCTGCAGGTCTTCATGATACTAATGATCGTAATCTTGTTCAGTGTAAAGTCTTTGCTGGTTCTTTAGGGCACATTTCACGTCACCAAAGTGCGAGTCGTTGGGTAGAAACTAATGTCCTGATAGTAAAAACTTTAATCGGATCTCTTCCAAAGAGACATGATTCTGCAACGAGTGTATTAAGAGTAACACTAACTTGATACTCCTATTCTGGCCACCGCACGAGTCGGACCATAAATTAAGTTTAGTTACTGGATGCTTCACATTTTCCATAATAAACTTACGAAGGCACGAGCCAACTTCTTGAGTTCCCCTCTCAGCTTCATGCTCTAGCCATACATTAAAAACTCCCTTACCTGTGCTTCCAACAGCAATACCCATATTATAAAGATTTAATTGCCTTTTATAGTACACGATACCCGTCGGTATCTTAGGAAGTGGATGCGTCTTTTGTAAATCAAACGTTATAGTTTCTGTATTGGGGTCTTCACGGGAAATTTTTATGTCGTTGTTCATCTCTGCACGCAAACCTGCTGCAGTTTTAAGGTGTTTCTCATGGTCTTTTTCTATTTGATTTTTGCCTACTTCAGAAAAGTTGAGCTGGGCTTTATATGTGTCACATGTTTTGCAAGTATCTTTATGCGGCTTTTTAAATCTTAAATTAAAGTTTTTGTAAAATATTTGCTTATACTTTGACAGGCTCACAGGATTATTACATGATTCTTCATACAACGAATACATTTTTCTAAGATTTAATTCGGGACTTAAAAACTTAGATTTGGTTTGCTGTCTGCAATAATGGGATACATAAGTTGGAAAGGAAGCTATATGTCTAATAATTTCTTTAATGCGTCGTTGATCGATTGCATTTTTCCCTCCGGTTTTAGTGCCTCTTTTATCTTTTATTGTCGAATCGCTTTTAAGCTGGTCTAGCACAATGCGAATCCGATTTTGATTAATTTGCAATGTTTGAAGTATTGTCTTTTTGCAAACTTGTATATCTTCAATAAAGTAAATCCTAGTTGGTGATCTTCTTGAGGTTTCTTTTTTTGTATAGGTCCTTTTTTTATCAATTTCTTTTTCACAGGTATCTAGTAAAACACACCTTCCTTCGAATGTTCCCATGTCCCAATATTGATCAAACAGCTTCTTTTTCGTTTTAACGTCCACTTTTTCTGTACATTTTTTTACGCATGAACATCTAAAATTCACATCAAATACTTTTGGTTCAACAGTAACGTTTTTCGCAGTTATGTACCTTTGGTTCGTATTACAAAATTTTTTTCTGTCTTCTCTTGTTTGAAATTCATTCTTTCTTTTTCTTCCGCGCCTCTTTCTGCCTTTAACGGAATTGTTGCCTTGGTTTATGCCTCCAACTTATGATACATCTTGTTTATCTAAACTGTAATCTGATGGCTGAAAGGGATCTTCATCACTAGATAAAGGCGTGTTACAGATATTATCACTTCTTGTTATCACTTCTTCGGTATGAGAAACGTTAAGAATTTCCTCATGAAGCAGGGTGGAGGATGGGTCCTGTAGCCGGGAATTAATATACATACTTAATATTCTATAATATACTTTTTCGCACTTGCGGGACGAAAAGTGTACTTTTCGTCCTATATAATCGGGACTAAAGTGCTACTTTTACCCCCTAAGGATTAAATATTGAATAATTAAATAATTAATTAAATATTTATTATTAAGTCATAAGTCTCTATTTAGAGGTATAAAAGTTTTTTTTCTCTACTTACGTAGGTCTCTTTGAAATAATGGACGAGTTCTTTCAACATACAATACAATAAGGCAATAATCGTGATTTTTATTTTGAAAATAATACTAAAAACAATTTTCATAGAACCTTAATCTATATCTTTAATATTGATAAATATGATCTCCTAAAAAAAACATAAATATCTTGTCTGTTTATTTGGAATACTCACAGCTTGCACTTATTTCTAAATGGGCTTTTATAGACAAACTACTTTAAGTTATCTGCAAAAATCTTGGCGCCAAATAGCTTCGGGATTTTTTTTTGCTAAGCTACCACACAGTTTCGTTTGTTCATAAGCATTATGATTTAAAAAATATATAATTACCTTATATCAATTAGTTTTGATTTTTTATACCGTGGTGTACGTGTAACTTTACAGTAGTTTGAAAATAGTTTTGGTTTATCCAAATTAATTTTCTAAAACCAATTATTAAATTATTTTAAAGTTTTATAAGTAATTTACCTTATAACTCCCCAAGACAATATCGTTGCTGATAAGGGCATAAAGCAACACACAATACACGCTTTTCAGTTGTTTATAGGTAAAAAAAGATTTTAAAATTAAAAACGTTTTATTGAATATCTCGTCTTGGATATAACATAGCCGATTTGTTTAGTTTAACGTAAATACTTATCTATTACTATTTCCAGATATTTCATACAATTTGTTTGTGCGAATACGTTTTTAGAGTTGTTTAAAAATTAAAATTCAGGCATATTTTCTCTTATCCAGGTTTGTTTTAATTCAAATTCATTTAAATAATAAGGTTTAAGGTAATTTTATTTAATCCTCGTAGTTACAAGAATACACTAATTAGGCATTAAAAATAATTTTAATTGTTTAAATATTGCAAATATTTAGGCTTGAGAAAACAAATATTCTTCTCTAGTTTTTTTTGAACAGGTTTAAGGAAAAGCTTTTATTTTCAAAAAAGCATTATAGCATCTTAAATACAAAACAAGCTATTCCAACAATTGTATTTCAGGTATTTGTTATAATTTTTATATTTTCTTTTGTTATTGGAAATGATTTTTTTGGTTTCATTTTAGCCATTTAACATTTTTATTCTACATTTCAGTCACCTAAAATAACTCTTTTCCAGCGTTTTAGGATTACGTTTCTTATCTTCTACGTATGTAAAGTAATCTTAAATATTATTTTAGGCATTTGTAGTTTTTTCTCATTTTAGCTCTTTTACACATTTCTGGAATTTAGACTAATTTTTAGCTTTGTACATGGCGTTAAAATATTGTTTTAATGTCTGCCGAGTATTTGATAAGTTTCATTTTATTTTAGACATTTAGCTTGTGATGTTTTCCAAGATATTGAAATATTTTCTCTTCTAACCTTAGGAAGTAATTTTTCAATTATTTTCCGACCAGTCAATTCAAGTTAAATTACATTTTCTGATTCTGGAATACTCAAAGAATAGTAATATTCATTAGAGATTTAGAGACATGTATTAACTATTTTATATTTTTTGTATGGAAAAGTAGGAGAATGGTTTCTATGGTCTACTGGTCACTTTTTAAAAACTGATTTTTAATACTATTCTCGGTTATTTGGTGGTTTTTACTTTTTAATATGTCTTAACAATATTAGGCAAATTTTGCATTTTACACTTTTAAAAATTATATTTTTAACTGTAACGAAATGACCATTTACATTAAGATAAAAAAGAAAAGAAAAAAATGGCAAACTAATCAGCTTTTCTCGCGATCCTAATGCATTCAAAAGAAAACACCTTTTAAGAGAGCATTTCCCGAGGGAAAACGGAAGCGGTCTATTTGCAATTTTCCAAAGCTCCAATAATTGTTCGATATTCGGCCCATTTTTCCTCCGCTTCTGGCCGTTTTGTCGCTCCTTTGCACTGATGGTATTGCTTTTTTACGAGCGCTTGAAGACAAACTTTTCCAACTAACTAATACCCTGTTTAAAATGTTGATGGGGCCGAACTTGTAAGGGACTTGTTTTGTTTTTATGGCCGTTGTTTGTCGCTATTAAAATGGAAACTGCTTAGAAACCGTTACCGGAAAGACCGGTAGTTTTCATTGAAACTTGTATTATTTAGTATTTTTCATTTAAAACGGAGTAAGTTGGTATTCATAAAAATTCGGTATATAGGTGTGGCTTTTTAAAAATTAAAACTAAAACAAGCAAAACTTTAAATATTTGGTTATAGTTTTAAGGATCGGAAAATATGCTAATTTCTTAATAATTTCGTAGCTCTGAGTGAGTCAAATAGATAATCAAAAGAAAAGACTCAAATTAATTTACGAAATGGTAAATAAGTTATTTCATCGCACAGTTTACCATAATATACCAATGAATTTCAATTTTAAGTTGCAGGTTAAAAACAAATAGCGATTCTCCTACTCACCCTCTACTAACTACAGTTTAAACCGAAATGAATTAGCATTATCGTTCGATCTTTAATTTAGGGTTTTGTTTATTAATTCTTGTTGCATATTAATATATGTGTAAGAAAACACCGAGATTTAATAAAAACGAAAAATCTTAAAATAAACCAAAACAACTTTCTCTTCAGAAAAAATGCGTCGCAGACGCTGTCTAAAATTTGAATGCCCCTTTTCTTTTTAATAGCAAAACTCTTACTTAAAACTTAAAAGTAACACAAACACTCCGCATCCATAAATCGTCATCATAAAGTGTCCCATAATGTCGAATAAATAAGGCTAATGGCTCGTGTGACGATTTCATGCAGAGGGCTTTATTGAGTTTCGAATCTAGCTGGTCTGGCACGGAATATATTCTCACATATGAATATCTCAGCACCCAAAAACTAAATGGGCTGTTCATGTAGGTCATTTGTCTATTAAGCAAATAAAGCAAATAAATTAGCTCCATAGAAATTGATCTAAGTGCAAAATAGGCAAAACTTAATTTTTGGGATCAGGCATGGATGTGACGTGTGGGTCCAATTTTTAAGACTTATCCACACAAATTTTAAAACATTCACAGATGACAACGATGTTTTATATATTTTTATGAAGTATAAAAGATAACAATGTATTTTCGTGTAACAAGATTTCCTAGCTTAAGAAACGTTCAGGTATAAAAATTTAAGTCCCATCCGAGTGACGACGAGTTAATACTTACTTAGGTAAGAGTACTCTCGACTAAAAAGGGAAAATATAGTAGCGTTAGTGCATTTGTTACTGAAATATCCAAATTGATGCGAACTTAGCATTTTAAATTTAAACCGAAAAAAAATGTTAAAAATAAAGATAAAGACAAAAGAACATTCCTTCAGAATTATGTGATGTAAACTTAATTAATATTTTTTTTACCTCGAACTGTACTAATCCGTATCATGCAAATCAGAATCTGCTGCAATTTTATGATAATTATTTAGTAATTATAAATTTTGAACATGCTTTTCAATTGCAAGAAATAACCGAAATCGAGTTAATAAGAATTATTCTTTTCATAAAAAGTAAAGCTTATGGTTGTGATGGGCTTAATATTATATTAATTCACATTTGTTGTCCGTTTATTGTCTCCTTTGTGCTTCACATAATAAACGAATGTATGAAAAATTCAGTATTTCCAAATATGTGGAAACACGCCTTAGTCACGCCTTTGGCCAAAATAGCTCAACCAAAGGAACTTCAAGATCTCCGATAAGCTCCAATAAGCATTCTTCCCGTTCTTTCCAAAATTCTCGAAAAAGTTGCAAATAATCAAGCTCGAGTATTTTTGAACAGTCATGAAATTTTGCCACTCAAACAATCAGGGTTTCGTCAAGGATATAGTTGTGCTACGGCTATGGCTGACGTGACAGATGGCATTTTCCGAGCGTGGGATCAAGGGGAGTTTACTGCTTTCATTTTACTTGACTACACAAAGGCATTCGACTTAATTAATCATAGGATTTTATTATCAATTTTAAGTTATATAGGATTTTCAAGTGATGCAATAATATTTTTTAAATCATTTTTGGGTAATCGCAGCCAGCAGATCGTTTTGATTGGTATAAAATCTAACTCAGTACCTTTATCAGTAGGTCTTCCTCAGGAAAGTATCCTGGGGCCATTATTGTACACAATTTATACATGTCGATTTAAAGACCATTTAAAATTTTGTAGCTACCATTTGTATGCGGACGACACCCAACTCGATCTTCACTTTCACCCAAATAATACAGAAATTGCCAATAGAAATATAAATTTGGATTTAAAAAGTATAATAGAAATCTCAACGTGTCACGATCTAAAGATAAACCCTTCAAAATCATCCGTTACTGTATTCGGAGGAGATAAAAATAATAGATTGTGAATTAGCAACGAGCTAAATATACAAATTAACAACGTCACTGTTCCATTAACTAACACATCCAAATCATTGGGACTTATTATTGACTCGGATCTTCGGTTTCATGAGCATGTCACAAAAAAAGCTCCGAAAAGCCTATGGTGCTCTTAAACTTATTTATAATCGAAGAAAATTTTTAAATAAAAAATTAAAAAAACATATATGTGACTCCTTAGTACTATCCAACTTTAACCACTGTGATACAGTATATGGCCCATGTTTGGATCAGTTTGATTCTCGTAGAATTCAGAAAGTACAAAATGCGCGCCTTCGCCTTATTTTTGGGATACACCGCAGAAATCGGATCTCTCATAAGTTTATAGACATCGGCTGGCTTATTATGTATAATGGCAGAAAACTACACTTCATTTCGTTGGGCTACAAGGTAATAAAATTTAAATTTCCCCAATACTTGTATGATAGAGCAGATTTTAGAATTAACAACAATAATCGTAACTTACGCAATTTAGATCTTCTTACCATTCCTCGACACAGAAAAGAACTTTTTAAACGAAGCTTTTCATATAATTTGGCTTTCAGTTTGAATTCCTTAAAGATTACATCATTTGATCTCGCCTGTTCTACTTTTCAAAGAAAAACTAGAGACATTCTGTTTTTACGTCAGTAAATGAAGTTGGTCTTTTATTTTGATTTTGATTTTTTGTGTGATATCGCTGAATGTGTTTTTATATTTTTAAGTTTCAACTGTTATGATCTGCAATTTGAAATATTGGTACTGGTTGTAGAGCAAATTTTTTTAATGTTATATTTTTTACATTTTTTTTAGAGAGCGCCTAAACAGTATCTGGTCTGCTTACCAGAATACTGACGTAATCCGGCCTTTTATTTTTCATAGACATTGTGTATTTCTAAATTTTTATATTGTATTTTGTACTTGTTTATCAAAAGTAATAAATTTTGTTTATTATTATTATTATTATTATTATTATTATTAAAATACAGAGGTTTTTTTAATCAATCTTTTAATAATTTTGGAGAACGTGGGGACTAGGGCAATTTGACGATAATACAAAACTTGAGCTTTATCACCTCCTATATGCAACGGAACTGTAATTGTCGTTTTCAAGCGGCTTGGAAAAGCAATACTTTAAAATTACTTAAATTAATTAATTAAATTAGTAAGATTGTTTAAGAGGCTTGCTGGTCTATTTGGGAGCATTATCATATATCTTTGGCATCTATTATAGTTTTTGTGATAAATTCTTATAAAATTTCACATAATCATGGAAGAAGTCGCTGACGGAGAATTTTTTGAAGTGTTATAATGAACTCATGTTTGGCTTAAAGTTTAGAAAATTGTTATCGTTTAAAATATGGGATAATGTGCCACATTGGCTAACTTGTTTGACTTTAACTATTAGTAAAGCCTTTAATACAATAAATCATGTACTATTACTAGTGAAACTACCGTACATGGGTCTTTTAAATAGTGCTTTGAATCTTTGAAAAGAGTGGTTTTATAATCAACAGAGCTATATGATGTTTAAGACTGGATGACATACGAATATTACATTTTCAATTAATATGCCATGGACTGACGCAGGAACCCATGCTTTCGTCTTTACATTTCTTAATTAATATTGCAGATATTCATTATATAAGAAAAAATTAAGCAATTGTGTGTTGATGATTCCCAAGTATACGCTACAATTTCTTGTAATGATTTACAAGTAATAAATAAAATTCAGATTGCGTAAATGTATAGGCAGACAATCATTATGCATCTAAATACCCCTAACTCAAAAATGTTAACTGTTTTTAGTTGTCATCTAGCCAAAATAAACGTTTTTTTATTGGAAATATGACGCACAATGTAAATAATATACCGGTTCTAAAAATTGCTACAGCAAAAAAAAGTAGGGATTAATTTTCGATTTATTCTAACTTGGATGTATCTCTAAGCTGGAAAGACTACAGTTTATTTTAAATTAAAGGACACTGCTATTTATTATGTTATTTACCACAATTAAAATGCATTTAGCTATTAGCGTTATTACAACAATTATTTAACATTTCATAATTATATGTAAATTTGGTAATGTATTACTCAGTATACTCTCATGCATCATTTATCAGAATCAACTAAATAATAAAAAAACAAATATATTTTGTTATTTATATGTCATGATTTTTCGATCTTTATGTTATAGATAAGTTGTAGGATATTTATAGATAATTTGCTAAAAGTCATGAATTAATAAGGTTCATAAATAAAAAAAAATTCTCACAGAAGAATTTTTCTTTGTGGTACATAAACATTTAAGCACCCCAGTAAAAAAAAACTTGATAAAAAATGAGGGGACTTTTAAAGTTAAAAGGACGCGCGATCCGATCATTAAGCAAGAAGAGGCGCCAAAAACTTTAGATTACATTTTCCAATTTCTTTTTTATGGGCGCCAAAACATCTCCCTTTTCCTCCGTTTTAGAAAATGCTTTATTGTAGAATCCATTTTAAATTTCGAGAGTAAAAAGCACCGTAACTGGGGTCCGTAATTTCTGCTATAAATCATAAAACAACGCTTAGAGGGATTTAATAACAGTCTTCAAGAGATCATTTAAGACAGTTGCTACCAAAAATCTACATTATTTATAATGGTATTCTTAAAATATTTTATTGAAATTTCTGGAGGCATGTTTATTTTATAGAGTTTCTTCGTAAGGGTTGCCTTGCCACAGTTGCTTTTATTATTCATAAACTGTAGATCATTTTCTGTCTTTCATTCTCGTAATGAAATATTTCCACAAATGGTGAAAAGGGTTCGTATAATTAAATTATTTTACCATAGTGAATATTCTTATGAAATGTTTGAGCATTATTGAATATATTGTAAAAACACTAATATAAATATTCATTATACTTTATTACAGAAAATACGCTTTTTCATCGCTTGTATAAGATAACCTTGAAATTTTTGTCACGAATAACATTTTTTAGATTATTCCAAAAGTTTTAATAAATTGGAGCAAATAGGCAGAATCAAATAAGATACAAAATTAATCAAAAAAAAAAATAACAAAAGCACAAATCGGTAAATTCCTTTATCTCGGGTTTATCCCAAATGAAATTCTTGGCGTTCCATGATATAGAACGATTTACTTTACATTAAGCACATACCAGGAGTTTTGCGTTCTTAAGGTTAAGGAATTCTCGCTTTCATTATTACTTAATTGTTTATTATATTTAACTAACAAAGGAAAAACCTTTGTTAATAACATAAAGAAAATAATTTTTATTATGCTTAAATTTTAAAGATTTTTCTTTTCATAATTTAACGTTGCTAGTCATAATATATATTTAATAGACAAATATTTGATATTAATTAAGATAGTTATACAAGATCAACAAAAAAATTTATGAACGAGGTAATTTATTTTATTTTTAATATAAATTATATATTTTGTTTGGGTTTGAATAAATATAAGCTTCATAATTAATAATCCTATTATAATAATTAGGGATAATATTTATTTAATATTTCGTAACAAGCTAAGAGAAATCCCAAGAGGACGACAACAGACTAACATGTATATCAGTCGTGTTCCGTACTCTTAAGTATTTATTATAAGGTATTAGTGCTAGTTAAAGCGTGTCCTAGCTAAAAGGCAAGCTAATTGCTACTCCTGCCTATAGATAAAATTATCTAGAAAAAAACTTCTGAGCTTAACAATTAAAAAAAAAAGAACACCGATATTTAAGTCGCTGGCCAATCCTTAAATAGTAAACCAGTCCAATATAAATTATCTAAAAGACGAATCAGTTGTAAAAGAATTAACGGAAGCTGGTAATGTATGGACTTCTGGAACACACCGAAATCGAACTTATCGATAGAATATAATAATTGTTCATAAACCATCTAAGCATAGATCTATCAAAAAACGAAATTGGTAATTGCTTTCGTATTGGGAGATACATTCGTCCAAATTCACAAACAAAAGACAGTCCTGGTGGTGTTAGTGGAACTCGTCTCACAAAGCAAACGAGATACAATATTTTACCCTAAGAAAAATTATTAAAACTCAAGCTTACCTATAGATGAAATGCTGATTAAAACGTAATACAATTTATTGATAAAAATGCTTGGACTAATCGGAGTGACATTTTTAATTTCCATAATCAAGAAATATGTACTAGAAACATTAGCGAATTTCGAAAACTAATCAAATACTATCGACACCTATAATCATTTTTTGAACACGAGTACGTTCATATCAATTACGGTCTGTAGTGTTTGAATATTATAAATATCTCATACATTTTTGAGACTATAAATAATTGTTTGGATAAGACTTGGTATACCTTGATATAAAAGTATTTTGTTCTATTATGGTATTTATGCGTTTTTTTAAATATACGCCCCGCAAAAGTTATCGCATCACTAGTATTTTAAGATATTTTTAATATTTTTTGAAAAAATCTGTACATGTATCAACCTAAAAGATATTTCTGGTTTCTTATCATGGACAAAAAATGATCGGAACTTCTTACAAATTTTTTTGAAGCAAAAATGCTCGCGTAGATTATTCCTGTGTTGGCGAATGCATTGAGATCGAAAACGTTCTAAGCAAATAGTGTTATTCTAAAGTGAAAATTTAAATTTATTGTTAATAATGGATGTGCCTGAACGTTTAACAAGACATGTGACTAATGAAGAAGCCGCTTGAATCATTGCGCTCATAGAAGATGGCCGCAGTCAAAGATACGTCGCTCGGATAATGGGAGTTCAACAAAGCACCATATCCAGAGTTGTTAATCGCTACCAAGAAACAGGACAACTATACAGACGACCCGGATAAGGCCGCAGAAAGGTAACTTCGGCAGTAGATGATCGTTACTTAAGGTTAACGGCTTTAAGAATTAATTGAAATTAAGGCATACCACCTCTAGAAGACTGCAAACAGATCCGTTGGCTGCTCGTAATGTCCGAATAAGCATACAGACAGTTCGAAATAGGCTGAGAGAAGCAGGTTTTCGAGCCAGAGAGCCAGCTAGAGGTCCACGTCTTACCAGAGAACATCGAGTAACAAGAATATTCAAGATTGGTCCAATATTTTATTCACGGATGAATCAAGATTTGGTCTATATTCATCAGATAGGCGTCTACCAGTATACCTATAGGTGACATGGTGAACGGCACGATCAGGTTAATTTTTGGGGAGGAATTTCTTTTGAGGGTCGCACGGAGCTAGTACTAGTGAATGATGGAAGACTAAATGCTGACAGGTATATAACCGATATTCTAGAACCCCATTTAGTGCCCTATATGCCATATATCGGTGATAATTCTGTGCTAATGCATGATAATGCGCGTCCACATACTGCTAGAGTTGTTCGGCAATACTAGAGAGGTCGAGATACCCACCCTAAATTGGCCTGCACGTAGCCCGGACCTTAATCCGATAGAACATATCTGGGACGATCTAGGATGGCAAAAACAGCAACATCCAGCACCAATAAGAACACTAGATGATCTTCAAAATGTTCTTTTTGACTTCTGGGCAAACGTGCCTCAAGAATACCTCCAAAACCTGTTTAGAAGCCTTCGAAGACGAATGGAAGCTGTAATTAGAGCCAGGGGCGGTAACACACGCTATTAGAAATTCATTGGCTTAAATAAAGTTAATTTTTTTTGTATACATGTTTTGTACAATTTTTTTGATTTTTGTATATTTTGGTAAATCAAAATGTTTGTCCTCTGGAGATTGAACTTATTTAAATAAATGTTGCAAAAGTCGTATTATTTGGTGATTTAATTATCAATATCAATAAAATTCAAAAAAACAGGCAAAAAATTTACAATATTTAAGAAATAATAAGTGATGCGATAATTTTTGTGGGATGTGTATCTCTTCACTTTAATATTTATTCGCTGGTTCGCAGGCCGATGATTAAGATATTGTAGAAATTCGTGAAACATGGGTAAGTGCTGACATCAACTCTGACGGCTTAAGAATTTCTGGATCTTGCATGCAAAGCCTTGACAGGAAATGTTGGGAAGGCGTGGCTATTCTCTTTAAGTTAAAATAAATTTTCTCTCGGATTCCAATAATTAGCATTACACAACAGTTTAAACAGGTATGCATCTCTTTAATATTGCAAAATAATTCATATATCATAGGCTATATATCCAAGCGACCATCTTATAATTCAAGTGATCTTTTGGCAGTTTTGGAAGACTAAATGATCGAAATTATTTCGAAATATGAGCATTAAGTGTTTATGGGAGATTTAAGTATTAACATGCTTAATCCTTGTTCAATAGATGTTACTGAATTTTACTCTCTTTTAAAATCTAGTGGGTTAAAACAGATTATTAGTAACCCAACAAGAATTCATTATCTAGACTAAAAAAGCTATATGTAAAAGTGAAAAAAAGGACTTTATAGAGCATATATTTAACACGTCAGATATCTGTTAAGATATCAAAAACTACGATTTCTGATCGTCTAAAAGTAAAGTTGTAACTCCGGATTATTTTAAGGATTCTAACAAAATAAATATTTTTTTCTTTGCTAAAGTATTCGCAAATAATAATAACTTAAATATTCTTAATAAATACGAAAATTGTATACATGAAAAAAAGTGGTACAATTATTACAAAGGACAAAATATGAATCACTAGAAATAGATGGTGTGAAGTATCATTTCCTAAATGTCTGTTATTTATATTTCTTACTCTATATGACTTATATTTTTATTTATTGTAGTTAATAATATATTTTTCCTGAATTAAAAGGCTTTGAGAACTCCTATTTCTAAAATCTTTTATTCTAAGAAAATAACAAGCGTCAGTCCATTCGTATATTAATTTTGTACTATATAGGTTTTACTTTATTAGGCTTGATAAACAATATTCATATCTTGTATATATTTGGCAAGAGCATTCACAAGGGTCAATCATATCTATCTTCTAATATGCCATTTACACCTCCTTTTTACCTATCTGTCTTCATCACAATGTTCCTTTCAGCTTTACGCTAGTAACACCCAAATTTGTGTATCTTTCGACAGAATCGATGTGGCCGAAGGCCGTAATACTATCAAGTTAGAATTAAATAATTTAAATTAATCTCCTTAGTTTATGCTCTTAAGTTAAATTCAAATAAACGTTGCATAATGCTGATTGGAAAACAAACCGACATTAAAGCGACTGCAAATCTAATTAACGTACAAATTATTGATTTATTATAATAAGCATAGGGGGTAATCTAACAGCACTATTTCACAAACTGGCTGCTTTCTGATAGCCTGCAGTCATCTTAACACACTTGAGATGGTAGGGCTGATCAGAGTCGTTGCAATAAATGGAGTTAAAAGCAAATAATTTTTGCGATAAATATTTGAAACAAATACTACAGAAGTTAATATCTTCTTTCGATGACAGAGACTCATTAGCCGTAGTGCGCATATCTAGCTGGTGTCGTTCTCTTGACTGCCTTGGGGCATTTAGTTCGGGTGTGTGAAGTTTGGAGGAGCACATATAACTTGGCAGTTTGTTGTGTGGGTTGTTTTTCCACAGGACATCGTTTTACAGCATTAAGCAGCACGTTAAAATCTATATCAGGTGATTTCGCGGATAGATTCTTAGGCGAAACATGGCGACACATGGTGTAAATATGCTTAAGACCATCGTCAACGAAAATATTTTATTATTTACAAGAACAAATAATGTTACATAAAAACTAAAAACATTTAAACATTTTTTCTGGAAAAATTTTCTATGTAGACATCTTTGGTCAGTACAAAAACATATCAATTTACCAGCATTTAATTGTAAACACATAAAAAAAAATTGCTTCTCCTTTTTTCCGAACCAATTTTAGTGCCTACAACCAAATTCTGTAGCCTTTGAGAAGTGGCGAAAAGAGTTTTTGATCACAAAATATTGGTTAATCTTGATGTCAGACCTTAAGGTATAATGTATTTTCTCAGTGAATATGTTTGTAGCTGTGATATCTACTATCGCACTTACCTTCTTAATCGAGATAATGCTGTTTAGAGTATGTAGAAAACGCTCCAAGCTAATTTCGCGATATTTTGCTACCACGGACAAATTTAATTGCTTTAAAAAAAAAAACCTTTGAAAAAATTCCTTTGCTAAACAAAACAGGCGCGTGTATTCACGTCGATTTTCAGTGCAAAAGTGACGTGCTGATTTGCTACACGAGTGACATCAGTTTAACTACCCTTACCTGATTATCATGAAAAGTTACCCAGAGATGCCCACAATCGAACCATACCCAAAATCGACACTTATAAATGATCAATAAATAAGCATAACTTAAATGGACACGATTCTTTCTTTCAACCATATTTTGTTATTAAATATAGTTATAGATTAACAACTCTTTTTGAATCTAAATCTTACAAAATCAGCTACTACACAAACAAAACTACAAAACAAACCCAGTACTAAGAGCAACTAGCGTAATATATTAAACAAAAAATATTAACAAGAATACGGAAGTAGTATTTAAATAAAAATAAAGAATAATACAATTCAAGTTTTTTATTTTTTTATTTAATTTTTTAACGTGGATGTAAGACTTCAAAATGTTTTTTTTTTTAATTTTATCACCAGCTATTTTTTAAACAGAAATAGGTATGTACATCTTTACACTATCTTTTGCTGTACATATTCGGGATTCAAAAACAGACTTTGTCCCCCTTTTTATGTACATTAAAATCTATAAGTAAATAGAATGTAAAGATAAGAAGTATTTTAAACTATTTATTTATTTTTTATTTAAGTTTAAACTATTATAAACTGTAATGTAATGCCCTAAAGATGGCCTAAATAAAGACGGAAAGGTTGGTATTTCTTTAAACATACATTTAGTTTTATTTTAAAGTCCTAAACATGTGACACTTACTCTCCAAGATCTAAATCAAGCTGCAGCAAAGGAAAGTGATCGAAAATTGTCGTTTTTTTTTTTAAATTTTTCTTTTAAATAGCCATTGGCGACAAAAACAGGAAAAAAATGAGACAGTTTTATCACTTACTTATTTATATTAAATATGCGCAGTAGATTTCGAATGAACATTCTTGGCAAAATTGTACTTGCTGCAATTGACTAATCTACGTCGTTTTTATAATCACAAATCACAGAAAAATAATTTTACGAAACAAGACGAAAATATCAAATTTTTCTAGATTTCATAAAACAATAAAAGAAAAAAAATCATTGTAATAAATGTCAATATCTGTCGAGCTATTATACATTAAAGTGTGTTTATTTATATAAATAAAATTTATTAAATAAAATAAAATTTAATATTTCTTTCAGAAGAAATTAAAAAGTCATAGAATTAATCACAAAAATACTGCCTTATTTGTTAAAAACAAGAGTGTCGATAATTTCAAATAAAAAATATGACTAAGGCTGCGTAGCTATTAGAATTAGTTATAAACTATATATTTAAATTTAATAAAGATTTATTTATGTTTGAAATTTAGTTGTATTAAGAGATACAATAGTATTATATTTATTATTTCTTCTATATGATATTAATACTCTCCCAACTTAATTATTTCCATAAAATCACTTTTATAGATAGTTTAAGGATTTTTAATCTAATAACTTCTTCCAATTATGCGTGTTGCACTTTGCATATAAAGCATTTTTAAGGACGAGATTTTATTATTTTTAAAATTAACATTTTATTTTTTTTTCTAGGTAAGTGCAGATTTCAATCGAACCTAAGTGGTAAGTTTACAAACAATTAAAAAAGCATTTTACTATATAAGAACATACCAGCAAACAATTTTCTCATGCAAAATTTCAATAATTCTTTGAAAATGGCGGAACTAAGTTTTAAAGTTTTATATCTGCGGTAACATTGGAATGAACAACTGCCAACAATAAGT
This sequence comes from Anthonomus grandis grandis, assembly GCF_022605725.1. Classification (NCBI taxonomy): domain Eukaryota; kingdom Metazoa; phylum Arthropoda; class Insecta; order Coleoptera; family Curculionidae; genus Anthonomus; species Anthonomus grandis. The sequence goes on from NC_065546.1 coordinate 11,041,985, forward strand.
CGAACAGAGGAGTTTTTCACTAGCATTTCTGGAATAAAGCGTTTCTATTGCCCGCAACCGTTGGCTCGCCTATTTCTCATAATATATTGGACTTCTTTTATGCCATATATGCCACGCGGTCACAACCGCAATTTATTTTTAGTATTGAAAATTGCTATAATATTTTTTGGATTTAATATCTTGATTTAATATTGTCGTAAAACTATTTAACTAGAACTGTATTTCTAGCTATTTATGCTTTGCAAACCCTTTTTGTGTCTTATTAAACATTTGTTGTTTATGACCATGCGCCCTGTGTTGTTTTTTACTTTTAGCATTTTTTTGGGCTTAATAAAAGTTCTTTTAATTGAAAATATTTGCACTTTTTGATTAACATATCTTAATTGAAGATACACATCTATTAAATTAATTTAATATAAAAACAGATTTACGATGAAAATTATCTTTCATCATCTAAACGAGCTTTATCCCTGAATCACAGTATCCAAAGAGAAGATAAAAGGAATCGCTGTGGAAGAGAAACGTCAACTTCCACCTCTTTTATAATTTCGCAGCTCGTTTTTCTTTTGTCTCTCGCGCTTTTATTACTTTTTTATCTGAACTCTATTAAAAATCTGCTTTACTTTTATTAGTTTGGTATAAAGAGTCGGAGCCTTTATATATATTCTTAAAGTGGATAGGAGAAACTGGAACGCGACCGGAGCAAACTCAATCTAATTTAACGCAGTTTAACTTCCCACGTTTCGATTTGGCATTCTTATGTTGAGTTTGCAAAAAAAAGTAATGTTTGGACGCTTTGAATGAGCAGTTTGGATCTAAGGAAACTGATCTGTCTCAAAAAGCCTTTTAAAATCACCTTCTTCATGTAGATCCTAGTACTTGATCTGATGGAAGAGAAGTATCTTTATATCACTTAAGCTTGCCTCCAAAGAGTTATTTTTAGTTTCATAAATAAGAATGATATATCACTCTAGAAAAAGCAATAAATAGTCTATAAACTGATGCGTCTGAAATATTTTTTTTTATTTTTACAATTAGGGAGGAATTGGCTTCTAACAATAATTAAATAGTATAGCTTGAAAAACTATCATATATGCAATAATAATTTTCTAATAAAACAATTTTTGTCGTCAGATTTTGTCAGATTTTTGTCGTTAGTTTGGTAGTTAGACTTTATTGCGATCTTTGTCGGATATTTTTGCTGGAAAATTTTGAATCATATAAAATTACTAACTTTCCTTGTGAAGAAGATCGTAGTGACTGAGATTAAAGATCTTTTTAGGCAATGATTACCGGTAAATTTTAGCACTTAATGCAAGGCAATATTAACTTTCAAATCTGATTTTATTTATCCAGAACGTAAGACCAAAAAACTGTATTAAATGTTAGAGGAAGCGTTGTGTAATTAACACATACAATTCTTAAATTCCTAATATATTTACAAATTTTATGGTGAGACACAGTACACAGTATTCGATAGTATTCGAATATTCACGAGGCTAGGCTTCTTTAAAGCTGCGTCTAATAGTATGTTGGAATAACACTCCGGGCAGTCTTAAAAAAGACGTAAGAAGGTTGGAAATAGTATTTTCCTGAGACCCAGCTCGTTTTCTGAAGCTACTGGGCTCTGACAGGAAACCTAAGATAACATGTTTAAGAAAAGGTGACCTATGAACCTCAAAGAAGAGACTATCAAGCATCTTCTCAAAACTTACTTTCCTGGAAAAGAAAATATTGCCCATTGTGGCGAGAAACCAGAACAAGAGCCCGATAGTAACCTCGCCAAAGAATAGTCACACAAGCAACCATAGCTTGGGCAGTGGATGTGATCTTAGTCCATTTAAGGCTGCGAAGCCTATTAAAATTATACAAGAGATTTTGTGGCTAGCATTATAATGCAGTATGTTTCTTTAGCATGTAGGGTGGCTGATGTGGTCGTTATCCAGCATATCTATCATCATATCTATCAGCATACCTACATAAAAGGGAAGTCGATGGAAACGGTATTTTACTTGTAGTGAACAAGGCTGAAAAGCTATAGAGAACAAGAAAATGGCACTTTCTCTTTTTTTGATGTGTTGCACTAGGAGTTCGTCGGGTCGAGATCAAAGTGAAAAGTGACTGCCCATAATGCAGTTGCCCTTCGCGATGCCTCTTGTATCTTGGTGATGGACAGTCTCATCGTATAACGTTAAGAGGATTCGAGGCACAAGGAGTACATGTAAGCCACGTGTAGGATGATGGCATAGTACTGTGAGGCGACAGGGCTGGCGATTAACCCCGAAAACATTTTCTTTATTAAAAGTCGAATTTAACAGACTTTAATCCTCCCACAGACTTCCCTTAAGTTAAGGCAGTAGGGCAAATCATTAGGAGTAACTTTACACAACAAACTCACGCTTAAAACTCACCTAAAGAAAGTAGTAAATAAGATAACACTCGCAGTATGGCAATCACGGTAAACAATAGGTATAAGGTGGGGGTCTAAGACCTCATATTATCCGGTGGCTTTATACTGCAATCATCCGACCGAGGGTCTCATAGGAATCAGGGGTATAGTGGCCAGTAACATTAAAGGTCACCGGCACCCAAAAACTGGCTAGACTACGAATACTGGTTTACAGCCATGAGAACATCTGCGGTACCTCTAAATATTCTTGGGCTACCGGAACTCTCCGTCTGGATTTAAAGAGATGCCATGGCGGCGCATAAGAGGATGAAGTAGAAAATGGCGCAATATTCACTTAGGACAAGACGATCGCACTCAGGATATGTAAGAACATATTAATTCTGATATCCAGATGTACGCTAGGCTTTCGGGTGGAAATCCCGGGGAATAATGATCAATGAACCAAATTAAAGAGCTAAACAACTTTCGGGCTTGCTACACAGATAGATCATAGACTTAAAGCACCAAGTTAGCCGGGGTATGAATGTGCAACATAGAAATAAAGACAAGATATCCTTTCCGCTAGGCAACCACACCATATTTTTCTAAGCAGAGGGGTTTCCTATACTTGAAATAGCAAACAAACAAAAATTAATGGAAGATAACGAAGGGATTTATATCTATTCTGATAGTCAAACTGCCCTCAGGGCGATCCAAAAACTCAGGGTCAGCTTAGCTCTAGTCGAGTAGTGCAAAGACAGCTTGGGAAGACTGGCAGCACACAAGAAATTGAGACTGAGTTGGGTCCCAGTACTTCAGAGTGTCGAGGGCAATAAGCGGGCTGATTAACATGTCAGCTCTAGAGTAAGGCGGCTGTTATTAAAGAGCCGACAAGGGATCAAACACTTGGGGAGAGGAACAACTTTGTGGGAGTCCTAACTGGTATAGAAAATACACGTTCTTGGTAGAGAAAGTCCGGTCTGCCCGGTTAAGTATATCTTTGTTTGAAAAATTAGCACCGTGGCTTTTAATTGTACAGTTTAAAATATTATCATTTGCTTTATATGCATTAAGTAACCACTTGCAAAAAACAAGTCTTCTTTAGTTATCGCCAGGCATCAGTTTTTGCACTGGCCGGCACAAATTTGTAATTCTGTTAAATCTGCCATATTCTTATTAAGCTCACACCATAAGCTCTCGCTAAACCTTCAGTTGAGTTTTCCATATGAGCTCCAAAATATGTCAAAATATAAATTTCAATATTCTTGCTTTCTATAAATTGGTTCCGTCTTCTAACTCTTTTATATGCGTTTCTGTTACCTTTAAATTTTCTATAAAGAATTAAAAAGTATTTTTGGTTTTGCAAATTACGAGTCTAAAATCTTCGGCCGTTCTTCTCTAGCATTTTGTCACTAGCAGCATGTTACTGGTAGAAGAAAAATAATATGTTTGATCTATCCATTAAATTTTGTAACCTTGTATCTATGTAAAGAAGCATTTTTCAAATATAATGACAATACTGAAAAAACTATTTTTGAATAAACTCGGTGAAGGTTTATATATTAAAGATGAGCACGTATATATAGAGAGATTTTTCATAGAAAAAGTAATATTTTTTAATAACATAAAAAACTTAACTTAAGCCATCCTGCAATAGTACTTCTTAAGTAGATTAAATAGATATCCTAATAAATATCTCTAAGCAATCTTTTTTGATTCATATGGCTTAAGCAAACCGTAATCCTGCAAAGTTCATTTACAAAGTTAATCCGCACGAAGTGTTACGGATCCGACAAAAGCAAATCGGATATCGCCGGTGTACTTTACTGCACACTTAAAAATAAATCAGGAAAATTCATTTTCGGTTTCTTTGTAGTTTTTCCTTATTTGTCGAGCGAGGAGAAAAGCGGGAAATAACTCCCGAGGCCGCAAGTATTTCCGCATTCCTAACCATTTAATTCTGCCGCAGAGACTCGGCGCTTAATAGTTTCTTTGGATGGATAATAGAAGTACTTTCCTCTATTGAGGATTAACGTTACTTTGTATATTTATATTATAATACAATAAAAAGTTGACCTTCAATAAAGAATTTTGATTGATGCATTGAAATTTCATCAGTTTTAATGAAGCAAAAACCAGTTTTGTAAACAAACACGAAATGTCAAATAAAATAAATTCCTGCCAAATAATGATGTTCCAGAGAGACCTGCGACAGGAATTTTTCAACGTAACTATATTTGAAATGCATAAGGGAGAATTCAATTTTGGCCAGTGATTTTCATTATTCGGGGCCCGAAATTGTTTTCTCCCGGGGTTTTATGTGAGCTGCCCAAATACAAAATGGAACTTTTAACTCCGGACACGGGCTTGTCCTCGGTAATAGAAGCAGTTTATTTTAATCCGGTAACTCTGGGACATATGCGACCTTTTTGTCAGATAATGGAAATCTATGTCTTATTTGTGCAAAAATAAATTGAAGTTGTCTTAGGTATCAACGTTGGATAAAAATACTAGAAATCAGGTTTAAGACAAAGCAAAACTACTTTTTTTTAAATTAGCAACGTTTATATAACGCAACCATACACACTATCGCCCATATGTAGAGCAACATTTTAAAAATATTTAATAAATTTATTTAGTTGTTACTAAACTTATATCTTTATCTGTATATCTTTGTAGTATTTTCATGGTCGTTTTTTAAGCGGTTCATACTTAGAGCAACTGAATTTTGTATTTTGTTTTATTCAATTTTGTTTGTAGTCTTGAGTTTATCTGTGGTAAGTTTAAAAGTATAAAGATTCGAGATGCCAAGCAGCCATATAATTGTCTGTGTCAATGAAAAAAATGTTCTTAAAAAACTAAAAAATGCTGAGAAGCGAAGCAAACGACCGACTGTTAAATAAATTAGTAGTATCCAGAATCATTTCTAATTTTAATTAAAAGTAGCAGCAAAAACAACTATTGTGAAATGTGTTAAATAGAAATATCAGAAGATTGATTGTGCACAATTTATTTATTAGTGCTTCGCGAATTAAACAACAGTTAACGGGATATGCTTCAATATCGTTTAGTACCATAAAATGAAGAGTGAAGGAAGCTGGTTTATACGGTAGAAAGCCAGCGGAAAAACCGTTTATTGATCGAGACCAGACTTTAATATGCCATAGAGCATCTTTACTAGTGTTATGAAAAACAAAAAAAAAGTAGTGTTCTTAGATAAGTTTTAAACTACTTAGATCTACATTTCAGAAAACGAGGTGCTACCTCGGGCAGAAGACAATATGTGCTCTAGATGGGTTTTTCAATATGACAACGATACGAAGTTGCATTTTGCATTGTATGCAGAAATTTTAGGTGTATGGAAATCTATTCCTCAAGATTATATTAAAAGACTTGAGGTTTTTATAAAGTTGTTTTTTTATAAAATATTAAATTAGCGTTTGGCAGCACTAACCGACTTAGATTTCAATGGGAAACAGTTTGTGTATGGAACAATAATGAAGTCGACAAAGCAATTAAAAGACAAGTTCACATTGTCCATATAATAAAAATTAAATAAGAGAAGCATTTCCACTCTGTGGCAACCCACCCCGAGTTGAAAAGCAATTCCCCAATGATCTAACAAGGACGTCACATATTTTCACATTATAATTCTGGATAGAAATATTTGTAAAGACATTGTCCAGACAACTAACCACTTTTGTAGCAACATTTACTGCAGGATGTAGTATAAAACTAGAAAAGAAGTCAACAACCTTCTGAGACTGATTGCAGTTTAAATAAAACCTAACATTAAAGTCACCAGTGTTGAAATATTTTTCAATAATGGTCAAGCCTTCCAAGAAAACCATTAAGTAAATCCAAACAATTGTTAAAATTGCCAGATGGCGATCTGTAGATTGTATATATAATCTCACATAAGATCTCATCATATAATTTGGTCCCCGCAATCTCAAGATCTAACTCACAAGCATAAGGAAAAAATTTAACTGCCTTACAATTGGCAGTGCCACGTGCAAAGATGCACACCCCACTATTAACTTGAACTTTTTGAAGCTTTGAAGGCATGCTGGATATCCATTGACACGTCCTATATTGACAATTTAATTAGATCAATGCCCAAAAGGTTGGTGGAAGTGAGAAGAAATAGAGGCTATGCAATTTTGGCCACTTGAAAATTGTTTAGTTCTTAATTTTTTTTTAATAAAATTGGGTATTACGAATAAATAGTTTAAATATAATTAAACATTACAAATAGGCTCCGTTGTTTTTTAATCAGGTACTGTTCCACCTAATTTATCATTTTCTAAACCGTGATATAAACAAATTTGAAAAATAAGTAGTTGTCAATCTACTTTTGGCCACCAGTGTAAATTGGATTCGAGGAATGCCTAAAACTGGTATTCTGGAACGTAAGGATTGAATATTATTTTGAATATAGGTGTAATGAAGCATTATTAAAATTATTTATGTTATTTACTTTTTTTGTGGAAATCTTGATGCCTCCGGTTTAAAAACTTATTAATAATCACTATGAGAATACAGAACTTGCTATAGTATATTTGGGTGAGCACCAATTTTAAAAGACTTCACCTGGTTGTTAGACGTGGCGAATTCCTCACATACACACCCATTTTTTTATAAATAAATAACATACGGATTTTCTTATCTTTTTTGGATAACCGAGGATATCTAAAATTGGTGTACTATTTTATATTAGCATGTTCTGCAAGACATGTTTAATTTTTTGAAGTCAAAAGAGTTTCTGGTCTGATACTGCTTTTATGTTCTGTAACTCTTGCTTTTATGCATCTCCCAACTTGTCCAATATAAACTTCATAGTCTAAACATGGAATTTTATAAACTACCCCACTCACTAGTTCTTTAGGAGTAGGTTTTTTTTGCGAAGCTTACAACTATTTGACAGTATTTTAACATTTAAAAGCTAGAGCGAAATATTCATTTTTTGTTTGGCAGTCTTGTGTTGCCAGCTTTTATTTCCAAATATTGTTTATTAAATTTGTTAGTTACTGGTTTTTAGAAAGTAATGTGTTTAGTGTTTTCTTATGTAAAAATCTGTATACGACTGCTATATTATCTTAAGTTTTAGATATTTTATTATGTTTATTTTTATTTAAAGGGGTACATAGACTGGAAGCTCAAAAAACGCTAGCAAAAAAAAGGGTTTATAATACCAATTCCTTTTAATTGTGTAAAAATTATATCTTATTTGTTTCTATTTCAGTAGTAAAATATAATATGAGATAGTTGACAAATATTTTTTACACTATACATTTCACATAATAAACTATTTTAATTATATTATTGATTTTTTCCTAATAGTCCTAATTTTCCTGAATAGTCTTTAGAATTTTTAAGTAGTTAAAATGTAATACATGCGGTGCCATACCCGCAACTTCTTGAGGCTTAATAATCCTCGCAAAATACGAACACGGCTGACATATTAGGGTAGACGAGATCCTGGAAACGCCTGCAATAACTTTAAAATGATACATAGCCTTAAATGCTAAGTAATATATTTCTTTGCCTGCAGATGTAAGCATATAACCAAGCTCTAAATTATGTTGGGAACTCAATTATATTATCTGCTGCGAACCTTTATAAATTACGGTCTATAAAGTTTTTTGCTGAATACTGGATGTTCTTTAAGTTAGTGATATCCCGGATCTTTCTTAAAAGTATATATATATATATAGTATCTAGGTTATTTATATGGGGAAAATATTACATCTTTTTTATTGAATTGCTTACGTAAAATAAAGTTTGTTACAAACATTGCAATGATATCAAAAAAATTGCTATCTCTATTAGCTGACAAAGTTGTTTCGCAATCGTTTTGTTTCGGTACCAAAAAAGCCTTTTTTTCCTATAGTTAATCCATTAATAATCTCTATCTGTATTTTCCGTTAAACTCTTTTTTTAGATTGCAACTCGTTGACTACGCAAAATCATTTTTTGAATTACAGACGTTGAGATTTTTATCCATGTGCATGGACATTTTTAAAGCCACTTTTGTTTTTTGGTTTAGCAATAAAAGAGCAAAATAAAAATATGCTGCTCGTTTTACTAATTCTAGTTGCCTTTATTCGGTTGCAGTTATTACATACTTTTTATATTTCACATTTTTATACGTGCAAAAAAATAACAAATACTTATTGTTATTTTTTTTAAACTGATGTTAGTAAAGTTTTAGATTAAAATGTCTTTATGCATCAGGTTGGTTTATTTTTTCTTCTACAACGTTTCTCTTTTTGTGGTCATAATTATCCGGTAATGCGGAAAACTTACCGATACTTCCACATTCCATTAAGGAACTTTAATTTTGTACCTAGAAGAAACACAAAATTACATTTGCCTGAAAATTTAAAAAAAAATTAAGTGTGTTGAAAAAAAAGTCTAAGAAACATGTTTTTCTAGGTATGAGAGAAAATTCAAGAGTAATGAAAAGTACTTTGATATATGTTGTTAAGTATATCAATGCATTGATATGTTTAATTTTTTTTTCCAGATTGCCTAAAAGAATTTAAAATAATAAGTTTTCCATAGAAATAAACTTTTTTTTTCAGCGTACGAATACCTGGAATAAATATTATTTTACTTAATTATTATTATTATTTAATTATTTTCTGACTTATAATACCATACGTAAGTATGGTAATACCATACATCAAAACCAAAAATAGGTCCAAGTTATTAAAATCGAATCTTTCTTATTATAATACTTTGGTAATTTTATCTAGTGTATGTTTCGGTACGAGTTATTTACGTTTTACTAATTGATAAAATTAATTATTTTTTTATTTTAAAGTCCTCAGTTCATTTTATTTCTTGTATCGCAGTAAGAAACATGTTGTTAAACATTCGTTTTACCTATGACTTGTAAAAGCATAAGTGGCATGATTCTTGGCAATTTCCCTGTTTAGTTTTTATTTCTAATTTTAATTTTTAATGAATAATTTACGATAAAGTCTAATAATGTGTAGATCTTACGTAAAAGGTGATCTCTTGCACGATATTCTAAGAAATGCATCAAATTTTTGATATACCTATCTTAACAGATAAATACTTCCTCGTTTAATCTATCCAAAAATTACGTAATGTTTCATCGCTTATTTCTTACTGCATTCTAGCCTTATGCACATATCTAATATTATTAATAATTTCTCAATATATCTTTATTAGGAGTAGAGTAAATAATGAATAGTATCAGAGATTATGATGAATAAGTTTATGGCATAAAGATGCAATGTAATTTACTTAATTTATAAAACATTATTTTAGTTTAAACTCTCCAAATAAATCCCTTAGTCTTGATTTATTCATCGAATACTTTCTAAAGTTATATATTTAAATAAATGGTAGACTCTACAGCTTGAAGAATAATGACTATGGTAACAGGGTTTTACTTATACAGAGTGTCCCAAAAGTGATAGATCAAACTCAAACAGGAGATAGAGGGAGTCATTTACAATCAAAATCACCCCCTATGTTGTTATGCAATTGTGAATAGGTTAAAAGTTATAGCCATATATGTGTATTTTTTTAGTTCCAGCACCTTTGTTAAATAAAAGCATTTAAAAAAATTATACAGTTGATTAAACAATCTGTTTTTTTTATTGTACCTAGAAATGATGTGCCTCTCCAACAAAAATATGTTTCTTAAACATTACTTTTTAAGAGCACTAGAAAAACAATTTTTTTGGACTTTTTACAACTTTAAAAATAAGTACTTAACTTTGATGCCATTTTTTTGCGAAGAAAATATAAGACATGCGAGGGACCCTGAACCTTAAAAACTTCTTTAAATCATACTGATTCCAGCAAAGTACAACTTGAATAGATTATTAAAATTTCTTATTGTCTAATTAAATTTTTATTTTTTTAAGAAATAAGCAAAAAAAATATTCCATGGCTAAATCAATATTTTGCTTTATTATTTTACGAAAAAATAATAAAATTAAAATAGTAAAGTGTCTTAAAAATATTTAAAAATACATAAGTATGTCGACTTCTAATACTGACCAATTTATCTACGGTTATTTTGAAGAATGTTGATTTGTCGTGTTTTTTGTCGTAAACAAAATTTAAAAATAATTTAAAATAGGTAGTGTTGTGTTGTCCAGGTACTGGCTAAGTACATGCAATTTTGTATTATTTATACAACTGAACACATAATGCCTTATACCGTCCGTGAGTATGCAGAATTGCATTATGTTTATGGATTTTGTAATGGAAACGCTCGAGCGGCTGAAAGGGAATATCGTGAACGATTTCCTGATCGTGAACGATATCCTGACTACAGGGTGTTTTAACGAGTGCATAACGTATACGTGGAGGGGCAGATTCCTGGAAATCCTCGCAGAATAGGAAGACCTGATGAAAATGCTGAGGCAGAAGATGACATCATTGAAATGGCATTAGAGGAACCTTCAACTAGTGTTCGCCGCATATCAAGACGGTCTGGTATTCCGAGAACAACAGTACACCGCATTCTACGAAGAAACCAGTTGCATCCCTATCATGTACAACGGGTTCAAGATCTATTACCGGGTGATTATGACAAGAGGGTGGAATTTTGTAGAGAAATACTTCATCGTAATAGGCAGGATCCACAATTTTTTAACAAAATTTTATAGTCAGACGAATCTAGTTTTCAGAGGGCGGAAATATTTAATATTCACAATTTACACCACTGGGCATATTTTAACCCCAGAAAAGAGTGGCATTCTTAACGGTTCATTAATTGGGCCGTTTGAACTACCAGCCAGATTAAAAGGTGAAATCTATAGGAGATTCTTGGAATAAAACCTGTTTTACTTCAGGATATTCCATTTAATATTCGTCAATCAATGTGGCTGCAGCACGATGGAGCGCCCGCCCATTACAGCCTTCAGGTGAGACAGTTTTTAAATGAGGCCTACCTTGGTCGTTGGATTGGACGGGGAGGTACAATTCGTTAGCCACCGCGCTCCCCCGACCTCAATCCAATTGATTTTTTTCTATGGGGGTACTTTAAGGAGTTGGTATACGCCAGGAAAAATCGTAATGAGGAAGAGCTACGCCACCAAATAATTACAGCAACTAGATTAATTACCCAAAATGAACGTTCATTCAGAATGATTAAGAGAAATTTTATACGCCGATGTAGGTTATGCATTAGATTTCGCGGCAGACATTTTGAACACTTATTGTAAATGATAGCAAAACTTTCATGTAAAACAATAAACCATTTTCTAATGTTTTTTGTACCTTATTGCAATCCACCAACCCAACAAAACACAATTATTTATTTTAAAAAATTGGTAAATATTGATTTAGCCATAAAATTCTTTTTTGCCTCTTTTTTGAAAAACTCAAAATTTAATTAGCCAATAAGAAATAATGTATTTAAGTCATGCCTTGCTGGAATCGGTATAAAACGTAGAAGTTTTTAAGCTACAGGGTCACTCTTATGTCTTACATTTTTGAGAAAAAAATCATCAGGCATCACAGTTAAGGGTACTTATTTTTAAAGTTGTAAAAAGTCCAAAAATATTTTTTTTAGCTCTTTCAAAAAGTAATATTTAAAAAAATATTTTTATTAGAAAGGTACATCACTTCTAGGTAAAAACAAATAAAAAAACGCATTGTTTAATCCACTGTATAATTTTTTTATAAGCTTTTATTTGACAGTGTGCTTGAATTTAAAAAATACATAAAAATGGCTATAACTTTTTAACTATTCACAATTGCATAACAACATAGGGGGTGATTTGGATTGAACATGACTCCCTCTATCCTCTGTTGATTGAGTTTGATCCATCACTTTTGGGACACCCTGTATATTATTTCTGCATTTTCTCTATTAATATTTATTTCTTGTTTGTTGCTAACATTGTTTATTTTAATTGCCAGGGTTATCTAAACAACAAAAATAACATTATTTTACTAGTAAATGATTGGAGGCCTAAGATCTTGCTTTTGAGTGAGACTTACGTAACGCCGGTTATTGAACGATGTAAGTTGATTATTGATGGGTACAATTTGGAGCAAGGCACTAGTAACAACAGTAGAACAGGTGGGGTCTTGGCCCTTATTAGAAACGATATTAGATATAAGGTGGGGTCTGTATTGTCTATTGATGATTATGTCTAGTTGTTGTTTTTTGAGCTATCTATGGGTGGAGGTAAATATGTGTGCTTTGTTTTGTACCATTCGCCTCAGAAACAAGATGCCAAATTTATGGAGCTTTTTGGGGAATATTTAAAGCAAGTTAGTGGATTTAATGGCACCAACATTATTCTTGGGGATTTTAATTTTGGTTTATTAAAAAACAGTTTTTATAGTAACAAATTATTAAGTATCATTTATACCAATGGGTTTAGTCAAATAATTAAGACTCCAACTAGAATAGTCCAAAGAAGTCAGACTCTGATTAATTATTTAATTTCAAATCACAAATCTCTTTCGCATAAAGTCCATCAAACTCCTAAAATTAGTGACCATTCTATAATATCAATTTCTATGGATCAAGCGAAGGAATAGCCAATGGATATAGTAAGATATACTAGGTCTTTTAAAACCTATAAATGCAATAAACTTCAGGAAGAACTGCTTACATGCAGTTGGAATAGAAATAGTTCAGATGTTGACTTACTAGCTAATACTTTTGTCACAAATATTAGAACAATTCTTGGCAGTATGTGTCCAAGGATCAAAATTATGCAAAAACAGAAATATGTCGATAAGGAATGGATAACTCAAGATATAAGGGAGCAAATGCAGGAAAGGGATCGATTATATAAAAGGACTGCCATAGAAAATAACGACGACATTTGGAATGAATATAAGGCTATAAGAAATAACATAGTAAGCAAGAGAAGAGTAGAAAAGGATAGATTTTTTGCGAATATCATATATCTAAATAAAAATAATCAAAAAGAACTCTGAAGATGCTTTTGCAAGGAAAAAACCGAAACATGCCTAATGAAATAAAGTTTAAAAATGAAATCATTACACAGGAGGATGATATTGCACATAGATTTAATAATTGTTTCATGAATAGTATTGATCTTATTCATGCAGATATTCCACCAGCAGCAAATGGTCAAACATATTTCATTGAACCACCTACAGTCCAGAAGACCTTGACACAATTTAATAAAGTTTCGATGACTAAAATGAAGGAAATACTTAAAAATCTAAAAAACGTTGGTGGTGGGGAGAGTGGCATCTCTAAGCAGGTTCTTTGTGATGTTGCTTATGTTGTGGGTGATCGTCTTTTGGATATTATCAATACATCCTTAAGTACTGGGGTTTTTCCGCAAGCCTGGAAACTTTCTACTGTTGTTCCTGTTCCAAAAGTGCAAAACACTAAATTGTGTAATGAATTTCGGCCCATTAACACCGTACTTATTTATGAAAAGCTCCTTGAAGTATGTGTTAAGGAACAGCTTCTCGAACATTGTAATATAAATAAAATAGTTGTACCTAACCAAACGGGGTTCCGTGAGAATCATTCATGCGAGTTTATTATTATTAATATAGTTGATAATTTTCTCAGGGCCCTTGACTCTGATAATCTAGTACTTCCTGTGTTTTTAGATTTTAAGAGAGCATTTGAAACAGTGAGTAGAGAAATGTTAATTAGGAAATAAGAACGGTTAGGCCTTAAACATAATGTATTGAAGTGGTTTCAATCTTACCTAAGTAGTAGAGTTCAGCGAGTCATGTACAAAAATAGTTCATCTGAAAGTGTTAATGTAAAGCGTGGTGTGCCGCAGGGAACGGTCAACGATATGGTGGAGGTAGTGCGGGGGTGTAATGTGGTGTTGTTTGCGGACGATACAATGTTATAAGTGGTGGGTAAAGACATTCATCAACTGCAACAGGTCGTGAACGTTGAACTCAATAACTTATTTATCTGGCTTTATAGAAATAAACTAAGTTTAAATGCAAGTAAATCCAAGTTTTGTTTATTTGGCAAGAGATCTAGATTAAGTTCTATAGACATGGGCAATATACAGATTTCTGTGAATGGGGAAAGTATTTTGTATGCCAAAGAAATTAAATATTTGGGAACCTAGTTATGGGTGATCGTCATATCAAATACAAGAGACATTTAACTAAAACCTAGAGTATCTAATTCTTTGTGAAAAATTTACCAAACGTTCTCAAACGTTTTTAGTTTTTGGATTATGACCCTCTAACTTTTTTATTAGTAAAAACTGAAAAACAAAATTGCGTATATATAATCTTTATTAGTTTACTCTCATAGGCACATAACATAATACATCTAAGACATTAATATTTATATACATAAGAGCATGTGAATCATCATACATGATTAATATTATTTTTCCCACTTTATCCATCTCTGCACACAAGTCCTGGTCCTTATGTCACATTTAAGCCGTTTACCACAGGTAGGCAATCTAGTAATACCGTCTTCGTAACACGGATCACCTAACTCTAAAAACAAAACAAAAATTAAAAAAAAAACAATATTCCTCCCTTAAAATACTTACGTGGGGTAACACATTCATTACAACATCCACAATAGCCCCGTCTGCCGACCAAAGTAGTACCACGAGGGCACGGGAATACATTTAAACACAGGGTGGCAGCACAGGGCCATATTTCGCAATTGTTATCATCGTCGGGAATCAAAGTGGTATCATCAGGAATTAAAGTGGTGTCATTAGGAATGAAAGTGGTGTCATCAGGAATCAAAGTGGTATCATCAAGAATCAATGTGGTGTCATCAGGAATTAAAGTGGTATCGTCTGCAAACGTGGTTTGCAACAGAGAAGTTATGGTAAGACCTATAATTATAATGTGGTTCATGGTCGGGCTGATACTGATTGTAACGTGGAACTTGGTTGCGTTATTTATATATTTGTAGTGTGTTTCACGGAGATTAGCTTCTCGTTATTTTTTTTAAATAATAATAATTATGTCTGATTTATATTTAATAAGGAATTTTTAATGCTAAGTAAATATTCAATTTGAATAAAAATATCTGTTTTTTATCCAAGGCTTATGTTTCTTTAAATTAATATTTTATGAGGGATTATCAAATAGCAAAATATGTCTGGAAAAAATGATTTTGGCTGCCTCGAAAAGCTGAAGGGGTCAAGGCAGATTTGCAAGCAAAATTCCTATTATTATTGTTGAAGTAATATTTGACGTCCATTTGATGGTTTATATTCGATCGATTGGTTATAAGGAAAGGTGTCTCAGAGCCTGAAATTTAGCAAAAAATATAAATGACCGTCAAGTGTCTTAGAGAAATAAAAAAATACTCGATTTAATTCTGGTAATTTTATGTAAAAATCTAAACGTATGAATACCGGTTTTCAGGCAAAATTCCCACTATAATTATTAAATTAATGCTCTACATCCACTTGATGCTGTATATTCGACCGATTAATGCAGTTTGTTATAAGAAAAAAGAAGTTTCTCACAGTCTTCAATTTACCAACAAAATATAAATTGCCTTCAACTGCTTGGAAAAAAGAAAATTTCACTTCGACTACCTACCATACAAAATTATTCTATTATATTCTGGCAACTTTACGTAAACCCCTAAAGGAATCAAAACAGGTTCGATGCCAATCTGAATTTCCATGCTCATGTAATGAGAAAATTTACAAAAAAACTTGGATTTATCACAAGAGTTGGAAAAAATTTGTCAATGTGCATCAAATTAAAACTTTACAACGACATTGCTCTTCCTCATTTACAGTTCTGTTCAACATTATTGTTTAACTTGCCACAGTATAGAATTGACCGACTGGAAAGAATTCAAAATGGGGCTATGAGACTGATTCTAAATTGTAATCGTTACACGCCTGTTGTCTCTATGTTGGGTGTCCTAGATATGTTGTCTGTACATCAAAGAATTTTGTATAACGTTTATTTGTTTATTTTTAAATTAAAACATCAGATGCTCCCCGATTATATTTGTAATAAATTAAGAGTTTTTGGAGATATACATAACTGTAATACGAGAAATCGTATAGACTTCGACAGACATACTAGTCGACAGATGTAACACAACCCAAATGCATAATTCAGTTCTATACAAAAGTTTAATTCTATTTAACAACTTGCCTGCTAACATCAAAAATTGTATTACTTTGAATTAATTCAGAGGGCTCTTGAGAATATTTATCATGAATAAGTAATATTGTGTTTGTTATTTTATTATGTTATTTTAATTATGTAGTTTATTAAGTTTTACTATAGTATGCATTGTTTCCGCTCCAATCATCATCTTGATTGTGGGTTTATCTGTTGACTGGGTATTTTTGGGCCAACCGGGATACTGACTCGATCAACCTGAGTCGACATTATTTTTATTATTATAAGGCAAACAACAATTAACTGTGCTTTTAATAAGTGGGGCAAGGAAATAATGTTTAGGTTAAGACTAGTTTTAATTTATGGTCTACCTCTGACAGGATATTTCTGGAACCGGGATGCTGTTTCTGGATTACCGAGACCATCCATGGACAAACCGGAGTGTCCTGTTACAGCTATGGCCAACTTATACTTTTAGTTTATTTTTCATTTATGTTTTTATTGAATGTAGCTTTTTGCTAATTAAAGATATTATTTATTTATTTCTTCTACAACATCGAAAATCACTTTTTTAAAACATATTTCCTAAGTATAGTTAGTATGTAACTGACAATAGCATTTACTATAGTACTCCTTCATTTTAAAAGCAAAATATTTTTGTACGAGTTATTTGGTCAAAATGAAAGTATCAACTATTTAATGGATATATTGATATAATGCTTTCCGACACTGTAGTAATAAATAACAACCCATCATAATAACAATAAAAATTCCATTGCTAATAAAATACAGTGTACACGAATTTTAGTTTAAATTTAAAAATCCATTTCGTATACAATTAATTCTGGATTGTGAGGAAATTTCGTATGAATAAATTAATTCTTTATTCTGGATATTTAATCAAAATATGTAGGAAAGTCAAGTAAAATGCGATAATTTTATTACTGCATATTGTGTTCTTTTAGCTAAGAGTACAGACTTTAGATCTTTACTTTGAAACTCTTTTGAGATACTGTAATATTACATGAATATTTTTTTTTAATTGACTTTGAGTATCTTTTTCAGATTAAGATTCGAAAAAATATTTATTTTTTTACTTTCATTATATAGGGTATAACAAAATTGAGAAATTGTATTAAAACATATCTATAATAGAATAAATTTACTAAGTTCTTCCATTCATCATACTAAAATTTAATAAAAATATATATTTTAAAAGTTTGGCGTCCTTTAGATTTTAACAGCGTAGGAAGAAGCAGAAATTTTATGTTTTATCTAGAATTTGAAAAACTTCTTTAATTTTCATACTTTCTAAAAATGTTCAATAACTTCTTTTTTACATGTAGCATTACTGATTTTTTGTTTAAAGCCTCTCAGTTGCAATTTCCTTTCAATTGATATAACAACAATAAAATATATCGTTGTTTTGTATTTTTCTTTAAGTTGTTCTCCAGGCAGACTTCCAAGTTTTCTGGTCAACTTGATCTGTGTGTTAAACTCGGATATATTACTGATTTTACACCATTGGCTTCACATCATTTTTTGTATTAGTTGAATTTCCAGATTTTAATTCTTACCTTAATTTAAATAACGACACAGTTTTAGCACCAACCAAAATTCCTTATTTTAGTCTTGACACGTGTTTGGCTAACGATTTTCGGGAAAAGATTAAAACTCTTAATGTTTACTTAATCTTCTTCCGAACATCGTTAGAGAAACACGTGTCTAGAGTAAAATAAAGAGCTTTGGTTAGTGGTATGACTGTCTCGTAATTTAAATATCACACCATAGGACTTTTTTCTTTATGTTCCATAACATTATTTCTTTGCAAAAAATCTTTATAACAACTTTCTGGACTTGCAATGGGTGGACCATCAGGTTTAAAAACAAATCTATTTAAGTTTAGTAAAGCGGTGATTGGTTTAATTTGATTATGTCATAAATAATTAGTGAAAGGAAAATAAAATGAAGAAAAAACGAATAAAACTGAAAGCAACTAGCTTTCAAATCTCTATGAGAACGTTTCTAGGTAAATGCAAATAATTTATGTAGAAATTATGAGATATTAAAATCAAATATTTTTTTGGCTACCATAACATCTAAAAAAAAAGTAGAACTTCAATGCCCAAATGACACATCAGTTTTATGTCGTCTTTTGAGTAGAAATAATATTATTGCTATGCTAGTGTTGGCTTTAAAACTTACCTTATAAACACAGACATTAAAACAACTATTAAACGTTATTGCAAAGTTTGCTTCGTAATAAAAACAAAATAAACAGAAAATTTGGAGACATTAACGTTCTTTTATGGGTCGTCTTTTAGAATCGTCACACAAAACTAGAAGGAATGCATTTCATCGGATTTTAGACAGATTTTTATTCAATTAACAATTATTGAACCTAATTTAATGTTCAATAATTTTTCTTTAAATATAAATGTTTATAATAGTTATTTTTAAAAATACACGAGAAGTTTATCATCCTTCTTACAAAACGTATTTCCGCAATATCATAAAGTAAATATTTATTTTACAACAAAAATATTCAAACCAGTCATCACGTTTCTGGAATATTACTTTCCTCAACAATCAGCAATATGAAAGTGTTTTCCTTGCAAATTCACTCGAGCAGAATCTTCTCGTGTATTTAAGTAGACACCTGACTTTTAAAAAGGACTTATTCGAACTGATTTCTGCACTCTCGAAGCGAAGCTCGAGAGTGGAGAATTTGAAAATCGCAAGACGGGAAACATTCTTAGAGGAATTCTTCATTGAAGTGCGAATGAACAGGCATTTGGGTCGATATTTTTGTTTGCTCTTTAATTAATTTATTATGTTTTTATTGCAAATGAGTTTTTTGTGAGAATAATCTATAGGCATCTAATAATCTTAAGGCAATTAAAACTAATTTTTTAATCACATCCTCGTAGATACTTAATAAGATAATACACTCGCCGGCAGAAAATTCCGCCACCCCGAAATATTGGCCAAGTTTGATGTTTTATAATTTTTTTATTGTTTATCAGATTCTCACGATTTTGCCATGAATTTTTAGATACATTTGTTGTGAATTTTTTAAATCATTTTGTAAAGTAGCATTTTTTGATTATGCTATATTATACAGGAGTAAAACAAACTGTTGTTTTTTCTCGTAATTTCAAAAGACCCTGTAGGAAAATTAAGGTGGATAATTCTGTTTACATACTGTTCCTTAAAATCTTTGATGTATTCTAAACATTTTGATTTTTGATTCATTCCATTATCTCATTTCTGCTGCGAGCTGAAAATTTCTTATTAAAACGCTGATTTGAAGCGTATTTTTATTAGGAGAAACAAACACTAGGTATATCATAAAGTTAATTTAAAAAAAAAACAATTTTAATAGCGTGTATTTCCTTCTCTCGCAGCAATAACAGCTTGCAGTCTTCGCGGCATCGAATGAATAAGGTTCCTTATTCTTTCTTGAGGAATAGCCTCATATTCTTCGATCAGCGCTAGTCGTAAGTCTTGCAAGGTTTGTAATTGTACAGGACGACGACGAACGGCCCTTTTAAGTTGATCCCAAAGATGTTCTATTAGGTTAAGATCCGGGTTACATGCGGGCCATTCCAATGCTAGGAGTCCAACTTCATCCAGATATTCGCTCACTAAATGTGCAATGTGAGGTCTAGCATTATCATGCATTAATATAAATTGGTTCCCAATGAATGGAGCAAATGGGACAACAACTTCTTGAAGGATTTCCTCAATGTAACGGTGGACGGTTAGAGCTCTATTTTCAATAAATACAAGATTGGTGCGTGCTTCGGTAGAAATACCCGCCCAAATCATGACTGAACCGCCACGATATGAGATTTATTCTGAAATGGTGCAGTCAGCATATTTTTCATTTCTACCTCTGTATACCCGCTCACGACCATCCGGCGTCCTTAAACAAACCATGTATTCATCTGTGAATAGTACGTTTGCCCACTGTTCTAGAGTCCACTCAAAATGCGATTTTGCAAACCTCAGTCGGTATTGTCGATGCCGAGGAAGTAGTTGTGGACATCTTGCTGGCCTTCGTGAATAAAGTCTAGCTTCTGCTAATCTTCTACGTATCGTTCTTTTACTTACACTTACTCCATGAAATATTCGCAAGTCATTTTTTAGACACACAGCAGTAGATTTTCGATCTCTTAAAGAACTAATGGTGACAACGTGATCATCAGCTGCAGTGGTCATTCTCCTTCTGCCAGAGCCTTGTCGCCTAGTAAAAATTCCCGTCTGTAAATACCTATTCCAGGCATCTCGAACTGTAGACCGCAGAAATCTTAGAGTACGGGCGACATAACTTTTGCTACGGCCATCCTCTATTAACGCGACAATTCTACCCACGTCTGCTGGAGTTAATACCATATTGACACACAACAAATTATAATAGTGACACTGTCAAACTTTATGTCACATTAATTGCGTCCTTAGCCAACGTCGATAATTTTTAACCGAAAACTTGACATTAATTAGCTAAAAATAAGCTTCAAACAAGCGTTTTAATAAAAAATTTGCAACTCGCAGCAGAAATGAGATAATGGAATGAATCAAAAATAAAAATGTTTAGAATACATCAAAGATTACAAGGAACAGTATGTAAACAGAATTATCCACCTAAATTTTCCTACAGGGTCTTTTGAAATTACGAGAAAAAATAGTTTGTTTTACTCCTGTATAATACAGCCTAATCGAAAAATGCTACTTTACAAAATAATTTTAAAAAACACAACAAATGTATCTAAAAACTGATGGGAAAATCGTGAGAATCTGATAAAAAATAAAAAATTTATAAAACATCAAACTTGGCCAATATTTCAGGGTGGCGGAGTTTTGTGCCGGCGAGTATATATGTATGAATTTGCACGTGATATTTCATATGATCTGCATTAATTGCAATGTATATCTTCGTTTAATTCAAAAAATTCAAACTCGCGTCCCTACCACTTCGGTGTTTGGTTAATCGGATTTACGCTACACTGGAGCTAGGTGGGGATAAAGTGAGGAGAAATTGCAATAAACAGAAGTGTCGCGTTGCATTTGGCGAGAATTGTAATAAATGGTTCAGATGAGTTCAGATAAAAAAAAAATTTTTTAAAAATTTTAAGAAAAAAAGAAAATATAAATATATAAGGACAGACAATGCAGGCACCGGTTGACCACAAAATGTGAGGAAAGTGAGAAAAGTATTAATATTAGAACCGTATCAGGGCATAAGTTATTAATAGATATAAAATTTGTTTTTAAACTTAGACACAACATTTCTGTTCAAGGTATAATGCGAATAATTTTGACACATTCTTACAAATTATTCCACAATTGTGAAGCAACAAAGCTAAACTTATGTCGAAAAACTGCTTTACTATGTTGAGGAATTATAAAATTAAGACAAGTGTTATAATTATTTTGACAAATATTAAAGACCTTTTTTTAATAGGGCGGTTTGCCAGTCGTTAATATACGATAAATAAATATCTTCTCCTATTCGACATAGACAAAATTGAAAATTCATTTAAGTTTGTTGAAAATTCATTTGAATCTGAAAAGTCACAGATAATTGCCTTAAATCTGTGACTTTTATAGGAGTAGATAATTTGGGTAAAGGTTCAATAATAGTTTTTTTAAATTTCAGCAAAATTATCTAAAGTATAAAGGCATTAATGATTTTCAACAGCTGTTCTTATCTGCTCCCTTAATGGAGTATTAGTCAAATTGCTATAACTTGAAAAATATTTGTAGGTATTTCAGAATCTGTGTTATATACAGCTTTTTGGCAGTCGACCATAAGATTTTATCGGTCTTTACTGATAGTTCTTTTAAAATATGTTCCTTTTTATGTTATGGCTTTATTTGTAAAATTACTTAATAATATTTTTTAAATTTTATTTATTTATGTCATATATCCATATATATAAATATAATGCATAACATAGACATACGAAATTTTTAAATTATGCACCGAGATAATCAAATATCTGTATGTGCTCTTAATTATTTTTATAAAGAAAATTAAATAAAATATATGTTAACCATTATAAAAAAAAGAATAAAATATAAAAAAGAATACACATCATCCCACCCCTAACCCTAAATCACTTTCACAAAAATCAATGAAGATTTCTTTGAGTTTTGTGTTTTTTTACATAATTTTTTAAATGTTTTGAAACTAAAAACCTCTTAATATTGTTTGGAATTAAATGAAAAATTTTGGTGCAAGATAGTTAAAAGGTCTCTTGTTCAAGTTTGTTGTAATTTTTGTAGTAACTTATTCGTTTATTTAATTAATGAATAATTAAAACGAATATTTTTAATAACAAACATAGAAAATTTTTAATTTTTGTAAGCTGAACTGGAACAAATTTCTCAATTAAGAACATCCTTAATGTTTCAATAAAATAGGTCAAGTTTATTATTAATACTATTAGATAATTAGACCGAATCCCACAGTTTAAGCTGTTTAAACTGAAGACTATTAACATTATCATAATTTCTAAATTTTAAACACCTATATTTATTCATGTTAATGTTGATTTGTAAAATTGCATAAATAAGGCAGTGGTCAAAAAAGTAGCTAAATAAATTTATTCAATAGAGTTAATGGCTGTAGAAAGTTTATATAAAACTCCCCAATAATAATCACTCTATCATACAAAGGTACTAATAATTATAATATATTTTAAAAAAAGTGTGAAATAAATTCCACATCAGTCGAAGTTAATCGACATACAGAGAGGAAAAATGTTTTTTTTTTCCAATTGAGAATTTTTACCGATAAATTCGAAAGTATTAAAATGAATATTAGAATTAACTGACTGGCATTGAATATTGGCGTTACTATAAATACTTGCCAGTACCAACCTGTCTTACCTTTCTTAAATTTAATAATGTTAAGTATAAAAAGCTGTAACTTTTACGATATGAGAAGGTAAGAAGTTTCCTAAAAAATATTTTCATAGTAGGAGATATATTTTGAGGATAGAACCCACCTTAGTTTCAAAGCTTTTAAGGAGTTTCACACTAACAGAACGCTGCTATTGGATTAAGAGTCGTAGAATATATGTTGTATCATGTTCATATTCATAAAGTAATATTAAATTATATCTTTATGTCTCAGTCTACTATCAAATATTCTATAACGCTTGCAAAATGATGCCCATAACGAACATTTCCTTAAATAGGCCTGTATTTCCTGAGATAATAGCCAGGTTTCCTAGAGAAAATCAAGGCATATATTAAAAGCAATATTCTCTTATACACATACACAAACTAGGCTTAATTCCTTCAAAATGAGGTAAGTTTCACCGGAGTAAAATGAAGTTCCGAGGAAACCTCACCTTATTATTCATCCAAACGCGACGGACCCTGGTTTATGTAGTTAAGCCCGAATTATACGGTTAATCTACTTTTGTCGTGATTAATAATATTGTATGTCTTCGAATTTAGCTCCGTTTTAGCGGGCATATGCAAAGTTTTAAACTCGGTCGGGCCCTGAGCCGGGACTGTTTGTTACGCTACGCTGGCGGGATTACGAAACTTTTTACGAAAAAGTTCCGAATTTTCGTCCCGGTTAAATTTAAGCTTGTTCCGCAGGCGGATTATTATAGACTGTTTTTTAAACGGTTTTCCTGTGGCGTGTATATTTATGATATTTTTTTACTGTTTTTGTTTAATTTATGTGTTTAATGCACCTGGCGTAGCTTTAATAATTTTTTTTTTAAATGTACATATACAGGGTTACTGGTAATTCGATATATTTCTTTGTAAACGTAATAGGGGAGGAAGTAACAAGTAAATTGAACCAAACTATGCCTTATGCAACAAAAGTTTTAGTTTTTGAGATATTCATTTTTTCAATTTTTTTTGTTTTTCTACAAAAGAGGTAGACCTTAATGATATAAGAGTCAGTTTCCAGAAAAATTGCTGTAAATATTTTAAAACTTTTAAGTCAATTCAAATTGTAAGTTTTTTAATTTTGTTGTTTTAAATAAAATTTAAATAATAATTATTGTTGTTACATACACACCAGCAGTTTGATATCCTCAAAAATAAAGAAATCAAATGGAATCATCATAAAAGTACAGCTCCACTTTTTACAGTCTAACGAAAAGCTTAGATATTTCTGTTCCCCCCGAAAAAGTTGGCATTAGGGGAAAAAAAGAATTTGAACAGCTTGGTTTTTAATTGACCCTTATCTACTTTTTTCCTTAAAAGTTAACAAAATTGAACTGGGTCACTAAAACAACCCATAAAATTTAAATGATAGTTCATTATCAAAAGATATATTTTATAGACAAAAGAATATTTTTTTTAATTTCTTTTGATTGTAGTGGCATTAATTTTTTTAATAAAAATATGCAGTTCATTGTTGAATAACCTCACGCTCATTGACTGCATCAACCAACATATCGCCGTTTTCAAAGCAAAATATTGTTAATTCCAATAACTGTACATATTATTATGATTCTTGTTTGATTTTTTTTTTCCATTTTAACTTTATTTTATTAGTATTTTCTATTAAAAAAAAAATATTTTTTTTATAAATAATACAAGTACATCAAAATACCCAGCTAATTTTTTATTCAACGTGTTATTTTACAAATTGCATCGTTTATTTTCAAAAGAGCCCGACTCCGCAGGAAGACGTGCATTGGTACAATCGTATACAGATCGTGTTTTCGTTCGTTACTTATAGGAAACCGCATAGAGGCGAAATCTTGCAACGTCATGCGTGTACGGGTGCCTTCGACAGAGCACCGCCCCGGCCGGCCCGAGGACGGGATTAGTAAACATCTGACTTTCGTGAGAGCTGCGTCGTTTGGCGACAAAATGTCCCAAAATATTACGAGAAAATCCAGGCATTTTTAAATATTTATTCTAATGCGGGTTTTACAGATATGACAATGTGTAAAACCCGCATAGAATTGTAATCATAAGATGTTTAATATGCTGTGTTTTGCATAATGAAAATTAAAGCGTTATTCTAATAAAAAATAAAATATCAAGTCTGATAAAAATATAATAAAAAATCAGAAATAAAACTCAATAAACAAACTTAACAACATATAATTTTTTAATTAAAAGGCTCAAATAAACCGCCTTCTTTCGCTAAACAAAAACTTAACCTATCGTAAAAGCTATTTCGCACCTCCAAAAGAGTTTCCGGTAAAATGGAATTCGCACCTTCGACAATTTTATTTCGCAACTCCTCTAAATTTGTTGGCCTACTAAATTCATGCTTGCAAATGGTCTGCTTACGTTAACCCCACAGATAAAAGTCATTTGGAGACAAATCTGGAGATCTAGGAGGCCATTTAATGTCGCAAGTCCCACTAATAAGGCGGTTAGGAAAAGTATTTGTTAAAAATTCTTTTCCCTAGCCGCGTTATGAGCAGCACAGCCATCTTGCTGAAAATAAACCGATCCCAGGTCTACATGAGGTAGGATTTGAATGGCAGGAAGAACTTGGTTTTGCAGCAACTCAAGGTTCTTTTAGGCGTTTAAAGTGCCATCAATAAAAAATGGCCCTATAACATTGTCACCCAAAATACCTGCCCAAACATTCAATTTCTGAGGATACTGGGTACGAAACTGAAAACTTCTGTGCTCGTTTTCCTGAGACCAATAACGAACAATGGAAGGATTGTATTTGCCATGTAATGGTAAAGAAGATTCATCAGAAAACAAAATATTTTTTTAAAAATATTCGTTTCATTTGCCTTTTCCATCATGGTTTCACAAAACTCCATTCTTCGCCACTGATCTTCAGGAAATATTTCCTGAGTTTTTGAATACTTGAAACATTTGTACCCATATTTTTTCCAGATACGAGCAACAGTTTTATTGCTCATTCCCAGTTCCTCTCCAACACTTCTAGTGAACCGTGTCAAATCAAGTTCTAGGGTACTGCAAACCATTTCTTCCTGCCGTTCTATATCCTGGACCACTTCAACAGGTGGTTCTTGACGTTTTTTGTGGCATTTTTTACAATCTTGAAGACAAAAAGATGTCTCAAAATTTGTAACCACATTTAAAACCGTTTTTGCACAAGGAATCGGTCTATTCTCAAATGTCACTGAAAACAAATCTCTACATTGTACTGCCGAATTGCCTCCATAAAACCATTTAATTAGTTGAATTCTTTCGGAAGGGGTATAAACAGCCATAGTGAAAAAACATAAAAATAACGCTCAAAAATTATTAATGCAACGTGCAGTAACACAGCAAAGTGAGGTCTGCTGACTCCCGGTTCAAAAAATAACAACGAAAAAACGAAAAATTCCGCCGCCTGCAAGCCGGAACCAAGCGGTGTTGCCATTATTTTGGGTAATACGTAGCTCACGATAACACGATCTGTATAATATAGAGGCATAACCAATAAGTATTTTATTGGTTTAATCAGTTTGATAGTTGATCAGGCCAAACATGCCTTTGCTACAGGTATTTTTTAAGATATTTAATGTTCATTTTTGTCGAAGAATATTTCCTTGAATGCGAGGAGAAAAAAATTGAAAACCTATCTAAAGGTTTTAAAAATAATTTTAGGAATCATTATTTTTATAAAGATTTATGGTAATTAAAACTAATTATATAAATTAAAATAAATTATAATAACGTCTTAATGTAATAAGAGAAGAGATGTAGTGAATATGCATGCATTCTATTATTTTGTCGACATGCGGTTATTGTTTCTGTATTAACAAAATATAAACAATATTTATTTCGCCCATTAAAATAAAGTTTTATTAGCACAATTCCAGGTATTAATCTTTTTACAGCCAAGAGCAGCTTCCCTGTTCAATAATTGCCCACTCAGCTATCCGAACCGCCTTTGACTGATAATGACGTAAGCATGTCTTCGACATCCCCGTTCGGGTCCGAAACAATTAGATTTTCTGAAAACATTTAGCTCCCTGATTAATAGCGATCTTACGTCGGATATTGTTATGTTTCACTGATGGCTGTGTCTGACGCTTTATATAAAAGAGCCTCCGGTTTTTATGTCAATCTTCTTCGTTTAATTAAATGGGGTAAGGTTAGGATCAACCTTGATATAAAAACTAAGAAATATCCAGTGTGACCCAAATTGGGTACACGTGTATTGTGAATATCTTGGAAATTTCAAGAAATAGAATATTAGTTAAATAGGAAACCTTGTAAAGAATTTAATTGCAAATCCAATGCCTCTTTGCAAGTGATTTTATTTGTTTTTATTTTTTCTATATTTTCTATATATATAATATATATTTTCTATATATATAATGTTGGACAATTCATTAAAATATTTTACAGATTTTAAAAATATTTTGAAATAAAAACATCGCACTTTTTTGAAAATGCAACTTTCTGATTTTTTTTAAATATTTCAAAAACGAAAAAAAAATCGTTTTTATGGTAGCACTAAATTAGCAATTGAATAATCTACAACTTTTTGAATTAACTTTCTATTTCTCATAGTTTCCAAGATATCCAATTATGTATACTCAATTTGGGCAACACTGTAAATATTTTTAGTGAATATAATTAGTGTGGCTATTAAAATTATAATCTTCCAGGTCATTTCCTATGAACAAGTTTGTTTGAACTTTCCCTTTAAACCTAAATACTATGAAATAATTCCGACAGAGTAAAATGATGTTTTCTTAACAAACAAGAGCTTTTGTCTTGTTAGTAAGCAATACATTTTGCCTAACGCAACGTATGCCTAAAGAGCCAAAAGAGAACAAGAGAATCTACAATTATTATTCTAGAAGTTCGAGTATTTGTCATGTAAATATCGTGGCTCTCTTAAGTAACATAAAGACAAAAACTTCCGGTTGAGTAAGATAAATAGCTAGTGAATTTTCCCTTAATGTCAGTAATAATATGGCATGTTAATTAATCAGTTAAGTTGAAATAAAAATGATTGGGACAAGTAAAAATTTGCTTTAAATTTTCTTTAACAATTTTTAATTATATATGGTTAACTTCTATTTTTATTACTGTATTTCTGTTGGTCTATAGTTTTTTTCACTCTTGCGCTAATTGGTATATAATGTACTGGCATCTTATGCATGTTTGTGTTTTAAAAAAGTAAAATTATATATTTCTTTACTTATAACAATCATTCACTAATTTAATTAAGGATAATTAAAAAATAAATGATCTATATTACGTCGCTGCTATCCCTTCAGGCGGTAAATAACATCATAGAACTGTTGGAAACGTGTTACAAACCCGTATATTTCACTTAAAGGAATTATTCCGTTGGAATAGTCAGACAAGCCAAAGTTTAGGCAGGAATTTTGACTAATGGGAACCTCGCTATTTATGAGAGTTATTAATAACTTTGTAGCAAACGCGGTTTAGCTTTGCAATGTGTATA
Source organism: Anthonomus grandis grandis (assembly GCF_022605725.1). Lineage (NCBI taxonomy): Eukaryota > Metazoa > Arthropoda > Insecta > Coleoptera > Curculionidae > Anthonomus > Anthonomus grandis. The sequence continues at coordinate 11,070,850 of NC_065546.1, forward strand.
TACATGTTTTAACGTAGTACACCCCGAGCACACATTAAAATCCGGTCCTGTATATCGGGAGGCTGCCGTAGCGTGGCATAACGCCTGTTTTGGCACAGCAACTGTTGACAATTTATAATATTATATTTGAGATAATGGTTTATTTATGTGTTAATAAATTTATTATAAATTCAGTTTTATATTAGAGAGCTTTGGAGATCATTAAAATGATTTTAGATACCGTGTGGTGCAAACAATAGCATATGAGATAATGACTAGGTTTAATGACTTTTTAAATTATTTGAAATCAATTTTATAAGCTCAATAAGTGAGATGTATTTTGCAAGTGCTCTGCCTTTTTAGATCCACTATAAGAAACATAAATAACATCTTATCTACATAATAAATTAACCTGAATTACACGTAAATCACAATCCAATAAAATCAAGTTTCAAAATGATTTGTAGATAATATAAAAAACTAAATGAGAAGCATCTTTAACAATAACTATAAATTAAGATAACTTTTTATTTTTTATTTTGCTTGGATTTGCATTAAATATAAGTATACAGCAACTAGAAATAACTATATCAATCCAAAAACTACTTATTCGTAAAATAAAGTATCCTAAAACATAGAAAACGGGCTCATACACTTCATGTCATAGTAGTCTACCTTGCCGACTTAATTTCACAAATAAAAAACGTTCGACCAGGTTAAAAGGATATAACATATACGAGAGAATATAATAAAAGAATATATAATAAGAGAATATAATAAAATATATTCTGTTGTTATTTGTATATAATTCTCACATATTACAACCAAATAACTATTCTAAAAATGTCACTATTTTGGGCTATAAGGATTCAAAATGATAATAAAAACTAAGAAGCATTGGCATTTTAATGGCAATCAAAAACCACTGTCGCAAAACATCAACTACATTTACAATCACACATATCATTTTCTGTAAGTCCCGCTTTTTTGAGAATATATTTAAGAGTACTCTATTCAGTTTTTTTTCAAAAAGGGGTACAATAATATAACAATTTCTGTAAAATTCTTAAAAATAGATAGAGGGTTTGGAATTAAGTTTAGGCACAGAATGTTAATTGAGTTAGAGGGACCACATTTTAAAACTAGTTTGGTTCATACAGGGTGTCTCAAAAAAGCGTGGTACATACTTTGAACGTTTTTTAAATGGAATTACCTACATTTTTTTTCTTTATGCGACGTTTTCTAGCTATTAACAATTTAAAGAAATTTTCACGAAAATCAATGTTTCACTTAAATATTAATATCTACCGCCGACGTTGTTTATGTTTTTGAGTTTATCTGGTTAGTTGTTAATCTAAAGTCCTTGGATTAGTCCATTTTATGTGAAGCTTTAATATCGTAAGTTCTTCGTGACATCTTGGAACTGTAAAAAATAAAATAAAAAATTTATTAAAATTAATTAAGATTGAAAGTGTGAAAATAATGTCAATAAAAGTAACAATCGATGCAATCACATTGTGTCATTTAAAACTTTTGAATTTTAAAAAATTTAAATAGGTTTTAGGATTATTTAGGATTATTATTGTTTCATAAATAAACATGTTATACTTACGCCTTAACATTTTATCAGTGGCGGCTCCTTCTTAGGGTCAATTGGTCAATGACCCCCCTTAAATAATCTCATAAAAATACCAATTTTATTATAAATATCTTTTATCTAAAACTTCATTGTGAATTATAAAATTCTCTAAGCAGTCTGCATTGGCAAAACAAATATATCATTAACGTCGCGCCTCGCGCGCATCACAAGCCCGTGGCTGGGCCGTATTTTAAATTGTCCCTATACAGTTCTTACGGCTTATGAAGAAATGCATGTAAAATAGAACAAAGAAGGCAAATTAGCATTTCGTGAGCGGGAGTGAGAGTCACCTTTCAGTCCTATATCGCCAACGTAGTCGACGGCCCGACTGGATGAATGTTTTCAGTTTTGTTTTAGATAGTTACTGTTTGCCGCCCGCACGAAATAATTGCCTTAAAATCTGCTGGTTATGATGTTCCAGCAGATTTTAATTTAAATAATTATGACGGCTTGAGAAAAAGGAAAGTGGTTGACCAAAACCAAATATGAATTTAAAACAAACAACAAAGGATAGGGGTAAAGATATTCAAAAATATTTTAAAGAATCAATGTATAATTTGTGTGATTGGATTTGTGGCTGCAGTGTGAGAAATGCTACTAATTTTTTTTGCTATGCGTGTTTACTGTCTTCGAATGACGCTGTATGGGCGAAAAACGGAGTAATTGACATTAAGCATTTAAAAGTGAAAATTACAAAGCTTGCTTCTTCCACTACTCATATAAATTCATCAATGAGTTACGCAAGTTTAGGACGTGTTAACACAGTCTAACAGTTGAAAACTATATACTTTGGTGTTAACATATGACAGAAACTTGATAGTGTATATCGTAAATCTGTGCATGACTTTAATGAATCGGTTTCTATAAATAGGTATATTTTAAACAAACTAATCGGCTGTGTAAAATTTTGCGGAGTTTTCGAAATTGCATTGCCCGGTTATGACGAAAGTATCAGCTCCAATAATCCTGGAATTTTTCTGGGCCTTATCGATTTTGTTTCTGAACTGGATTTAATGTTTAAAGAACATATTGAAAAAAGTACAGTATTTAAAGGCACATCAAAAACAATTCAGAACGATATTTTAGAATCAATGTTAGCCATTGTACATACTCATATAATTAAGGAGATTGGCCAGACAAATTTTGTGGCAATTCAAGTAGATGAGATCACAGACAGCTTCAATAAAACGCAGATGATTGTCATATTGCGATATGTATTAACTGATATTGTACATGAAAGATTTTGGAAATTTGTTAACCCTTCAGGTGCCACAGCACAACATTTAACTAATGTAATATTGGAAGAACTTCAATTATCAAAAATTAATCAAGCACCTGAAAAATTAATTGCCCAAAGTTACGATGGTGCATCAGTCATGAGCGGTAAACTGGGAGGAGTACAAACAAAAATTAAAGAAATATACCCAAATGCACACTTTATTCACTGCTATGCCCATCAACTTAATCTTATCCTGCAAAAAGCGGCGAGTCAACATAAACCGATAAAAATATTTTTTGTAAATTCATACGCATTTTTGGCCGATCTCCAAAACGTACGATGGTTCTGGGTAGAGTGGTTTCGATAACCTGTTTATACCCTTTTTCTTATATTTTTATTTAAAATATTTACTCTAATAAAAAGGCAAAGTTAATTTTCGGAAAACGATTTAAGCATTTAAAGTTATTTTTACCCGCTTAATAGGGTAAATATCTCGGTAAATATTATTGAGTTTTATCTAAGTCTGTATTTTTTATCTAAAATATAAATGCTAAAAGATCTTTCAAATACTTTGAAAAATCAATAGTTTGATTTGTTTTTTTTTCTATTAGAGTAAACTATACGTTTTCAAACCAAAATGACCCCCCTGAAGATTGACCCACGAGCCGCCACTGCATTTTATACAAACAAAAACGGATTTTTATTCTAGAAAGGACGCCATAAAGGTAAAAAAATTTTCTTAAAAAAAACGTCTTAAATAAATTTCAGCACGAAGTAAAAAAACATTTTAATTTTACCAGGAAGAGCGCACTATTCCTAATTATGACTTTTTTTCCGAAAAAAAAACATACCTTTTTTTCGGAAAAAAATATGTTTTTCATTACTTTTTCCATAAAAAATGCTCCAACACAAAATGTGACGATATTTCTTCAAAAATATACAAAAAAAGAACTCACCTTTTCACAGAAACTCGACCTAAACTTATTAGGATGGTCTCTTTTTATGTTGTGATGCTCTGTTGTGAATAGACACAGGTGACGACGGCAACTTACTTAAAACAAGAAAGGTTCTCACTTAGTATACTGACCGCGGTTATTCGTTGAAGTTAGCTTGATGCGATATTTTTTGTAATAGAAGCAAACTCTGCTGAATTGATTTTCGTGGAAAACCGAAAAATCGATTTTTCTTATCCTTGGTCACAATGGAATTTATTTGATCTTTCCATGCCAGTTTTTGATCAAGCATGACTTTAAAAAAACAAAGGCAACGTCTCCATGGAATATCATTCAATCCTAATGTTATGGTATTTTGATTTGATTTGCTTGAAGGTGGTAATTAATACCATAATCTCAGATTAGATAGCGAAATATTAAATAGCGTTAATACAAAAGTATTATTTGAGAATTTCAGTAGAAAACCCTAAGATACATAGACAACCGTCAAGTTTTTAATTTATTGCTTAAATGCAAAGATCATCCTAATATTATCAGATTTTAACGTCCTGTATGAGGTTATATAGATTTATGGTATATACATTAAGAAATAAATAATATTAAAAAAAAAAATAAAAAAGCATGCTTTTATTGTTAATCGAACTAAAAAGCAGAAAATATTTTTAATTACAAAGAGTTTTTATTACAGTAGGTAAAGTAGGCAAGGGGTATCGAGTAATAGCTTGTTTAAAAGGTCTTTCGAAGTATTTTATTTTGACGTTTGATTTTTTTAAATCGGTCGATTCGTTTTCGAGAAAATTAGAAAAATCTTTGTTTATCTTAATTTGGTCAGATAGAAAACAAAAACATGAAAATACCCGTTTTTATTTCAAGAAGTGTTCAAAATGTTGTCCGTTTTTGGTCAAACAATGATGTAGGCTATGTTCAAATTCCTGACGGACATTTTCAAAAACATGTTGTGGGATATCATGGCAGCTGTCGATGATGCGTTGACGAAGTTCATTCAAACTTTCAGGTTGGGAAGTACCAAATTTTATTCCGTAAAATAATTTCGAAACTTATGTTCTGATTATTTTATTGTAATTATTAAGGAGCCTTTGTAAATCACGGTCATTATATTACATATTATATGAATATTATTTAGGGTAACCAGGGTTAATGAGACTTATTAGTACCCACGCATGTGTAAGGAGTAGGAACGAGTAAGTTGTAGACTCCATAAATCAGTAAGACTGTAAGAGCAACTCTGAGAGTGCAAGCATGCGCAGCTCGCGCGCTAGCTCTATCTCTCTTACTCTCTTACAAAGGATCTAAAAAAACAGTATTAATCCTGGCAGTTCTAATAAGGATAGTTAGAGACTGTTATTAAATTATTGCATTTTCATCGGTCCTCAATATGTGAGCAAAGCTTCAAGTTGATCAGACTAGTGAAAAACCAGTGAAAATTAGGCTCAAACATTTCGTTACATACATACATAGCATATTATTATTGTATACAAAGCATGTTAAAAAGAGGATTAAGAGCCAACCCTTGGGGTTGTCATTGGCTTGTTATCTTAGGTCCAATCAATTTATCTTAGATCTTAAGTGAATCTGATAAATCTTTCAAAATAAAAAATAATAAAAATATTTACTATGTTTGAAGCAAAATCGCCGGGAATACGAAAAGTCACGATTTTGTCAAACAGCTTATAGAGATCAACATTATTATAGGCACTGGATATATCAAGAAATAGTGTAGACAAATAATGGTTATTTGTAAAACAATTTTTTATGTCTAAAGTCAAGTGCACAATACAATAACCAACTCTCTTACCTTGCTTAAAACCAACTTGTATTATAGTGGTTTGATCAGTTTATTCTATCTATTTGGGCATGTAGTTTATTTAGATATATCATAAAATATTTAAGTTGTTTTCCTCTGCGTCCCACACGATGCAACGTTATTCATTTTTAGAAAATTATATTGCTGGTAAGGAGTTTATATTTTTTCTCTAAATATTCCTATTAATTCAAATTGCAGCTCATAGATCTTTAATTCGTTGCATTTTAAAAAAAAATCTATTTTGTTATAAATTATTTGCTGTCAATATTTATAACAAAAATCTTGATTTAAGTAGACTTATGTACCACCCTTTATTCTAGACTAGATCAAAAAACACAAATTATTATTTTTTTTAGTTTACTTTAACATAATATTTTTTTTTCTTTTCTGTTAGTTGCAAATGCATTTTTTTTTTCTTATAGCTTACTACATAATTATTTCTAGTAATTTTAATACTAGGTCTTAAAGAGTACTAAGTAGAAAATTATTTTCTGCAGAATATCATTTTCTATCAAAATACGTAAGAATGTACTAATTAGAGGACTTAAAAATATCCTCTTAAAAAATTCGGAAGGTTAGCCTCAAAAAATATAAAAGTTGTAAAAGCCTCATGCTTTATTATGGTATTTTTTTCTGATTGGAATTATTAATATCTAAACTTATCTGCTTTTTAAAACAAAGATTCATAATTAGTAAAGTGCATATAAAGGGATATTTTTAAAAACTTTAAAGTGCCATAAACATATAAGCCTTGGCTTACATAAAAAATAGTAACATTTTAACCATTATTCAAAGATTTTATTGAAAATAGAATACAAAACAATTGTCAATATTTTGGGTAAATAATTCTAAGAATCCTTGGCTTAGCCATAACAAAGTTTTTTGGATTAATTACTCGGGTCGACGAGAAAAATAACTGTAAGAAATGTTTAATATAATTGGATCTCTCTCTTAAAAAATTACCTCTCAAAAAAATATAAAAAGTTAGTCTTTAAAAATAAAATAGCTTTAAAGGCCCCTTGCTTTCTTATTAGGTGTTTTTCTAAAATAAATTTAATAAACTTTTTTGATTTTTTGTTTTTAATTGTTTGGAAGCACTATAAAAACATTAAAAACTATGTTTTATTTTAATTCGTATATTTGGTAGGTTTAATTGCATTAAGTTATATTGCTCATAAACCTAACTATATGAATTATTTTTAAGCACATAAACATATACTCGTATATAATTTCTAACCACACAACAAGTATATTTTTAATACTTTAATGATTCTAAGAAGGATACAAAAGAGATTATACTAATAATAAATTGGAATATAGTATGAACAACAATTTTGATTATATAAATATATTACAACTAAGAGAAGAGTATGTTGAATAATTTCCATAGAAATAAGAAATATTTTAGTGATTCACAAACCTCTAAGATAAATTATTTTAACAAGCTTTAGCTGTTAGAATGATCTTTTCAAAGCTTTTTGAATTAAATTGCATATGCAAACTAAAAAGTAAAACATAATCATTAATAAAAGAATTTATTAAATTCATAAAATAATTAAAATCATTAAAAAGAATTATTTTTTTAAAGTTTGGAGCCCGATATTTCCGAAACGGTTTAATAAAACATAGTTAAACTATATATATTTGAAATCAGAAAATTCAGCTCTTTTTAACTATGAAGTCATATACAAGATGTTCCATAAGAAAAAACTGATCATCTGTCAAAATTTGACGTTTCTAAACGAACAAAAAAATTTGACATCGGATTCAAAAATTTAAAGTAAAACCCGAAAAGTTTTGTATTAATTTTTTTTTTACTTTTCGCATTACCCCTGTAGGGAGAGGGGTCAATATATGGGGAAAGACCCTGTACATACACCCTACAATGGTTTAAGATTAGTAGAACCATTTATTAACACTGTATTAGTATTTATTTCGATTTTAAAGTTGCGCCAATAGTGAAACATGATTTTTGCTCCTATCAGCGAGGGCTAATTATGTAATTTTTTATTTATTTGTACAATGTTTTCATAAGAAAAATAACATGCGTCAAAAAAAACTCTTTTAAAAATACTAATAATTTACTTAAATAAGGAAAAGAATCATATAACATAAAATCATAAATTAAAATAAGCTTAAAATCAAATACATAATATTTCAATTTACAATTAAAGTACAGGCACCTATACAAATATTACTTGGGACACTATTCTGGAACATTCGCCAACTTTCTACGTGTGTTCAAAAATATCATAAGGTACCTTCAGGTCTAGGCGACAAACGAGATTAAGTTAGTAGTTAAAAACCCGACTTTTATCGGTTTTTGGTCGTTGTACCTTTAAAACTATTTATATTAATATCACTGAACTAAAATTGCCCAAAATGGAGAAACAATTTTAATTACCGATTTTGGCCTGTCAATGTAAATCACTGAAATAAATAATATATTAAATAAATGATCATTGATCAATGAAAGAAATAGGGTAAATCCATTTCAGGGTTCACTTGATATTCCGTAAATCTAGTGTTTAGTTAATTAATATTTGTCAAGATTAATTTCGCAGATACACCTCAATGATTTACCGGTGAGCGATAAATAGTGCCAGAGCGACCCAAATTGTTTGCATTGTCAAGATGTAATTATTGTGTTTGGCTAATAAATATTTTGTTATTTAGTAGGGGTAAGCGAGATTCGAAAATGATAAATTTGCAGCTGCCATTAATTTTCGAAATCAATATTTCAGATACTAAATTTGTATAATATATTTTTTAATTATTTTAAGAGTAGCATTAAAGATAGTTTTATATTAAAGCTCAAAAGAACCGGGTCTTTCATAAATTTTGTAAATGTCACCGTCATGGAGACCTACGGGTGTGCTATAAAAGCGAAATTCAAAAAGCAGCAGTTTGACTCCCGGGACGAAAAAGTTTTTTCGCTGTTGTTCTAGTCAGTTGTGCCCCATACACTTTTTATAATTAACTTTGTGTCCCCGGAAAGTTTAACTGTAAATGAAAACTGCATTAATATTGTACTCGACTTTTAGGTGCCCGAGAAGTTGCAATAGTCACCTATAATAATGAAAACTCTTGCTTTAATGAAAGGCGAACATTAAATTTACGGGCTCTTTAATGAATTATTTATATACATTTATTTAGTGGCTATTTGTTAATGCTATCTATAAACGTGAATAAATGAAAGAAAACTTACTATGGGAGTACTGTTACAAAATAATATTTAACATAAAAAGCAGGAAAGAAATAAAAAATAAAAGATATTTATTTTGGTTTCTATTCTATAATATTTTTTAACATGCTAAGAATCGAATAAATAATTAATAAGGCTTTTAGTTAATGATATGGAAAATAGTAATAATATTTGTAAAGGGATCGCACTGTACATTCATATTCATTGTATAGAACAATAAATAAATAACAATATACCTGACCTAAAAATAATAGATAAAATTTCATCTATAAGCTAATGCAGAGTCGACCAGCAAGTCAAAATTACCTAATTCAAAGCAGCTTTTTAAAGTTAGCAAATGCTTTATTTTAAAGATACTGGATCAAAAATTCAAAAAAATAAAATAGAGTTTTATAACTTCTGTTAAAATTTGTAATTTTAATGTCTGTGTCAAATCCTATACAATATGTGTCATGTCATATACATTGTGCGTTACAAATTTCCCTGGCTGCATATTTTTCCGATTTATTTTGTTTTAATAGAGTCTAGAGAACTATATTATCGAGAATATATGCCCTTTTCTATTTCGTATCAAGAAAATATACTTTTTCTTTCCAAAGCTAAAAAGAATGATGAAAAGAAGCCAATTTGCTATTTAGAAGGAAATAAAAAGCGCATCGCTAAAGAGCTTGTCATTATCCGAAAAACGAATATGAAAAGTGCTTTGAGAATTTACGACCATAAAATATAAAATGAAAGACTTTATTATAAATACCAATATAGCTTTAAAATAGTTCCTCTGAGTAGCCACACATAGAGACATTTAGAGACGTTTATACCCTTAGTAGAAGTGTTCGAAGTTTTTAACCAGTAGTTTCCACACGTTTGATGTTTTCGTCGTTTTTCGAGAATAAGTGCCTTCTGGAGCGTGGTCATTTTTAACACATTATTTTAAAAAAATTATTTGTACTAGCGAGAATCTTGAGTTAGGGATAAATAATGTTTTCTATAAACTTGCTTTAATATTCCAAAACTTTCACTAGCAGATTCTGCAGGTCTCAACACAAAATGTTATGGCATGACTGTGCTTCAAGTTCCATGCTCTATCAACGACATCAGCGAAACATTACCAGATCACTTACAGTACTGCCAGTCTCATTACTTTTTTGCCACACCTATGTTGTAAGGAACAATAAGTAAGGAGTTTTGATATTCATTAAATAAATATTAATTTTACACATGTACAAAAAAAAACGTTATGTATTTGTTATCTAGAACCGTTGTAATCAGTCACTGACAAAAAGCGATGTTATCGCGTCACGCCATCATATTCGTCCTTTTCCTGACAAAAACTGATGGACTTTTATACACAATTACTGCAAATGTGTCTCTAGGCCTATTGATTTATTTGTTTTTATATGAATTATCTGGCTGATTTGGTGTAATGAAATATTTATATTTTGCATATTATATAATGGATTCTCAATGGAGCAAAATGACTATTTGATTGAAATTAATTATTAAACTTTGTATAAATAGCTTGGCAATAAAGTATTTATGCACAAAATTGGTAACTGTCAATCTACCAGACCTAATTAAGGAGTCTTGCCTTGTCACAGTCACAGTATTAAATTATTCAACGAGTATATTATATGCAAATAAAATTCTATTGGACCTAGAATATTTATTAGTTTTTTTTGTTGTGATTTATTTGATTTATTGTTATTTATTCGTTTTTTAAAAAATTTGTTTGAAAATTAATAACAACCTATTTGTAGAAAATTCAGATATTATTTAGAAATAAGAGATGAAAAATTATATTTGTCTACATTAAGTGTCTAGAGTAGTATGCTGTACAAAGGTACCATATCATTTCTATTTCATTATAAAATTGTATATGCTTTTATTTTGTTACATTTAAAATAATAAAAACAAAATTTTAGTTTTTTTAATGATTGGTGCCTTCAGAAAGTTTTTATTTGAATGTAAATTTTTAAAGCGTCGTTTATTCTTACCCAATATTAAAATATGATGCTACTACTAAGAACCTTTCTATAATTCGAAATAAAAAATGTGATTTTCTTATTTTATAAAGTGAAGATAAAAAACTCCAGAATATAGACATCACTCTATAGAATATATCTTCTTCTTTCTTATTTTGTTCATGTATGTATACCAAATAAGAAAATATATAAAATATTAGACATTAATGCTTTTAATAACTATATTTTACAATACCAAAAAAAAAGGAGAGACCACCTAAAAAAATATGTAATAAAATAATTCAAAAAAGTATAGCAAAAAAAACTAAATATTAACTTGTAAGCATCAAGTTTATTATAGAATAATATATATAGAACAATTTTATAGAATAATATTAATAATTTAAATAAATTAGTTAATGTAGAAATGTGAGTGCACGTGAATCAAGTGTACATGAATTTATAGATTGATTGAGCAGATTCATTTCAATATAATATTAAGTTTCATTCTAATTTTTTGTTCCGAAAACTTATTTTAATACTTTCCATAATACATGCTACCAAAAAGTTTTTTCCCCTTTCTCAGGTAAGATAACGTCACAGACACCATTCTGGAAAGTTTCACAATATAATCAAAATTGTAGTAAAATTACCTATAATATCAAAAAATAAATTTTAAAAATCCTATTTTATGGGGAACATTGTAATTTTAAATTTGTTTTATTTTTTCCAGAAATTATATATTTTAATAAAAAATTTATTTTATTAAAATTTTATTACCCGTGAGTTTTATTTGGAGATTTTCTCGAAGGGCTATTACAAGCACAGAAAATAAAGGAAAAGTTTCAAGGCAAGGTAAAGTAAACTTATTCAAATATATTTAGTCTCGCTCTCATTCATTTTGATTACGTGAGTGAAGACCGCTTATACCTGCACACTTTCCTGTCGCTGGATAAAGGTATAAGGGAACGATAAAAATTGAAAAAAGCCTTTATCTTAATCAATAAAATATACATTTCATCAGAGTGCAAAGATTTATTACCCCTAACTTATTTAAGATTGTATTTTGTGGATTCAATAGCGGTTTTCCATAAACCGCCCATGTAAGCCGAACGCGCAAGAATAAAGTGCCATCTTATCCGACTGTCATTTAAAATTTTAGAAATAATTTCGTTAAATGTTTGAATCATTTATTAATTATTATGTTATTCGCTGCTATAAAATTTAATCCATTATCCAAAGGAAGATCATTACGCTTACCACGTCGTAAACAAAATCCTGCAAGAGCATTTTAAAACCCATTAGTGGTTTTCTCTGTTACAAGGACTGTGAGTGGCTGTGGTGTATTGTATGACTCGCAAAATTAACAAAATTACAAATTATAATTTTTACTGATTTGCTTCCGCGTAGGGTTATTTTAGGATTCGCATAAACCAATCCATAGTTTGAATTTGAATTTTTTGTATTAATGCAAGACCTAATTTTTACTATAGCCGAAAACTTAAATATATTAATCTGAAGATCATTTGGGGCTCATTTTTCAAATACTTCTAAAATTTTTATACATTTTTTAAATACTTATCTCAAATTAACAGTTCTTTAAAAGACTGTTTACACAGAAGAATAATAAGATGCTTGAATGTTTGAAATCAATCAAATTGTGTTATTTAAGTCATCAATAACCAAAATATCGAATTTGTAATTGAAGGCCTTAAGGATTGTATCTTAGGCCTTTAAGTATGAACGGAATAATTTTTAAGAATTTTGAGAATATACAAAACTTTTTAGAAGTATCAAGTTTTTGAGAGAAACTGTTTTTGATTTAGGCAACTCATCTAATCCTTCCAATTCGTAATTGTCGTTGATATTTCCTCTTTTCAGGAATTCTGGTCCGTTAAACCAAATTTGATTTTCGAATAATTATCTTGGTCATAAACCTTTCCAAATTGTATCTCCTTACTTTTTACATACTGCTACTTACTTATTTTAGAGATATTCACTACAAAGGTATGCTTGCAAGGTTGGATTTTAAAATAAGGCGATACTAATGTTGAAATTGTAAAATATTTTATCTCAAAATATTAACATAAAACTTTATACTTTATGATATAACCCAGCTAATAAGTCAGCGGCTAACAGCATTAATTATGGTAACAATTGTTTTTTAAGCGGTGCAACTCGCGGCTTATTTATAAGTAGTATTGCTGTTTTTGCTTTACGTAACAGTGATCCCATATAAACACATGCACCATAAACTTTCTTATGTGTTTAAGGTATCACAAAATCCGTAAATTACTATTTTATGTACTTTTGGTGATAAAAAGTCATTCTATTTTGATTTAATTGAAAGTGCCAATTAGATTTTTAAAAGAGAATTTAAAAGACTTTTTGTAAACCTACCATTTATAAGAAAATACAAGAAGGGAATTTAAGACGTCAAAAACCATAAGAATATTTTTTTTACATACTTTTTACATACCTATTAAATACTTAAATTAAATGCAAAATTTAAGACTTACACCACTAACACCTATTGGAAAAAATACATTTTCTTAGAAAAAAATAGTGTATCTATCGTCTATCGAAATAGCGCTTAACACAAACTTTCTTGAAGTTTCCTAATAATTTTCTTTTAAAGAAACATCGGCAGTTCATCCTATAAATATAATTATATCAATATGTTCGTATTGTAAGAACTAATTATTGCCAGATCCAATGATTGAAGCAATAACAAGTAAATCAGCATGCAGGAACAAATTAGTCTCGATCCAAAGGGGAAATGGCTTTTGCGGTTAACACTATAGTTTTCTGCGGCCATCGTTAATGTAAACTCGAAACGGGCTTTGTAATCCATTAAATATTAAAGATCTTGCCCACTCGAACTCGCCAAGCCCGGCCCAAGATAAATACTTTATGAGACTGTTCATAATCCCGTTTAGTTTCATTATTCATTTTGTCACTCGAACAGGGGAGTTTCGCTGGAAACAGTTTAGTTTGGGAGCAATTCCAGCGCTTTTATATTTTGCATATTGTAGAATGGGTTCTCAATGGAGCAAAATGACAATTTTATTGGAATTAATTATTAACCTTTCTATGGCTAACTAAACAATAAACTATTTATTTACAAAATTTTTAGTTGTCAAGAGTCTCGCATAGTTATATGGAAAGTAATATAGTTTTTAAGCAACATAAAACTCTGTGCAAGTAGAATTCTTTATACCTATTAATATCAATACATTTTTCACAGCCCAAGAAAAATTAAAACTTTCAACTTAATGCAAAATCTAATGCATAACTTAAATGGGTATTACATCTTGATATATATTTGATTTATGGTTATTAGTTTTTTGAGAAATTTTGTTAGAAAACTTAAATATCTTTTAAACATAAGAGACTAAGAATTTTATGTCTTTTGTAATCACATTTCAATATATGTTATTCTAATATTGTATTGATTACAATATGTTTAATGTGTTATAAGTTTATAAATCGTAGACATGACTAACTTTGTTTTATTTATTAATTTAAAATCTAAAATATACTATGTGGTTCCTAAAAAAGCAGTTACAAAGTTCTGCGATCATCTCTCCTAGATATTTCCTCATTTCTGCAATCCAGCGCATATTTAGTTTTCTTTTGTGTATTTTGTTCATGTATAATGCCCTACATTATCTGCAAGAGTTGGCCTGGTTTATTTACCTAAATATTGACGTTTTTGCCTAAGTAATTCTCCAGTCTATTTCAAGACCAGGTTAAAGTTTGATGATATAAGCTCATGTAAATCTTCATTTCAACAGGATTTCTGGTAATTAGCTTCATTTTAAAGCTATGTGGTTACTTTTTCTAGTAGGAAAGAGTGTAAACTTTTTGTTGTAACGAGTTTTCTCAAACCAAAAAAAAACTTTTTTATACGTATTCCTATTATTGTTTTAATTTTATATACATTTTTATGTAGTTAAATATACGTATAATATTAGTATTTATATTTTAGCATTAAAGATTTTAAATGTCTTTCCTAATTTTATGATTTAATATTTTTTTCTACTTTTTAAATAATACGGAATTTAATACATTTTTCTCTAAAGTCTTAAAGCGAATTTTTCTATTTTCTTTTAGTAGATTTTTTAAATTATTTCATATCATTAAATAATGTTAAATCATATTAATCTAAATTGGACTTAATCCTAGAAATAGAAAACATATTTAACAAATTGGTGTTTTAAATTTTATCTTTAAAAATTTATTTTGCATTTTATTACTGCAGGCAAAAAGGCAGAAAAATTTAAC
Source organism: Anthonomus grandis grandis (assembly GCF_022605725.1). Classification (NCBI taxonomy): domain Eukaryota; kingdom Metazoa; phylum Arthropoda; class Insecta; order Coleoptera; family Curculionidae; genus Anthonomus; species Anthonomus grandis. Next base: position 11,085,918 of record NC_065546.1, read on the forward strand.
ATTAAATAATATTGAACATAACTCGGGAAGAATTTGGCACCTTTTAAGTTTTCATGACGTATTTGGCTTTGAATCAATATTTTAGCCATATACTTCACTAAAAGCTTTTAAATGAATTAGTTTTAATAATTTTATCTAAACAAATGAAATTGATTTATTATTTATTATAAAATACACTCTCGTAAAATATAAATACAAAAATAAATTTATTTAAAACTAAAACGCAATTCGTTTTGTTTATTTTTAAACCAAAATTTTAAAATAATATTATATGGCTCGTAATATTTCGAGTTACGAGCCCAAAAACTGAATAATTATCGCTCGTATCCCAATTTTCCGATAATATACTAAATTTTAGGTCCGTCAAAAATTCTGATTTTCGACCCCCTTTTGGGTTTTTATATATAGATTTCAGCAAATAAATAACTAATCTGTTAGGCGTTTTGGGATTTAATAACAGCATTTATTTTTTATACCGTCCCGCTCAAACCATACGGGTCGAGAAAAAACGTTTTTGTTTATATTCGGCTTTAATCCCTGGGGAGATCTCATATAAGCCCGAACGATTTTTTATCGGTTTAACCGGCTGCTGATGGCTATCGGCCGTTTTGTTAGCTTAATCGGTTTGCTTTTGTTATATTTTCATCAGATTTTGCGAGAAGGTCTAATATTGACTTGTGTACATTAGAAGGCTTCTATTTGAGCTATCAATAATATGTGAGTTACTTGTATTTTTGTATGCTTATTTGTGTGGGTGTACATGTAGCTTTTATTGCAAATTGATAAAATTTTTTTGTAGTTTTTTTCGGTTCTTTAGATTTTCTTAATTGAGACGTACTTCAGTATACACAAAATAATATGTTTGCTTCGATAATTCAACTATTTCAGCTTAGCACTTTCCATCCTGCTTAAAGTTTTCGCTGGAAATTAAACTTCCGAATAATTGTGATCTTTTGGAAAATAACAAATTTGTTCCCTCGAAAACTTCCCTTATCTTCATTACTTAGTTTTTATATTCTATAACTTTTTGACCTTGTTTGCATAATTTTCATACCTATTACATTAAGCGCATTATAATGGACATTATAAATTGCATCTTTACAGGTATTTTTTTAAAGAGAGGATGTTATTATTATTAGAGGATATATTGTGATACTACTAAAAAGTAGTTATTTTTAAAATATCACCCAACTGCGCAAAAGTATGTTACCTGCGCTTTTAAACATTTAAAAAAAAGTACTATACACTTTACTAAGTGAATATCATTCCGTAAGAAAAGTAATCGCTTTGACTTGTTTGGATTTAAATTTAAATAATAATAATAATAATAATAATAATAATAATAATAGATCTTTATAGAATCTTCGATAAAAATAAATGGTAAAATAAAAATTTGACCTGAAACGATTAAATAGAATGACAGCTTGATAGGTGAAAGAACGTTCAAACATTGATGTAGTATGACGTAGCATTGAAAGTATATTATACCTTATATTACGACTATGAACCTCAGTTCTGTAAATCATCTTTCACACAAAAACACAGGTGTGCGTATTTTAAATAGGCGATATAAAAATACTAATAAATACAACTTAAATATATTCACAATTTTTAGCCATTTAAGTTGTAATATAGCTTGTGATACATGATCGTATTTCCTAAGATTATTAATAAAACGACAACATGTGTTTTGAATACGCTGCAAGCGATTTTGCGTTATTCTATCTAGACATGGGTAATACACAATTATACACTAATTAATGATAGACATAACCAAGGATTCAGAAAGCCTTTTTCTTGTTTTGTAATTTAAAATACTTTTATTTGCATAAAGCATTCGCAAGCGTAAATAAAATTTTTGTAATAACATATTGCAGTAATCCCTAAATCTGAGATATGTGTCAACAATGAGACCCAAAATTTTTACGTGATTTGAAAAAGTGAGAGAAGTATTATTAAGCGTAATATTAAGTGTATTTTCTATGTTATGCTGTTGATTGCGACCCGCAAACAATAGAACTTTAGTTTCAATAGGATTAATCTGCAAATTATGTTCACTGGAGAAATTCATTATCTGCTTCAAATTAAAATTAATGGAGTCTGCTGCAAGCTGAACATTATGTGGATTAAATAGGTGAAGATATAATATATCGTCCGCATACAGGTAGACGTCCGAGTTTAAGGCTACGTTAGGTAGATCAGAGGTATACATTAGGACCAAAAGTGGCCCCAATATAGATCCCTGCGGTATCCCGGAAACTATTATTTTCGATTCAGAATATTCATTTTGTACCCGTACTCGCTACGACCGTCTCCATAAATACGATTTAAGAAACGATAAGACGGAGTCATCACAACCAAAATAAGACAACTTGGCAACGAGCAAGTTATGATCAATCCAGTCAAATGCCTTTAAATAATCCAGTGATACCAAAATCACAGCCAACTTTTTGTCTAAGGCTGTAATGATATTATCTGTAATATTTAGAAGAGCACTAGTAGCGCTATGACCTGTTCTAAATCCGGATTGTTGAGCTGGCAGAATATTAGTCTCACAAAGGTGATCCATCAGTTGACTATGTACTATTCTTTCCAAGATTTTAGAGACAAGAGGCAAGAGACTTATGGGCCGTAGTTCTTGAACATTTTTGGGATTAGGAACTTTGGAAACTGGGCAGACTATAGATTCGCGCCATGGTCTAGGAAAATAACCAGTTTCCAGGCAAGTGTTTACAATGTGAGTAATAAGATGTGGCAAGCATAGACGCAACATATGAAGAGAAATTCCATCATTTCCAGCTGCATTGGATTTAAATTCAGCAATGACAAGAAACAGTAATCTGGTCCACCAGGGCAAAACTTTTGATTTTGGTAATAGTTAATTTTGTTAAGACAAGCATTTGACTTATTGAAAATGCTTATGAAATAGTCATTAATTGTATTGGGCTGACCTAGCTCAATTGGTACTTCCGATTCTGTTTTTTGTTTTAATAATTAAGTTATCTAAACCTTTCCAATGTCCCTTACCCGATATGACAGCTTCCAACTGGTGTAGATATGCCGCTTTTTCACGCCTGATGGATGCAAGGGCAAAATTACGTCTATCCCTGTAAAGACTCCAATTTTCAGGTGTCTTACATTGTTTATATTCCGTAAGTGCTCTATCCCTTTCATTAAGAATTAAGTTATCTCTTAGCCATGGCTTCTTACTAACTCTAATTTGTTTAAGTGGGGCATGTATGTTAAATAAGAAAGTTATGTTATTTTGCAAGAATAAAACCTTTTCGTTTATATCTTTAATGTAAAATAAGTGGTCCCAAGCAATATTTTGCAAATCAGTTTCGAAATTAATTAAATTAAAATTCTTACAACAGAGACTAATAATTTTTTGCTTCGGTTTTTCCATTTTTATATCTAAAGTACAGAATGACATATAGTTATAGTCACTTATATTTGAAATTTTAGTGCCATTATTGTGACAAATATTTCTGCAACTTATAAAAATTGGATCAGGACATGTAGCTGATGAGTTAGTTATACGTGTAGGCTCATTTATAACTTGATTGAATCCGTGAGCATCTAGAACATTGAATAATAAATTTGGCTTAAGCATGTCAATATTAAAGTCACCCATTATAATTGAAAAGTCATAAAAAGTAAGCAAATTAGGAATGTATTCATCAAAAAATTCAAGAATGTTAGTAACCCTTGTGTGGGGAGGACGATAAATCATAATCAATGCTACACTAGAGACATTTAGTTTTAGTTTTAGAAAAATAAACTGAAAACTTACATCGATCTCGATATTGACAATCTCACAGGGAATGACGGACCTCACAGTTTAGCACAGTCTAAGTTGAAATCTATATACTTTAAAAACAAAGGTAAGGACAAAAAGTCACGGCCTCATCAAATCCATATAATTTCTTAAAAAAGCTCAAAAGCTACACGTGTTTCGCTCCTGTCGGAGCATCATCAGGCCTAAAAAATACATTAAGATATTTTTTTTTTTTTTTTTTTTCAGGCCTGATGTTGCTCCGACAGGAGCGAAACTCGTGTAGCTTTTGAGCTTTTTTAAGAAATTATATGGATTTGATGAGACCGTGACTTTGTGTCCTTACCTTTGTTTTCGTTTGGTCTCTTAGAGAAAAATGGATGATACGTTTCTATCTATATACTTTGGCTTTAGGATAAATGGCAAACAATTTCCTAGAATGCAAATTTATCGAGTTTTTAAATATTTTGCGACCCGTGTTTTACAAAAATTTATTCTTGGTCTACTTTTACTTGCCTTATACATATCTAGACTTTCTTATCCTCCTTAAAATCTTCTTATCTTTTAAGCATCATTCATACGCTGACTATACTCAAGTGTCTGTCTTTCTTTCTGAGCAAAATTAATAAGATGCTGATGCTGAATCTCGTAACTAATCTCAAAAAATAGTAAACAATACTTTTTGGTAAACCTAAGTTTTTAAAGGTCAATTAGATTATAAATTAACTATACCTGAAAATAAAAACAGTTATAAAAGACCTTATTGCTTTATAATGAACTTTGCTTTGTTGGTCATGTTAATTGGCACCTATAAAAAGCAATTATAATGACTTATTATCAACAAAATATTTTAAATAAAAAACTTAGTTTTGTCCTGTGTTTCCTTATAGTGTTACCATATTTGATCAATCTGTAATATCTGATGTCAAACTGTAGTTCACGGTGATCTATGAGTAAGAGACAATAAAAAACATTATTTTAATTTTTGAAATTGTTTGTATCATAATTCTCGACATACTTATATAATAAAATATGATTTTGAATTAATATTCACAATATAAACATAAAGTTAAGGCTAACAAGCCACCAATCTCATTGCATTATATTTCCCTGTTTAAAAGGTTCTTTTCATATCTAATTGTAAAACGTCTAAATAATTTTTATACCATTGAACTTGCTTTCTATAAAAATATGTGTCGATGAGTCATTTTCCGAATGCAAGTTCCAATATTTCAATAATTCTGAATGTTTTTTCCCGAATTATCGTAGTCCCAAACAACATTTTTTTAAAATCATTGTTATCCCTAACAGAATTATTTCCCAGTTCCATTTTATGGAAAAGAATTTCCTCAAAACTTAAAAAAAACTCTTAAATCACTCAGAAGGTCAATAGAAATAGGCGTTTTTCTTTAAACTATTATTAGATGAAATTACTAAATAGCGTAACCTAACCCAATCGTGAATAAATTTTATTAAGGGATAAAATATTAGATAAAAATAAATGCTCGTGAGAAATAACAGTAGATAAAATGGGTTCGAGAAATTTGATTGTTCGAGACATGAGTAGTTAAATAAAATGATTGTTCGGAAAATTTAGTTGTTTACAAAAAGTGATATTTGAGCAAATGCCAATCGAAAAACGGGAGGGATTATTTAAGAAAGTCTATAAATAGTAATCTTTTATTTTATGAAAACCTTTCTTTCAATGGTAGCAAAAATAAATAATCAACTTATATATCTTTGTTAATATTTACTTTTATGGACAATATACAGTATAATTCCTCTTAACCGGCTTCGCATTAACCGGTCGACGGATTAACCGGCATGTTTACAACAGCCACGCAATATTTTCTAAGAAATTCACCGGCGAGGCGATTCGGCTGGGATTTCCCCGTTATTACGGGGAGATCCCTGTGAACTGAACTATAAACGATGTTGGATAGGATTATTTTGTCGTTTTGATCAGTTTGGTTTATACTTGCTGTGGGTACGTACAAAACATAACTATTTCCTTAACAATGAGTGCAAAGCGTAAAACAATTGTGGTTTCGATGGATACACGTTTAAAAGTGTTAAAGCCGATTGATAATGGTGAATCTATGGCGAAAATCCGTGCAGAATTTAATGTTGTAAAAAGCACTGTAAATGACTGGCGAAGATATAGGCATTCGATTGAGGAGTTTTGTTCGAAAATGGAATCTGATAAGAATCTGGGCAGCCGTTGTACGAGAAAAAACCGATTTGCCAGGTCGTCGATGAAGCTTTGTAGATCTGGTTTCGTCAAGAACGTCGAAGAGGTACACCGATTGGCGACCCAATTTTGAAAGAAAAAGCTCTGGCTATCCACCAGAAGATTAATAATGGAGGTGAATTTGTGGCAAGTGATGGTTGGCTTAATAGATGGAAAAAGCGACACGGAATTCATTTCGCACATATAAGTGGAGAAAAACTATCTGCTGATACTTCAGGTGCGACACAATTCAAGACTAAGTTTTGTGAAATAGCTAAAACAGAGGAATTATCTCCAAAACAAGTTTATAGTATGGACGAGACCGGGCTTAACATTAAAATGTTACCAGAAAAAACTTTTCTAGGCAGTCATGAACAGTCTGCCTCTGGCTTTAAAAAGAACAAAGAACGTATTACAGTGGCCGTTTGTTCGAATGCAGCGGGAACTCATAAAATTCCTCTTTTCGTTATTGGCAAGTCTGCTAAGCCACGGGCATTCAAAAACTTGAATCCATCGTTCCGTCCCGTCTATTATAAGTCACAAAAATCAGCGTGGATGAATTCAGACCTGTTTAAAGAGTGGTTTAATTTAGAGTTTGTTCCATGAGTTAAAAAACATTTAAAAAGTATTAACTTGCCTATAAAAGCAGTTCTAGTGTTAGATAATGCTCCAACCCATAAATGCATGTAGGTCACAGAACATTACAAAAAACATATACGTTCACCAAAAAAAAAAAATCCCCTATTTGTAATCCTTATATACGCATTCTCCTACAAAATATGGACTTCTATTCAACATAAAATTAGTTTATCTTCCTCCTAGTGTGACAAGCTTAGTGCAACCAATGGACCAAGGAGAGATCGAAAGCCTGAAAAGACGATACAGGCGTAAACTTGTTTCTGAAATTCTGCAATACTCGGAGAGTGAAGACAAAGGTCTTTTAGAAGTCATCAAAAAGATTAATATCAAGGACGTTATCTATATGTTAGCTACAGCATTTCAAGAAATGCCCTCTTCAACGTTTATTAAATCTTGGAGAAAACTTTGGCCAGATGTTGAGAATCTAGTTGTGATCTCGAATATTGCAGGGACTGAAGAAGAAGAAAACAAATCCACTCTACAAGACCTTCAAAAGTTAACGGGTAACGAAGCATTGCAACCAGAAGATGTGGAAAATTGGATGATAAGTTGTGACGATAACCTTGAAAATGAATTTTTGAATGATGAAGAAATCATAGATTTAGCAACCAAAGAACCAGAGGAATATGATGAGAGTAGTGACATTGAAGAGGAAAAAACGATTTCTCATGAAGAAGCCAAAAATGTAATGGAACTTGCATTAAAATACATTGAGTGGTGATTAGAAAATGGACGGATATCGTATTCAGAAAATCACTGAACAGAAAGAAAATCACAGACTTTTTAAAAAAATAATTACATATTAAACTTACATACATATGTATATTTATTGATGTAGCACCTTCATGTATGTCAATATGAAATACATAACTATATAAAAAATATTTCTCCATTATTTTATATTTATTATGTTCATATATATGTGTAATACTCTCTGCAATACATATACATATGTACATAACATAGATAATGAACATAATATAATATGTATTATGTACACATATATAAGTACACTTCGGATTAACCGGCCAAAACGGCAACCGGCCAGGTATGCAGTCCCGAGGTGACCGGTTAAGAGGAATTCTACTGTAGGTAAAAGGGTTAGTTAAACAGCTGTCAGATTTACAATCTGAATAATTTTATTGTACCCCGCCTTTTTGCATATTTACTATAATATTTTTTTTTAATTGGGTATGACAATCTATAACTCGAAATATAAATGTACAAATAAAGTCCTTGTAAGGGGTTATTAACTACATTGTTTTCTCAGTTAACAGATTTTGAAATGTTTCCATCTTGAGAATTTAAAAAAACAATTGGATATACGATTTACTATTAAGAAATATGGACGGGACTTCTTTTGAATTATTAAATTATCCTAGCATTTTGAGACAAATTTTACAGATTTTAAAATTTTCCTTGCTTAGTAGGAACTCATTCACAACGTATATTTACTGCAGATAGTACAGATTATTAGGGAAAAAAACATAACACTGTATATCCCTACCTATGTAAGTAAAGTATGTCATTACGCCTCCGTGTGATTATGTGATTATGCCCCCGACAAATACTTTTGGGCTATATATCTTAGTAGCTAATCTTTTGTTATTATATCATGATTTACCTTTTTTTTTTAATTTCAGGTAAATGCAACAGAGAATATAACTACTAATATTACACTTTGGTTTGGTAAGTTTGTGAATAATTTGAGGTTGAAACAAAATGGCACATTTATATGTGCATACATTTCAATTTCCTTAAACATTTTGTTGAATTTAAAAACTATTCCAAAAAAAAATTAATTTAGAAAAATTGTTTTTTTTTACTAAATTATGTTGTTTTTAGACTTATTATCCATTGTTTCGTCTTTTGATAATTATGATTATCATTATATAGTTTTACTTATATGTTTAAAATAAGTTGTTTAGTTTATTACTATAATAGTTAGTAACGATAAACCATTGAGCTATTTTTTTAATTTTTATAAAACGTGAAGAATATATTTAAAATATCTTTTTTTATTACATTAGGAAACTTTACATTTACTTACTAGTATTTTATATCTTGTATTGTTGTTTCTTGTATGTTTGTTTTATATTCTTATTTATTGATGCTTTATTTTTACTAAAAAAATTATTTAAAACAAGAATAGTCAACATAAAAATGTTGATTGGGCTGATGAGACTTTGACAAAAAAGCGACAAAATAGCTCTGATTTCTTTTTTTTACAGTGATTAACTACATTTCGGAATAAGGGCTTACTAATCTTATATCAATAAAAAGATAGCGAATAAGATTATTAAGAACATAAAACTACCAATATGGAGTTCAGAACAGAAATAATAGAAAGTCTATAGTCTTATAAAAATTTCTGAATACTGATTAAAATATACAAATAAATGTTCTTATTACAATTTTTATTAATTTTTTAGACTCGAAGTAGTGTAACAATATGGAATTATTTATAAAGAATTTTTATATTCCTTTAATATAACATTATAAAATTACCATAAAGTAATACAAGAAAAAATTATTTACCTAAATATTACTTAAAAATAGAAAAATTATTTGTTTAATTTGCATTAAAGGCTCTGAAAAACTAATTGCAAATAAAACCAAATTTATAATTTTTGTGTCAGCTCTATTAGACCTTCCGCCTTTCCCTTTCGTACCGCACAATATTTGAGCAATCCCACTAATGGACCCGTTCCTGTATCTACTGTGTATCCTCTTGTCACCTTTCTAAAACCCTTTCCGCACTACGAGCTCCCCTGATGCAAAGTGGATGGTAGGGTCCCTCGCAAATAAGCGAAATTGCCATTTCTTAAACGACAAGTTCAAAAAATATTGACAAAAGCTCCGTATGATGTTTCTGCTTTGTGTTTCCCGAAAGAACCGGGGCGACAATAAAAATGTAAGTGTGCAATATCATTGTCGAGGATTCGCTACGAAAATGTGGATATGTGTGATGCGATGCCTTTTTTTAATATTGCCGGAGCTCAGGAGCTTTTGTTGTTCAGGTACAAAGGAATGTTTTTTGTGGATTAATTTAAAAGAGCTTTGAAATGGAATTTTTAGATTGCCCTGTCTCAAATACTATCAGATTATGCTTTGCTATTTGAAATTATCTTAGATTGAATATAATATATAAATAAAAAAGGCCTATTTTCTTCCCTGTAAGTTATGCAATATTAATTGGTGTGAAACCATTAATAGATAAATCTCATTTCTCTTTACGCATAAATATCTAAGAAATCTCTTCTTAATTTTTTCAAAACATATCTATTAATATATGACTTATTGCTAGAGAGGACAATAGGTAGAAGAGAACCAGATTCACATTCCAAGTGTGGTTTCATCAGTGCATTATAAAATTTAGTGATTGCATTGTTATCAAGTCAAAATCTCTTGAGCAGTCTATCTTAAGCACGTACAGTTAAGTTTGTTATTTTTTTGAGTTAATTTAGTTATGGTTTAAAAATTTTTTTATGCATTAAAAAATTACTTTATAATATTTATCCTTAAAAAATATACAGAGATTTTTCTCGATTAGTTTTAATTAGATTCAAAATTTGGTCGGCATATGCTTCTAGAATTAGATTTTTAAATTATAATTTTTAAATATTAATCCTTGACAGTTTTAATTTTGAAATTAACGGCTCCAGACAAGTAGGTTCTTATTGAAACTAAAAATATAGAACATAGAAAAGCTATTAATGCAGTCTGTTTAATAAATAAACTTTCGTTGTTCATTATATAAATTTGTCATATATCAAATATGGTTTTCCAGTTTCTAAATTTACCACACATATATGAAGCATAGCAAATGAACTATTTTAAATCGTTGAAAGGTTTTTTAGTTCTAAATTGCTTTAATTTTAGCTTAATATTTTTTATCGCTTTAGCAATCACAAAGACTTATTCAAGAATTGTACTAAATAAACTTAAATAAATCAAATATAAAATACTCATCCATTTTCTCCGAAAGACCACACAAAATGTAAACAAACAAACAAAAAATAAAAAAACAATGTCACGGTCTTATAAGCAAATTTTTATTTTGGCTACACGTGTTTCTCCCGATATAAGCAGGGCATCATCAGGCCTAAAAACAATTAAAAGGGCGTGTTTAATATACAATTATTTGCAAAATAAAATAAAATAAAATTAGCTTAGGACCATATACTGTAAAACTAACAACAACAATAAACAAAATAGTGAGGTAAGAAACACATAAAAACAAATAAAAACTAAAAACAAAAAATAAAAGGCTTGTGGTCTTGTTGGGTTTTGAACCGTAGCCCTCTCACCTAAAACTATATAAATAAGGTGTTGGATTTTCTGGATTCGAGTGAGTTTGTTAAAATTAATAAAGATCCTACAAACTCTTTTTTTACTAAGGTTAAGCAAATGCTCGACAAATGCAGCCTAACCTAAACGTTTTTTCATATGAAAAAAGTGAAACTTTATCCCATGAACCCTAGAACTCCCATCCTCTATGGTATTCCTAAAATCCACAAACCTGATATACCCATTAGACCGGTTGTTTCCTTTGTTAGTTCCCCCTGTTACAATTTATTTCTCTTGGTTGAATGCTACGTTGAGAGAGGGTACAGGCTTTCTGCTAAAAATTCAGTAGAACTGATAAACTTCTTGAAAACTGTCACCATTCCACAAGGTTCAAAACTGTTTTCTCTCGATGTAAAAAACCTTTTTCCCAGCATCCCATCAGATGATTGTATTACTCTAGTTAGAGACCTTTTACTTAAGTCTTCTTTGAGTCGTATTATTATAGATGATCTAATGAACCTGCTTAAACTGGTCCTTGATCAGAACTTCTTTTTTTTTAACAACACATTTTATAAGCAAATCACTGGTTTAGCTATGGGGTCTTGCTTCTCTCCCCTCCTAAGTGAGATTTTCATGAATCATTTAGAGAAAAAGATCATAAATAGTGGATTTGGAAATTTTCTGACTATATATAGGAGATACGTGGATGACATTTGTGTGGTGAGGAATGGTAGTGACCTCGTAATGGCAGAGTTTCTTGGATTTATTAATTCTCTTCACCCCAATATTTCCTTCAGCACAAAAGAAGAAGTAGATGGTAAACTACCGTTTCTAGACGTCCTCATTACCAGGAAAAACAGCAAATTAGAGATTGAAATCTACTGCAAACCAACCACCACGGATAACGTTATTCAGTTTTTATCAAATTCTCCACCGTCTTATAAATTGGCCTCATTTAATTCCCTACTCTACAGGCTCTTTAATATCCCTTTGTCTAAGGAGGCTTTCAGGTCGGAACTTTACATCATTAAACACATTGCTTTTAATAATGGTTTCCCTCTTGTGCGCAATAATCAACTTTATTATAAATTTTTTAACAAATATAAATTGACTTAGTCTAATACATGATGATAAAATTCAACAAGTATATCGGCCCATGTCATTCTTCGGCAGCATCTCACACCAATTAGCAAAGTTTTTAAGCCTTTTAATGTAACTATAGCTTTTAAAACAGTTAACAATTTAAAAGGACAATTAATTAAGGTTTTGGACAGATCTGACTTTTTCTCTAAATTTGGGGTGTATGCTTTAAAGTGTAACGACTGTAACGCAGTGTATATTGGACAATCAGTCCGAAAAATATCCACTAGAATTAAAGAACATACGGCCTTTGTGGATAAATACAGAAACACGGATGTTACAGAAACTAAATCAGTGTTCGCTAACCATCTGCTAGCTACATCCCACAGTTTCGCTGCACCTGATGGAGCTGATATACTTCATGAATGCTCTAAAGGGAAAAAGTTGGACCTGTTAGAAAAACTCGAAATAACTAGAGCCAAGAAAAGTCCCGTTCTTGTGTGTGTAAATGACATCTTTACATTTAAACCAAATTTAATTTTTAATAACATTTCCTAGATAATTTCTCTTCCTATAATTTTAAATTGTATATACATACTATCTGTTATATGTAACCATTTTAAATCTTAATGTACATGTCTGTCTGGTGCATTTGTTGAGGCGTCGCTTAGCAACTGAGAGGTCTACGGTTCAAAACCCAACAAGACCACAAGCCTTTTATTTCAGTATTTTCAGTATTTTGTTCATTAATGCTGTTAGTTTCACAGTGTATGTGTAAGGTCCTAAGGTAATTTTATTTTATTTTGCAAATAACTGTATATTAAACATCGCCCTTTTAATTGTTTTTAAGCCTGATGATGCCCTGCTTATACAGGGCGAAACACGTGTAGCCAATAAAAATTGCTTATGAGATCCTGACATTTTTTTTTGTATGTTTGAAATAAATCGATTAAATAATGATAATTTCAAATTGGCGTCTCGTAAGCTTTTACATTCTTTTGCAACAAACTTGTTGTTGTATACAATAACTATTAAAGTATGATTGCAATGGAGGTAAAATAAAAATCTTACAGTCTCCCTCCACTTACTTATTAAACATCATTTAGTTTTTATAATTCCCGAAATGTTTCGAACTCAGTGACCTCCTTCATCAGGAGATAAAAAGTTCAAAGTTGTTAATAATTATACACACAAGGGTTTGAGTCCGTGTCCAAAAACCCTTTATTTATTAGGAATATTATTTTTTTAATATTTTAAATTTTACTTACCTCCATTCTATTCTAAGAATGAATAGAGACAATTTCGTCACTATTGAAATTGCAATGTTAGGATGTGTTTGTGGTTTTAATTATTAAGTTAACCACTCAAAATAATTGCTATATTTTTACAACATGAAATGCTAATGCATATTCTGTTTAAAAGACTCTCATTAGCCCTGGTAATAAATTGTCGAATTTTACATTTGTTATACTTTTACAACTTATATGCTGTGTTCTTATATACTCTAAAAGTACTATATATTAGGGTGGGCCGTTGAGTAATGTGATTTTTTTTTGTTTTTTAAATTGGATCTCCTGACCCCGGAAAAGATGTATTATACGATGACTTACTTTATAGTGTTTTTCTTCATGATTCATTTTTTTCCACTGCCACAGAGCCATATTAGAATGCAGTTTTTACAAAAAAAACTAATTATTTAATATAATATGCTAAATTTGTTTTTCTTTATTAATTACGGTCTCCTTAGCCAAAAACAGAATTTGATAACGTAACTAACTTCATAGGACTTTGGTTGATAAATAATTTAATTTTTTTGCTCACTGCCACAGAGCGATAAAAAAATTAAATTTTTTAAAGGAAAATTATATTTCTTTTTGTCTGATAGATTTTGAAAAAAAATATTTTCGGATAAAGCTTACTTTGATTTAAAGGCATAAAAAGGAAACGAAAATAAAAAACACCTAATAAAATATTTAAAAAAATATATTTTTTATTTCTAAATGAAACTACAAGTAAAAAAAAAAACAAAGCGTAACTCTTTTAAGAAAAAAAACACATCAGTTTAAACAAAAGTCTTTTTTTGATTCATATTTGGGCATATTTTCCCTTGACTTCAGCCTGTTTCGTATATACCCATCTCTTTTTTCACTTCCACAGACAGAAGCCGAAGCTTCTGTTACTATTTTGACACCCCTCTCAACTGCTTGCGTATGACAAGGGTATGCTGTTACGTATGCCAAAAGACTGGTTTCAGGATTCTGAACAACTTCTTCTAGTTGGTCCTTTGATAGTTTTATAGTTACAGGAGGCTCTGTCCATAAAACTTTTTGGCAGTCGATAATTCCAAAAGACTCCTTAGCGTCAAAAATAAATTCTGGTACTATAAAATGTCGCTGATCTTTGTAATTTAACTGCCTACTCTTCAAAATTCTTTGGAATCCTAGTTGTCTTATGTATTTACGTTCGTCAAATAACATAGACAAAATAATATTTTCTGGGCTTCCAAAGTATCCATTTCTTTGAATGGTTTTATACACTAAATCTTTTAATTCTGGTTGTTAATAGTCGCAGAGTCTTATGGTTTTGAATAAATGTCTTGCACCATAAATGCATGACGGTTGAGCCTTGGAAAACGCACGTGGTCCACTGGTATTGCCATCTAGTTTTTCAAATAGATGTCTTAGGGGCAACTCATTGGCGTGTAGCTGACAGACAAACTACTGCAGGGGCCTTCCAATTTTATTTTTCCATTAACACTATAATGCCTCCCTTACACCCTGTGTTTGTGACAGTACCATCACAGCCAACGATCTTTAATCTGTTGAGGTCCAAATTACATTTTTGTAAAAACTCAAGATTTTATTTACTATATTCACAGCAGTGCCAGACTTGACAAATGTGACCCAGATACTTAGCACCAGGTTCTTCTACATTGTGATATTCATCATTGTGATATGCTCTTCCATCACAGTTTTCCTTGCATTTTCCTGGAACACTAAAGTCTTGTATTTTCGTCCATCAAAGTAGAGACCACGTAAAAATAATGGAATAGAATCGTCCTAAACTTTAGTTCTTTTCTAGTGTTTCAGCTAATCTCGATATTTCCTTTAAATTGCGTTCTGAAGTACTAGGCAAATTTGATGTGCTAGGTGGGAAATTAAAAACCTCGGGCAACGTCGCACTGGAAGAGCTTGCATACAAATTGGAGTTGGAAAAGTCTGAGTCAAAATCTTTACTGTCAGATTTATCACACACATCTGTCAGTAATTCAGAAGACGATAAATCTTTTTTATTGACTATTACACTAGTTGATTCTGAAGTATGTGACGTAGCCACTGTGAAAGCTTTTTTCTCCTTTTGCAGAAGTTTCTGGGACTCAACTAAATCAAGGGAACCAATCTTCATTTTGCGGCAAGTTCTCTGGTCTAGAAGAAATGCTCTTTCCACTCGAGGTATCTAAAAAATGGGTAATAAATTTTTAAACAAAGTTTGTTAAACTAATAAGGAATAAAAGTTTACCTTGTGTTTCTTTGGGCACTTACATGAAATGGTTTCAGCATTTTTACCTTTACATTTACAAGTCGCTATGTCAAACAAGGTTTCACTGTTGCTTAAAAATGATTCCAGTTGAGATTTGTAACTGGGAACATTTTGTCTTTTCTTAAATGGTTTAAGAATTTGTCTTCGTTTTTCTTGATATTTTCTCAATAAAAAAATTATCCTTTGGTGGCTTATGATTGGAATTGAAGCCTTGATCCAAACGCTTTTTACTTTCTGAGCCACAATTTCCAAGGCTTCCGGAACAAGTCGATTCTTATTGACACCATTTTTTTTCCAAATCGAAACGAACCCACAAAAAACACTTGATAACATCTTTGTATGTTGGTAACTGCGAGTCCTTAAATTCACTAGGATCACCAAAAATTGGACACCGCGACGAATTTTTGGTTTTAGCCATTTTCGCAGCCACTACTTCCTACTCGACAGTCGGCAAAGCACTAAAATAAAAATGTCTGTCTGAATTACCTGCGTTGCGCCGCGCTTGCTGTAAAACTGCCGGCGAAGCGTTGATTTTCAAGGTCACCTTGTTTTAGGAATATTTACTTAACTATTCGGAGTAATATTATATTATGTAATAATGATGGGTAATAATGTAATTTTTTTTTCAGGTAAAAAAAAATTATAACCCTGATGCTCTAAAAATTATATAATTAAAAAAATATGAAGATCTGCTTCTAAGAAATATAATTTTCAATTTTTTTCCACTGCCACCACGACTTTTTATATTAAAAAAACAGAGGGTCTTTGTGGCAGTGAAGAAAAATATTTGTTGGGACTATTTTTGTGCTTAAAAATTATGTTTTGCTACAACGCAACTTTTTTGACCCCAGGAGTTGATATTTTACAAAAAAAAAATTTCGGCCCACCCTACTATATATGAATAACATTAGGGAATATTATGATGGGTCATTAAAAAATCATATGGCCTTAATTTTTTGTTATTATCATAACAAAACAAAGCGACTTATTCAAAAAGTGTATTTAATAAACCCTCTTGTCGCAAAAACCAATTTTCCGCATGAAACGAGGCAAACAATGCGTGTGTTCCACACCCTCTGTCTCCCTAATTATATCATATATTCTTCCTCAAAATTATATCTATGTATGCCCGGTACATTAAAGGCCTTTTGGCTTTGTTTCGTGCAGGGATAACAGCGACGGACCGACAGTTTTGACCTTATCTAAGTGTTATTATCTTTATTTTTTTTTGCGCATCACATATACTTTGCATACCTCCTTGTTTTTTTTTCTAGTTTAAAGTATATTGCGATGATAAAGATTTAATTTGTTTTTTTTTTATAAAAAACTTCAAAAGTTTCAAATATTTCTCTTGAATTAAGTTGATTGCAAATAGATCTTTATTACTAAGCCAATAGAAATAACAGAATTTCATTGAAATAATAGGTGTAAAACATCCATCTTTTACTCCTCTTATAAGTGGACTTGTGGAATTCTTAAATCAATTGATAATATTTCAATTTAAAGAAAAACATATAAATATTTTTCTAAAAACTTCAGGAGAATATTAGGAAAAAAGTTTATTATATTTCGACGATTTTCTTTCCAACCCAATGACAAATTCTAGTATTGTTTATTGTAGAGTTTGCAGAAATGGCTTAGGAGACTTCGAATTACAGTTCATAAAGTTTACTAATTTGTAGATAAAATTCCCTTATTGTCATAGATGAGATTGATGTGTTAATCCTTGTTATATAACACCAACAAGAATATTTATTCTATTTTCGCATCTCTATCTAAGGTTATTTCAAAAAATAAAAGAAATTCAAAAATAAATGTAATTTTAAACAGCTACACTGTATTTTGTATTGTATTTTCCTCCAAACCGGAGTATCATGAGGTCTTAAAAAACAAAAACCAATGCATTTTAAATCATAATTAAAAACTTAAAACTGGACTTGAAATGGATGATGCCTCTTTATTATATGATATTTTTTATTTTACGTGCATACAGCCTAAATTAATCTTTTAGATCTTAGTTATTATTTTATGATTCTTTTTTTTGTGTTCCTTTTTCTCATGTTCCTTTTTAATATTCTCTAATTTTTTGTTATTTCCTTTTTTCGTCTTTTTCAGCTTATATACATGGCTATTTACGTTCACTTTTAAAGGGTTTATCAACTTTCCACGTTTATGAGAGTTCAAAAGAGTCTAAACAATATAAGGACTGTTTATTTCATAAAATTTCGGAGCAATTTTCGTTGTTTTTATTCGAGTTTAGATTTCTATTCTCATTTTTACTCAGGGAATAATTTTAAGCAAAATTGGGATTTTTTTCTTAGTCAGGTACAAAATGCGAAAAATTCGCATAGAATCTATATAGAACTTTTTCCAATTTGATTTTATTTAGCTGGGAATTTTCCTTTTAGATATTTTTTTATTTAACATTACATAGCCTTCGTTGATAAAAAGTGTACTGGATATCAACGTCTGTTGATAAACAGTGTTTGCTCTGGTTTGAGGTTAAACCTACGACATCTTCTTATTCTAATATACTTCCCTATTCTATTTTTTTACATTTCCCACTTTATATAGGTATGAATTTTATTCGGCTTAAGTGTTTCACTCTTTTTACAGGTAATTTTATTCCTCTATGTCTTGGCCTCTTGACCTTATTTAATAGAATGAATATAATCAACAAGCAAAAATTATTTGAAATCTAATTTAAAAAAGATATATTGTTTAAAGCACTAAAATCCGAATGTCAATGCATATGAAATAATAATAACTTTTAACAAATAATACATTATCAGCTAAACTAAAATTGATAATACTACCACCCTATTTATCAGCCAGAGTCCAGCCAAAGACCAATCTGGTTATAATTTATCAAGAGACACTATTGCCAATCATTGAACCATTGTGTCATTTCAATGTTATCCCTCTAAAACCGTTAAACGAAAATTGTAATAATATTTTGATAAACTTCAATAGAGGCTTAATGCTCGTATGTAAATTCGGTGCGGTAATCGAATGCAAATTAATATGCGTCCAATAAACAGGCACAGAAAAATTTGATTTGAGTCATTATTTTAGGCAAATATGTTAATATGCAATTAATAAATCGGGTTTCCGATAAATTAAGAGGATTTTGTTAGGTGATCATGAGGCTATTGATATCGAATTATCATGACAAGTGCCAAATGTAAATTTGCTTGTGACGGCTAAATTGCGATCACATTTTTGTTTGCGTAAAATTAAAAAACTCGCTTTTCTAATCAATGTGACGAATAATGAGTATAAACGAATCCAATAATCCAACGATTACGTTGGAAGTAGATTATGGGAATGCATCCGCAAGTCGAGCAAGTCGTCAAGATATGGGGCTTTAAAGCCTTTATTGTTTATATTTATTATATTCTTTTTATTCATTTGTATACTTTTTCAAGGCAATTTATTGCTTAATAGGATCTAAAACCATCCAAACTTTGCTTTAATATCTGCGTTCCGCATTTACGGGAAGTTTGCGATTCTAAAACTATAGCTAAACCTTTTTAAGTAAACCTCAGAGACAACTGCCTTATAGGTCTACTCGCATTATCCTCGGCGAGTATTACACTAAAGCAATGTATTGCCTATCTACTGCGCAAAAACTACCTAACTGTTGCCGTTAATATCAATAATTTGATCTGTCTAGAAGTTGGATTTTCAGCAGCCTTAAGTAATACCTAGGTTATTATGTATGTAGACCTTTGATTTATATCTGAGCTACAGCAACTTTTACAGGTATAGTTTAAGCACGAGTTATTGTTACGTGAAAATATGTCTTATACTAAAAATTTGAAACGAAAATTTTGTGTACAGCTAAATATTTGGTTCACTGCATAAAAATAGCCCGTCGACGAGACACGCGAAAAAATTTTTGTAAACGCTGCAAAATATGACGAGTAAATCCCACCGTTGAATTTGCATACGTATGCATAATTGCGAGATGTATTTTAAAAAGATGCGGCCGAGTGGAAATAAAAGCCGAGGTACCGTCGATTATAGACCTTTTTATATTTACAATTTTAATCCTGGCAAATGTGTAGGTAAAAAATAATATGGAGGGATAAATTAAATAAATAACATGCAGTTTAAAAGACATTATTTAAAAATCGCCATATTAAAGTGAATTTTTCCCTATAAAGCAATTAATTACTTTGACAACATTGCTTAGTTAATTTTACAATTTCTTACCCATTAACAAAAGGTATGTAGTAAGAAAAGTATTATATTAATCATAATATTTAAATTGTAAAACTGTTCTAAAATCTAACTTTATATAAAAAAATAGAATCGCACAACATTTTAGTGCTCTGAGAAACTCAATGTTTGGCAAAACATAAAACAATAAAAAAAACATTATTTTATGTGTAAATTATCTATGTATTCAAATAAGTCCGGAATATAAAAAAAGGATATACGCGGTGAGAAAAATAATATTCTGAGAATGATACTCCATTTGCTACTTTTTATTTTATACTCATAGAAAAAAATTTTTTTTTTATTTAAAAAAAGGTGCCACGAATGCGTTGAAAATTTTAATTTTTAATCAAGTAATCACGGAAGTTTTGTTACATTCTATGACTAAAATCTTTTACTATTTGCCTATTTAAAATATCCAAATTAGTAATTTTGGCATTAACTTTGGCAAAAACAACCACTTTTGAAATGCGGTTTCTCTTTCCCACTAATTTGATATAATTATTATTTAAATCGGTCGATAAATAGAACCATAAGAAGAAAAAAACTAAATCACATAAATAAACGCACTTAATTAATAAAAATAGAATAAGAGGCTTTGATTTATATATGATGTGATTACGTCAATTATTTTTCAATTGACATAATCCATGAAATCTTGTCAAGCGCAATTATTTTTTGTTATTTAAATAAATTTACCTCAGTTTCTTAAAACAATTTTAGTGTTTACTAATATTTGAAATATTAACCAATAAAGAAAAAGTTGGTATGTCGTACGATATATTCCTGCGTATACGTCATATCAGGTAAATCTAAAATAAAATATGTAGTATTATTAAAATTTTTAAAAAAATATTGCATTGAAAAATGTGTTCTTTTATTCTCGAATAGTATTAGGACGATTTACATAAATGATATATTATGTCAGTTAAAAAAAAAAGAGCGTGTCATTACAAAGCCTCCTGTTATTAACTAAATAAAAGGTATCTATGCTATTTTTGCCGACTTATCTATTTAAAAAATAATTATATAAAATTGTTGGGAAAAAAAATCTGCATTTTAAAAGTGGTGTTTCCAAGAATGTGCTATCGAAAGAAATAAAATAAAGGCCAAAAATACTGGTTTGAAAATTTTAAATAGATTACTTGATTAAAAATTAAAACTTTCAACGTATTCATGGCACCTTTTTTTTTAATTTTAAAAATTAATATTTTCTATGAGTATAAAACACTAAGTAGCAAATGCAGTATCATTATTCTAAACAACAGAACATTAAAACAACAGAGTATGCCAAAAGATGCTCTTATAGCTATTCTATCGATATACCAAATTTTTTTTATTTGAAAAGTAAAAAATTTATTAAGTGTACCTTTTTTTAATCGGTTTGATTTATATACCATTTGTTTTGAAGATTTTGTGGAAACTATAAATTTCCTTTCTGGCTGTATTTCATCATAGTTAGCAATGATCATTGATTTTATTTTTCTAGTTTCATATTGAATTAATTTTTATTAATTTTGTATTGGTTTAAAAAAATATTATTTTTCCATCAGGAATTGCTGAAAGTTATTTAGTTAATAATTAAAATAGTTTCTAATATCTGTAAAGAGTCAGGTTGGAAATTATCTAAAAAAAATTAATATTGCTGGAATTAAAGAATATTCATAAAATATTGCTTACCGCTAATAGCAAAATCAATTGTAAACATAATTTAATAATTTATGTATAGGTTCTAGGCCTTGTTTTTTTTGAGCTGAATTTCGTTTTTTACTAAATAATAAATCATATGATTTTTATTAATGTGAAGCTATTTCGATTACTAGATATTCAATAAAATAATGTTTAGAAGCCTAATTTGTATCTAAAGGATCTAGGCTAAAACAGGATGGTTACCATGATCATAACACAAAAATTGTAAGAAAAACGTCGAGAAAAGTCGTATAGAACCTATAATAGTTTTGTGAAATGAAAAATTTTGCTTAAAAAAACTAAAAGTTTTCCATTTTTGTCATAGATTAGAGTTATCATAAAGTTTTTTTTATCTAATTTGTTTTATATGGAAAGGACAATTCATCAATTAAAAAGAGTTGTACATATCGGAGAATCGTCGGCATACTGTTGAGGTTTACAATAAGAGATTACATTGTTTATTCTACATACAGAGAAAAAAACCAACGGTTCGAGAATTAATTTTTGTGCCGCTCTAGTTTTAATTAAAATATAATTAGATTATGAAATATAAATATGTTATCCGATTGCCACACAGTGCTATTACGAGAGTAGTATTTAAAAAAAAAAGAATAATCTGAAAAATCACAATAGTGTTATCATAGTTTCATTGTGTTTGTCCTACTTGTATCAGAAGCTTTACCAGAGTCTTATCGGGAATAACTTAGGGACCATAAATATTTCATAAGACTAGATATTTTCTAGGTAAAGGTTTTATAATTAAGGTTCTATAGTTTTTTTTAATTATTCTAAAGTGTATTGGAATTAATGATATTAAATAGAAGATTTAGATAAAATGACAATAAGGTGCTACAGCGGTTAATAAAATATTCATTTTGCTCTTGGAAATTAAAAAGAATACAGACCAAAAACGATTAGACATTTTTTATATTGATCTTTTTTTTTTAAAGATATACCGTATTTTCTATTTTCGGGGTGTAGGTCTTTAATATTAGTAAGATACTGAATTTGTATGATTAAATGGCTAAATTAGCAAATAGTTGGGTAAGAAACATTTGTTTAGTACATATTAACCCAAACAATTTTAATTAACTCCTTATAAAAATATATTTTATTAAAATGCTTAAAATTACGTATTAGTTTCGTTTTTATCTCGGTAAAATAGAGAACATCTATTACCAGTAATACAAATAAGATTATTTATTAATTATTTATAATTATAAGTTGTAAGACAATGAAGTAAAATACCTTTTATTAAATGATTTACATTAAATTAACAACAAAATAATAATATTCTTACGCTGTGGATAGGCATATGATAATATGTTATCAAAACATTCAACATAACGGTCTGAATCTAACCGTGGTGGCTTGTAGACTGTTCCACCAAATAAAATTATTTTGCCTATATTTAAAGTAATAAATAAACACTCCAAATCATCAGAAAAGCGAATATCAGCAAAAACTGGAGCTTCTAAAAATTTGCCGTACATAGAGAGCCAGGTCTGCTCCCCTACCAGCTTGATTTTGTATTAATATATTGTAGTTTGATATAAAAGAATTATCAGGCTCAGATTTGTTTAGCCACCTTTCAAAAATATACTTAATATCTGTATTAGTTGAGGTAATTAAATTTACAATATGATTAGAGCCTGTACAGTGATCGGAAATTTAGAGGCCGTAATTTAACATTTTTAACTATACTAGGTTTCCATATCAGCTTACCAAAAATATGACAAAAAAATTAGAACAAAACAAAAGAAAAAAAAATCAAAACAAGTTTTTTAAATTAGGTTAGTTGGGTTAAAAATTATTAAAAAAAAAATATGTTTTGCTTTCTTGTTTGGTTAGGTATAGGTCTATTTATTTATTTTGTTACAAATTTATTAGTTAAATTAAAGCTAGCTTAAATAAAGCAAATGGGCACCGATAAATAAACAAATTGCTAAGCACATCAGCAATGACGGACTTTAAACAGCAACCAACCGTATCAAGTTACTTTATTAACTTATCTCAACCAAACGCCTTAAGGATCAAATTTAGGACCTGTGTCACTCAACTATCAGATTATCAACTTTTGACGGACGTCCGACTTCGAGCCATATTTAGAGCCGTCTTTGTAACTAGGTAGGGTAGCGTTTACCGGTAAACTTAATTTGTATTAAGTTAGGGCTAAAGCTAGTTAATTGGTCAATGCTGCATTAGGCAACTATTGTATAAGTTATAGGGGGTTACAAATATGCGTTTTTAAGAATAAAAATACTGAGAATTTAAAACCTGAAAGTTATAATTATCTTCGGTATTATGGTAATTAAAAATTATGTAAGCAAAAAGCTGCATTGGGATATGGTAAAAATGTTAAGCATTGTTCCAATAAAATCTTACTGCATTGCTAATTGTTGTAATAATTTTAATTACAATTTATTTAAAATTTATTTTTTATTCATTCAATTTTAATCTTA
This sequence comes from Anthonomus grandis grandis, assembly GCF_022605725.1. Lineage (NCBI taxonomy): Eukaryota > Metazoa > Arthropoda > Insecta > Coleoptera > Curculionidae > Anthonomus > Anthonomus grandis. Next base: position 11,109,847 of record NC_065546.1, read on the forward strand.
TCGACGAGATGAGGTGGTACTGGTTTATTAGGCCGTGATATTAATAAAATTTGTAATATTTTGCTTTTACTTCTACAGCAAACCTATTTTTAATACTATAAATTCCAGTTACTTAGAATAGTCACTTCTATAACAAATATGTACATTTATAGATCATACCTTTGTACGAATACCAATTTAGTTTAGTCTTTTTTTCAATTTATATTTGCTTAAATAGTTTAATTTTTTGGCAAGATACTTTAATATATGTTTAAAAGCATGATTGTTGGATAAACATAGAATAAGACCCTCCTGTATGAGCTGAGGAGTAATCCATGCGCCGCCAAATTCAAAGTAAAGGGAATTTTTGTATTAAAGAATTTTCCTTTAAGCATTTTTTTGCAGGTTAATAATGAGTTAATTAAACATTAACTGAAATATTATTACCAGAATGTGAATATTACATTTGTATATATTTTAACGCAGTAACAATTTAACTTTCTCTTCTCTCCTCTAAATACACACATTGATTTTAATGTAAATATAGTATATATTTATTACAATACCAAGTTTCACATTAAATAAATACTATATAAGATACTATATAATATTTATTACATACCGAAGGTTGCACTTTAATTTGTTAAATTGTAAAAACTCTAAGATTTGAACAAAAAATCTTCTGGGTTTTGCGCTTATATACAGTGGTGGTCAAAACTATGGAAACTTTTTTAATTTGTATTTTTTTTAAGAAACCAGGAACTATAATAAAGTTACTCATATTGTGATAAAGTATATATAATATATTACCTAACTTAACATATTAATTTGAAATTAAACGTATTATAAAAAGAAAATGAAATAAAATTAATATTTTCTTGGTCAAAAGTTTGGAAAGTGAAGAAAGTTATTTATATAAATTACATTTAAATCAAAATCTGCTAATATTTTGTGGCATATCCGAATTTATTACTTATCTACATCTTTGTGGCATAGAATCGACAAGTCTTGCACAGTCTTCACTGGAAATGGCAGCCCACTAAGTTTGCAGTATTTCCCACAGTTGAGGCTGAAGTCCAAATGATCCCATAAATTCTCTATGGGATTCAGATCTGGGGACTGTGAAAGCCAATCCATTAAAGCAATGCTCTGTTCATTTAACCAGTTTTTCACAAATTGGGACTTGGTGTTTAGGGTCGTTGTCTTGCTGAAACAACCATCTCAATGGCATTTCCTTCTCAGCATAAGGCAACATGTTGTTCTCCAATATGTCTTTGTATAGAAAACGGTCCATTATTCCATCAATTTTAACCAAGGGGCCAACACCTGATCGGGAGAAACAATCCCACACCATTACGCTTCCACCAATATGTTTTACCGTAGGCATTTGGTATTTGTGGTATCATTTCACTCATTTCTCCAGAAATATCTATGCAAGTTTTCTTTGGGTCATTCATCGATATTCTTTTCATTACCTTCATAGCCCTTTTGGATAACTTTCTTGGTCTTCCTTGCTTGTGGGCTACCGAAACATTTCCTCTCTCTTCAAATTTTTTAATTATTTTTGAAACAGTGCCTTTTAAAATGTTTAAATTTTTACTTATTTCAATTTGTTTATAACCCTTCTGGTATAGTTCAACTATTTTATGTTCATGATGCCTGTTATAACTCAAACAAAATCGTACCGTTAAACAGCTTGTAGTAAACAATTATTATGATTTTATTAAAGGTTTCCATACATTTGGCCACAGAGAAATAACTCCTCTTTCATGAAAACTAATAAACAACATTCTTTTACTTTTCCTCCATTGGAATTTCTTTATTTGCTGATAAGCTGTTTATTTATATTTTTGAGAGTTTTCGCATTGCGATATTTTCTGCATTTTTTGAAAAAGTTTAAAGTTTCCATACTTTTGGCCACTACTGTATATCAACCTTAGTCCATACATTATAGTATTTTGGATCATAGCCGTTCATTATATATTTTTTAAATGTTTTTCAGATCACCAATAAGTGCCAAAATCGACAATGAAATATGACGTAGATATTAACACGATTTTAAACGAAGTATTAATGCGGTTAACTAGAAAGTATTGAATTATGATCGGCTGAGCAAATTTAAGAATATCCTTGTTAAATGGCGCTCAAGTGCGTTGTGGTATTCAAAATAAATGCGATAGTAAATAATCTCTACTGATTACCGATTAATTTAAATCAAATTCTTTTAAATTCTTACCAGGAAATAAACGATAAATAACAAAAACTGTAAGTCTATTATATTTTAGTGAAATTTTTAACACCATACATTATATCTTGGTGGTAATTAAAATTTTGCAGAATAGTCTATTATCCTACCTTACTTACAGATTTTAGTACGTGGAGATTAAATGTCATCCCAATCTGTATTAAATTTTAATAAACTAGTTATATATCCATTGAATTAAAGATTTTTTTTTAATTTTATAGTAAAAAGTGATATAAAATCATACGAACATAAAATATAAATATACATAAACAGATACTATAAATCATTACAATAAAATTAAATACAATAAGGAGGTCATTTAATATCTATGCATATTCTGTGTAGTGTCTTAATACCCGGGTTGCTCTAACTAATACGTATATTGTCTACAAGGTAAGAGATTGTACCACTGATGTTCAGACTAACGATGTCATTTATTAACAGTAAAAGCAAAATGGGGCTAAAGCTGAACCTTGAGGTATTTCATAATCTATATGACTTAATCCATTCGAGAGGGGCTTTTGAGCCCGTAGTGTTTGCAACTTATAATAAGTTACTAATATTCGCATAGTCGATGGCTTTAGAGAAATCACAGAAAATTGTTGCTGTCGAGTGATTTTTGTTAATACAGCAGTGTAATTATTAAAAAGGAAGCGTTGATGCACTCATTACTCAAGAAACTAAACTAATGAGCTATAAGTATTTTATATTAAAAAAAAAGAATGAAGCATTTGTTGTACTACGAAGCTCTGATAATACTTTGGGTATGAAAGAAAGTATAAATTCTCATTAGAGCTGCTTTGCCTCTTATTGAAATAAATATCGTTGACAGCCAGTATGCTTTTGTGAGAAATGTGTTGTGTCTAAAGTCTGACATAATTGTAAAAGGAGATATAATTTTTTTAATGTGAGAATAATCTCATGTTAGTCGCAGATGAACAAAAGCCAGTAGCAGCAGACCAGGACTTGATGTTAACAAAAAGGCTTCAAAACAAAGGCAATGAATTAATAAACCTAAAAAACTCCATATAAAATTCATCGCAGATAAAATTGCATTCAGTTTTTTGACATAACTCCTTAAAGTTTAAAATTTATATATAACTTGTGTGTTTTTTTTAAATAAAATTTAGTGAGCACTGCTTTATGGTTGTAGAATCCAGGACCAAAGACAGTATAGTCAGCTGATTCTTAATTAAATTATGACACGATATACTCTGTCAGGTCTGTTTGGGGAAATCGTTTTTACACATAAAGAATAAATAAGCTATTCCCAGAAGAGTTTCAAAAGGTCCTAGCTTATGAATTTAGTAAATATATAAGATATCTAATCCTATAATATTTAAAGCATCCTAAGATATAAGGGCGATCAGTATAAAGCTTTTTCTTTAAACCCAGACCAGTAAGTTTTATCTACCATAAAACTTTTATAAGTCCTTCATTTAAAATACCTTTCTGATTAACTGAAATCACTTTTCTTGGTTATTAACATGGTATGTAAAAGTAAAAATATATAGAGAATGACAAGAAAACATGTCCGTTAATTAACAAAACAATTTAACCCCTTTCAATTACAACTCTCCATTTCAGGAATGCTATTATTCTTCTGTTAACATTGATGAACCCTACGTCGGACTATATCTCTGAATTATTTCGTTCTTTTTGTGTGAAATGTGTTACGTTTAATTATAGGAAAGGGATAAAGACACAAAGAGGGATGAGTATTATATATAGTATAAGAGGTATAGTGTTAGACTGATTTGTATTTTAAGCGATTTTTTAGCATTATTTAGAAAATTTTCAGGCTGGTTATATGGGGTTAAAAAAGCACCGTCAAGTCATAGGGCCTCATTGCTCTTGAATAATAATAAAAAATTGCAAATATAAATATAACCTTACGTTTTCTAAAAAAAATTAATACTCTATTCATCATACATCTATCCATCTATCCAATATGTTATATCATAGTTTTAAGTAATAAGAGCCTATATTAGGCCTTGTATTAGGACTGATTTATTTATTAAGTTCTGTAGCGTGTCAAGGGTAGAGATTGTAGATTGAGAAGGGAGTCGTTTCGGCTGATCCGCCGCTCAGCACTGCTACCTGTGAGATATTTTGTGCATAGCTCTACTTGTCTTAGTTTGTCTCAAAAAGTCTTAGACTTCTGCCGTACAAAGCTATATTTTTGGGAGGTAGTTGTCCCACTTCTTGAGGTGTTGGTTGTACCCCTTCCAGGTATTTGAGCCTCTTGCAGAGTTGGGTCGGGCATTCACAGAGCAGGTGTTCTGCTGTTTCTGTGGCATTGCTGCAGAATCTACATTGGTCGTCCTCTGTTATACCTATTGCCTTTAGGTGATATTTCACTGGGCAATGACCGGTTAGGATCTGTTCATGTCTAGGAGCTGTTCAGCTCTTTTTCTAGAAGTGGTTATAAACTTTTTTGCCTGTCTTAGTCCTGGTGCTCTTCTCCAGTGCGACAGCACTGTTCTTTTTCCCACCTGTTTAGGTCTTCGGTGATGTGGGTCTTCATTAAACCACAGTATGGCTCTGGACCATAGTATGGTGTTTGAGCCCCTTTTTTTGCAAGGCGATCGGCTTCTTCGTTCCCCTCTATACCCCGGTGGCCAGGTAGCCACATTAGTGTTACTTGATTCTTTGTTGTAAGGCGCTTTAGGGTTTGTTTGCACTCCCAGACTAGCTTTGAATCACATTTAAAACCTTTCAGGGCCTTTAGAGCAGCTTGGCTGTCTGATAGTATAAATATGTGTTTTCTTTGGAGGCCTTGGTTGATGCACTCTTCTGCACATATGTCTATGGCAAGCACTTCAGCTTGAATGATGTTAGGGTATTTGCCCAGTGACTTTGAGATCTTAATGTTAGGGCCTGACACGCCCAGTCCTGCTCCTTCTGTTAGTTTGGAACCGTCTGTGTACCATAGCGATGTATTGTCGGCTTTTGGTACTTCTTTTTTCTCCCATGATTGGCGATCATCTATGATCACTTCGAATGGAATTTATAGATCCAGCATGGCCGTTATGTGGTCACGTGGTTTGCTGGCATTTTCCAGTTTAATTTCTTCGAGGATGCGCAGGTGACCACTTAAATCCCCAGGCTTGAATTTGCCGGTTTGGAAAAGCCTGTGAGCACTGTTAATTGCCTCTTTTTTCACGCTTATGTGAAGTGGAGGCATGTTTAGCAGTGTCTCTAAGGCTGTGGTAGGACAAGTAGACATTGCCCCGGTTATTCCTAGACATATCAGCCTTTGGACTTTGTTTAATTTGGTCTGTGCGGTTGTTTGTTTGGTCTTCGGCCACCATACCAGCGAATCGTATGTGATGATGGGCTTAATGACTGTTTGGTAGATCCAGTATGCCATTTTTGGTTTTAGCCCCCATGTCTTGCCAACGAGTTTGCGGCATGTCCAGATTGCCACTATGGCTTTGGAAATGGTCTTGTCTAGATGATTGTTCCAAGTTAGTTTGTGGTCCAAGGTAACCCCCAGGTATTTCACCTCGTTAGAAAATGTTAGCTGAGTTCCGTTTAATATAGGTGCTCTGAGTTCTAGCTTCCTTCTTCTGGTAAACGGCACTAAAATTGTTTTTCTAGGATTTAAAGATAATCCTTCAGTTTCGCCCCAGTTTTGTATAGTATTTAGGGCACTTTGCATTCGATTCGATATTACGCCCTCGTGCTTGCCCCTAACTATTACTACAAGGTCATCTGCGTAGCCTAGAACTGTGAATCCGGATCTACTTAATATGTTAAGAATTTTGTTTACTACTAATGTCCACAGTAGAGATGACAGAACCCCTCCTTGGGGACATCCTTTTACTGTGGTTACTGTTGCTGTCGCTCCATTTATTTCTACTGTGATGGAGCGGTGCTTGAGCATTGATCCTGTCCACTTTACGATGGGGGCCTCCACCCCCCAGTCTTGCAAGGCTTTTGTTATGGACAGGTGTGAGGTATTGTCGAATGCTCCCTCTATGTCAATGAATGCAGTAAGAGCAATTTCTTTGCAGTCGTTTGACTTTTCTATGTCTCTTATGAGGCAGAGCAATGCACTTATTGTAGATTTGCCTGCTTGGTAGGCAAATTGTCTAGGGTGGAGCGGTGTTCTAGAAAGAGTTGTCAAGGGTAACTCATCGAAATATATTGTGAAAAAATGTCCGTCCATTATTATTTTGCCATATAATATAACTATACCATGTACAGTCAAACATTAGGCAGTAATGTATTAAAAATTCTATACACTTTTAATAAACAGAGGAATAAATGATCCAACAAGCTCTATACAATATGTTATGATACTAAGCATATAAATTTCCATATAGAAAGACATGAGTACGATCATTTTATACTTTTTATTTTCAAGTTTTTTTATAATTTTCGGTAACGTAAGATGCCACAAGACCTGTAATGGAATTATTAGACCTAAATTGGGCTCTCATTATTAGCAAAATCAGAAAAATATTAGAAAATATCAACAACTAAATTACTATAAGACACCTGTAGTAATAATAACTTGGGATTTATAAGATCAATAACTATGAACATATATGTTTCTTTAAAGTTTAACAATTTGTAAAACAAACTATAAAGACACTCCTTTCGTATATAAATAGATAGGTAATAGGAAGTTTTGACGTAGTAGTATCGTAACAATTTTTTATAACTCGATTTTCTCGTAAGACCAGCAACTAAATGAGTTTCTTACGAAATATTTTTACCCCAATTCATATGTTGCCTTAAATATAATACAATACGATGGGGTAAGTTTCCTTGTGGCTATTGGTTAAATGGGCGGAGAAAGGTATATAGAATATGTCCGTAGTTTTAAATAGATTTATTAAATCTCAAAAAATGAGTCAAGCACACTACCCTTTGGTATTTTTTAAATATTATTAAATATATTTTTCATTGTTTTTCAATATATGTATGTAAGCAATAATTGCGTTGGAATTAAATTAAAACCGACATACTAATACATTAATTTTTTTATCAATCCGGCACCTCATCAGACAAACGACTTTCCAATAACAGTCGGACGAGGCACCCGAAACCCATTCTGCTAAACAGATCTCCGAAATTAGAATTCTAATCAGTTGTTTACGATATACATGTAGAACAATCAATTCCTCACAGACCGAGCGGAACTTTGGATGGGATATATTGTTACCCGAAGCATCGACATTTAATTAGATTTAAATAGGCCAATCTATTTCTATGCGTCGAGGCGGAGCTGCCCTTTTAAAATTATCATTGTCGTAAAATCGAGAACCATTTGCATTTTAAACGGTAAGAAAGTAGATTTTCCTTGGATTAAAACATGGACTTGTTGTGCCTTTTTTACTAAGGAAAGTCATTTTGTTTATAGAAAATGATTTTTGCAGAACAAGATTTGATGATTTTAAATTATAATTCTTATGTTTTGTTTTTTAGTTAAAGTGAAATTAAGAACGTACTAATTGTCTCGAATTAAAAAAGGCCGGAAAGAAGTGAAAATAATTTAAAATCATTGCATCTTGAAAAATTTAGAATTAAAGTCACTAAGAGGAAAAAATTATTTTTTTTCAACTTATCATCCGACTTCATAATCATAATTTCAAAGTCTTGTAGAAGTACTACTTAAAGTATTATTCTATAAAGTAAACCTAGACAATAGAATAATAAATGGTATATGTTTTGTATAGCTATTCCGAACAGAATGAGAGGTTTATGTGACTTCCACTAAATAGTTCTAATTCGACCTAGTATTAAATCGGATTTCATCCTCTAAATGCTCAGACAAAACTTTTTTAAAACTACCAGTTACTGGTGCTAAACACAAGCAGGGACAAATTGCGAATATGTGCTCTTTTATATTTGAAAATATATGGAATAAACTGTCCCTTTTTATACCGCCGTGGTAATCGGACGCGAGTGATGCTTTAAATACATTTTGGTCTTTCGTGCCAAATAAACGAAATCAAATATTTATTGGCGTAGTTTAAAAAGAACTGGGCTTATGTACAAGACCACATGCATTGTTTATTTTTTAATTAATTTATTAGAAATTTTGTGACCTAATGCCTACGAGCATTTCCAATATATATAGATACTCACGTGCTCGTTTTCCTAATTCGAGTTCCAAAGTTTAATCTCTTATGAACGTGGGCCAATCGAATATATAGCGCACTAGGGGCTATGGATAAATGATTCCAACTAATATGACATAGTTTCTACGAATAGCGTGTGCATACTGCTAAGTTAAATTCCATTGCATGGACTGGAATTATATAGAATCGCCGAGTTCTGCTCTCGAGGTATGTTTTCTTTGAAAGGTTTTAGCCTCTCCCCATCAATAATTTAGGAAAGGCCGTGGCTCTTTAGCTATTCTACAATGTTGGCTATCGGAATTTATGCCTACGAGTTCCTGGAAATATAGGTTTGCTTTTTGCTTTGTAAAGAATGTTCTTTGATATAATGAATATTATTATTGGAATAGGGTAATTTTCATTGTAGAACTGAATTATCAATAAACCAATCAGTTGCATTAATATTTCTTCCCAGTTTTTGCTATCATCTTCAAAAGCAGAACGATGAGGCTTTTAAATTGATCTCGATATATTAAAAAAGATCGGATATTTTGCGCATTAAAATTTTAACATGTCGAATCCAAAAATATTTTCAATGGTCTAAAAAAGACAAATAGTCTGAAATATATTATGAAAATATAAAAATAATATAGTTTTTGTCAAAAAATTATAAAATTCAGAAAAAATTATGATGATTTTTTAAAATAAATTAAGCGCAGTGGCTGGCTTAGTGTTTAAGCTCACTACTATTGTACTTACCTCTATGAGTAATTACGCTCGTTAAATAATTTAAATTTATTTGCTAATTTACCTTAATTTACTTGCATTGGCAATGGTCTAGTTATATACGGCACATATTTACATCATTCCCTTCAGTGTTGGCCAGAATTGCCTTGATTCAGATAAATTGTTCTAATTGAACTCTTTTCTACTAGAAATTTTTTGAAAACCTTTGTAACGCAGTATAGTTTGTTCTCAGCTTATCTTTTTTAAATCACATATGAGGACTACAGGGGAAGAACGATATAAGTCACATTTTTATATTTTTGAGAAAAACGAATTTGAAAGTTTGAAGACTTCCATGCAAAAAAATAAAAAATAAATCGTTTTGTGCTATTTTTTTATTAGAAGTCATTAACATGGGCAATACTTAGGGACTACTAAAAATCATAAAAAAATAAACAGAATTTTGGAAAAAAAAAATGAAGATACATTCTCTTCGGTGTACCGAAAAACGATCCAAGTCCACAAGAATTAGGTTTGAACGCCGCTATAACAAGAATACAACATTACTAAGGACCTTAATATTTGCCCGTTGTAGCTTACCTTCATTCCGAAGTAGCGCGTCATGTTTGGCACGGACATTATAATAGACATTGGTATTGATAGTTACTTTTGCTGAAAAAGAAATGACCTTATTATTAGTAGAAAATATAACTTCATCGTTGTCACTTACCATATCTGCATCATCTACAGTGCTATTATTAGCATTATAAGGCAAATTAGTGTAGTAGATTTGTGACGTTTCATCTACAAACTTCTTAAGTTCCTGCAGTTGGTCATACTCCAACTTGGGAATAGGAATGAGGCCATTGTAAAGTTTGTCCGGTGTTGCAGCCGCTATGCCTGGCCTTGGGGATATTAGAACAAAACTTGACATAGCTCCATTGTAACTTTCTCGCATTTGAATTGTTCGTGGATGTTGATGGCTTATTATTAGTTCTTTTATTGGCCTTGTTTGAAATGGACAGGTTTTTTTATACTGAGGGGTTAAAAATTTTGTCCATGCATGGAAAATGTCTGTAGTACACTCAATAACATTAAATGGCATTGGTTTAACCCTAGCACTTTTAAAAACATCGACCCATTGGGATGGAACTTCAACTCTTGTTTTCTGTTCGATGAGAGCAAAGTCTTTATCGCACTCTAAGTACGAGTGCCCCCGAGTTGGAAATGTAATTTTGATTTTATCAAACCTACCTTCTTTATGGACCATATGATGTAAGAGGCGTATAATAGTGTAATTCTTATTTTGGCCTACGCATGAGTCGCAAAATATTTCCAAACATCTAACAGTTTGTCCTAGAATATTATGGCAAAAATCATGTAATAAAGACGCAACTTCATCAGCACCGTTCTTGGCAATAGTCTCAGGGTATGTATAAAAAACAGCCTCATTGGTTGAGAGCTTATGAATATTAAAACTGATAAAGGTCTATTGCCTTTAGTAGTATACATTATTGGTAGTGATGTTGGGTGTAGGAAGATTTTTGGAAAAGTCCATGGGTATAGCTTCAATTGACTCATTTTTTCTGGACTGTATTTTAGCGTGTCGCTTTCTAGTATCGAAAGTAGCTACTTTAAAATTATGCAATTTATTTTCATTTTCCAAACCTTTAATTTCATTTTGTAATTCCAACTGTGCCTCGTTTTCGATAGTGTTCTTTAGTTTCTCTTGTAGTGACTTCATTTTAACTGTGTGTTCATTAAACACACTATACGTATCGGAGCGAGGATACCCGAAACTAATATTAAAAGCTTTGACGAAAATTTGTCTGTATGCTTCATAACTTATTGGGTCATTGGGGAATTTGTCGCCGTACATTTTGTGCATTTTCTTAACGTTGAGCTCTTCAGGGAGGTAGAACTTTGATGATTTTTTAAGGCTATAATGTGACTTCCTACTTTTAAAAGATTTTATGTCGTTACGCACATTTTCGATTAACTGAGAGTTCAATCGGTGAGGGCAATTCTGATGTTTCCCCCTCATATCAGCAAAACAATAACCGCCTTTCTTTAGGTAGTCTTTCATAGTCATAATACGGCGATTGGTAATCCCGTGTAACGATATAAAAGCTTTTTGACATACCTCAATTTCTTCCATCATGCCGCCCTCGCAATCTAGTTTAATTCTTACTTTAAACGTATACGAGTATCTCTAAGCCTTGCTGTGTTCTCATTTTGTCTAGGTCTTCTTCTACTAACATTCTTAATCCCGATTAATCCGCATAAATAGCTGTTTTGACTATTTCTATTTTCGAAGCTATTAAAGTTTTGAATAATTTTTTGTCTTTTTTCAGCGGATATAACCTCAAAACAACGAAATCTTTTGCAGTCACATGCATAACCCGTCTCATAAGTATGATTTCTCAAAAATTTTGCCGCATCACTTACACGTCCAAGCTTTAGTCTTTTTTTACTATTTTTCAAAACACTTAATGGTATATCACTGTCACTACTATCACTTTCTTCCGACATTTCAAGATAGCAAAACAAACAATACACAACGCCAACAACCTCTTAAGACGATACAACAATAACGACTAAAATGCTAACGAATCTTAAAAGATTTCAGCGGACACATTGTGGACTTCGACCGTTCTTTGTCGAGTTCGGGCGGACTTGGATCGTCATTCCAAAGTGTACCAAAGTTATATCGCTGATTTTAGTGGACTACAGTCGGTATTCTGAAGAATATTTTATGGCACGTTAAAGTACCAGGGAAAGGGTATAAAAATAGAGAATAATCAAAAATATTACAATTTTGGACTTGGATCGTTTTTCTCCTGTGGTCTTTATATATCTTTGATTTGCATGGACTACGGAGTATTTCATTTACTAGGAAAAATGGCATATTTTTTTAAATTTTTTCATTTACGAAAGACATATTTCAGCTGGAAGAATTTGAAAATCGTATTAAAAAAATTATTGTATGAAAAACAACACTCACGTCACAAATACTCCGTTCATTTAAATGGAGCACTTTCTTGAATAGAGTTTACGTTTGATTTATCTTTGGCCTAATTTTAACGTAAGGAAGAGAATATTGCCAATTTAATACTGTTAATTTCGTTAATAATTTTTTTCTTTGTTTCATTAATATTTTATTTTTTATTTTATATTCTACATTCTTATGGGTATCCCAAAGAACAGAACAACTATTTTAGAGGCTGATTATAAAGTATTGGACTGAAAATTATTAGTATTATGCTTTACATCAAACCAAACATGCATATCTTCTTTGACATTTAATGGTTTAAATTTTTTTGACAATGTTTGCAGCTAAGTACAGCTCCGAGATTAAATGTGTTCGAAGATTGCAAGTTTTCCTTTTATTTAATACTACACAGATAATCTCTTCGTCAGAGATCTGATTTAAAATCTTTACACATTCCATAACCGATATAATTGGTAAAAATCGCATAAACAATAATACAGAGTGTCCAAGATAAGGATCCTAAGCATAAGGATCTCGGTACCTGTTGGAGATACAGCTTCGGTTAAATTAGGAAAAAGTTGTGCACTTTGAAGCGTATTTACATGCCGTTGAGAAACTTCAAAAATTTCCATGGCCTGCTGAGATATTGGGAAAAAACGGAAATTTGCCAATATCGATTTTATTTTTTCCTGGCTTTATTTTAAAAGATTTCAAAAAACTATTGACACTTTTGATGTAGTACGTGATGGCGCTTTTAAATTTTATATCCGACGTTTCGTTTTCGAGCAACCATCATCAACTTTATTTTTTTATATGGCGCGAAAAGAAAGTACACCCTGTATCTGATTCCATTTTTTATTACAAATTCAATGATGTATCACATGTCACATTTTTTTTGTTAGTTGAAAGGAAAAATGCAAATTTTCTATTTTTTTAGCACATTTTTTAAGTAAGCTTTGGAAACAAATGCTTTGACGTATGTAAATACCTGTTACCGAGTCTGTCACATTTTTCTTAATATCTATTTAGAGAGTGATGAAGCTAAATGAAGCATTGCTTTGCATTGTACATTGTACTACTTATAAATAAAAAAATGTAACCAGTAATAGACAAATGTTTTATGATTTTTCTAACGATATGCAACAAATTATGAATACATTTTAAAAATAACGAAAAAAGCAAATAAATTAACGCATTTTATAATATTAATTTAAAACAGGTTTCCGTTATTTTCTAGCCATAAGTATGATCTTCTTACAGTAGCAGTTAAAACATCACGCAATATCTCTGGCGTAATACTTTGAAAAGCGGCCGTCACACATTCTCGTAACTCCTGCTCAGTTCCAAAAGAATGTTGATAGACTCGGTTTTTAATAAATCCCCAAAGGAAGAAGTCCAAAGGGGTTAAGTCCGGGGATCGCGCTGGCCAAGACACTTCACTGGAGGTTCCAATCCACTTTTCAGGAAAACGCTGCGAAAGGTACTGTCGAACTTGCCCAGAATTATGTGCAGGAGCCCCGTCTTGTTGAAACGAACAGCTATTGACTTGTGCCAGAGGTAAATCATCTAAGCAGTCTTCTAAATCATTTTGCAATAAATTAAGATATCGTTCTGCTGTTAATGAATAATGGTAAATAAATGGACCTAGTATTTTGGTTCCTAAAATTCCACACCACATATTAAACTAGATATTTTCTTAACACGCGGATTTTGTTGGACCCAGTAATGACTATTGCGGCGGTTAAAGATACTATTATTAGTGACCATACTTTCGTCGGACCGTATTATTTTTGATGTAAAATTAAAATCCTCTTCACAGGCACGTGTATACCACTCACAAAAATGCCGACGTTGTTCGAAATCCTCAGGTTTAAGTCCTTGGCAAATTTTAAATTTGTAGGGGTGATATCTGTTTTTACGTAAAATAAACTGAGCTGTAGATTTGGCCACTCCTACATTTTTTTCAATTTGCCTGGTTGATATCTCGGAGTTTTCAATAACTGCTTGTAAAACATTATTTTGAGTTTCTTCAAGAGATTCCCTTTTTCGAGATAAAACAGACTTTTTAAAAGAACCATATTCTTTTAAATTTTGAGCCAACTCTAAGAAAATGGATTTACATGGTTGCTTTCTATCTGGAAATTAATTAAGATACATTGCTGCTGTATTTACAGTGTTTTTGTAGCACAAAATGTAGTACGACAGCATGTCAAACTTCTCTTCATGACTATAATGACCACCAGGCATATTTGAAGATAATAACACAATTTTAGCAATAATAACGACAACAGTAAATAATTATAACAAAAATTACTCAACAAACAACACCTCGACAATCACGGTAAGAACAACGGCAATTAATATTTAATAAAAAATATATGACAGGGTAAAAGGTATTTACGTCAAAGTGTCAAAGCATTTGTTACCAAAGCCTACTTAATAATATGTTTAAAAAAAAGAAAAATTGTATTTTTCCTTTTAACTAATAAAAAAATGTGACATGTGATACATCGTTGAATTTGTAATAAAAAATGGAATCAGATGCAGGGTGTACTTTCTTTTCGCGCCATATAAAAAAATAAAGTTGATGGTGGTTTGTCGGAAACGAAACGTCGGATATAAAATTTAAAAGCGCCATCACGTACTACTTCAAAAGTGTCAATAGTTTTTTGATGTCTTTTAAAATAAAGCCAGGAAAAAATAAAATCGATATTGGCGAATTTCCGTTTTTTCCAAATATCTCAGCAGACCATGCAAATTTTTGAAGTTTCTCAACGGCATGTAAATACGCTTCAAGTTGCACAACTTTTTCCTAATTTAACCGAAGCTGAATCTCCAACAGGTACCGAGATCCCCATGTTTAGGATTCTTATCTTGGACACTATTGTATATTACACTTATTTCTTATTTTTGTCTTATATAAGAAAAAAATTCCAATCTCGTTTGCTGAAGCATATTTTTATTATATTGCTTATCATTTTTATTAAATGAAAGTCACTTTTTACAGTTTGTAATAACATTGCAAATATCTTGCTGACAGGATAATTATTGGCGCAAAGAGTCATGACGAAACTTTCGTCCCTTTGTAACATGCCATGATCTAAGGTAAACGCGGGATTACATTAACATGCAAAAGATAGTCCATACGCCTGGTTCTAACATCTAAAGTTTTGCAATAAATTGCGAGTTTTAAGGCTGCATTTTCAACACTCTGCGTCTAGCGTTGTCGGCGAGAAGGTGCGGGAAATTTAAGAAAATACAGAAAGCGGATAAAGGTCTTCATATTCGAGGGAATGCGGCTAAATTGCTAAACTGATGGGATTAAAGGGATCGGGAATATTCTTATAACGGGTCAAGGGCGGCACGAAGTTACCGGCATGTTTTGTTTACTTAGACGAGAATGGTTTTAATTAAAGTTTTAATAGTTTCGGCATGTTTGTAGATGGGAACGTTGCCTTAACAAAACGATTACTGAAAGTTATGTTTTTCGTATTAAGACATGTTTTTATGGCCTCTAGTGAAAATATTTCAGGAGGCTAAACGATTTTCCTTTTCATTAAATACAATTTTTAATATGTATATTTTTTCTTTTCTTTTTAAAGAATCTTTTTTGTGTCCATTTTTCATTTGCATTCATTTCCAAACTAATTTTCCACCACTATCTAAGACTAAGAATATGGCACTTAAAAGTATTTTTAGTATTTATTAGGAATCTTTTGATTTTTAACTAAAAGCACAAAAAGTTATCATTACCTAGTATTATTCTTTTTTGAAGCTTAGTTTTAAGAAAGTCTTAGGTTTATTTTTTCTTCTTGTGGTATTTAGTTAGAACTAAGATTAAGATTTAAGGATCATAAGCTTTCTGATGACTTTTTATATTACTGTATAGATTATAGAATTTAAAATATAAAAAAGTTTTTAGAAAGTACCAAAAAATATGAGTAACCAAATACGATAGAAAATCAGGATATAATTAAAAATAAGCAGACAAATACGTGCAACGAATTTAGGCAGGCAGTTTGATTGACACATATATTTTTTTGCCTCTGTCTTGGTACTTAACAACCTAGAAATTTTAACATGGATGTAAAAACAACTATTACTTATAGTAAATTGTGAAAATATTCGGCTTTTTTACAGAGTATCCAAAAAGTGGACGTTTAAACGAAAGGTGGTATTAAAAGAACTATATGTATTATTATTCGATTGTCGATGGTTAGAAAGCTATTACCGTTTTTTTAATTTTATGACATGTTTTTTTTGCAAAAACTACTGCATTTAATATGCTCTCCAATGATATACTTACTTTTGTGATAGCTATTTGTTTTCATAGCAATATCATGGGCAAATGAAAGAACAGCACAAAAATTAAAAATTTTCAAATTTTATATTTCTTGATTGACTAAAATAAAAAAATCAAAATTTCATTAAACAAACCTAAAATTATAACAATTTTTCACAATGTCTTCCCTCTTGTTTAATACATTTGATGCATCTTCTTCTAACACTATCAACAACGCGTTCAAGTTCAACGCGTTTTTGTCGCGTTTCATTGCCACACACACTAATTTGATTCATTAGTTCATCTCGAGTATTAATGTAATTAATACTATAAACATTATATTTTAATGTGTCCCAGACATAAAAGTCAAGGGGCGTAAGGTTAGGGCTTCTGGCCGGCCATGCACAATTCTGCCATTATGAGATGGGCATCCGTCCATTTAAAACCAAAGTTCCTGTCTAGCGGCTAAGGGGATTTCTTCCAGAAAGTCAACAAGGTCATTATTTAAGTAATTTGAAAACTCATTGGAATTGAGCCGATTAGGAAGTATTACAGCTCCGAAAAGGCGACCTCTCATTAATCCTATCCATTTGTTGACCCTTATCCTATGCTGGAAATGTGAAACAACAGTCGCAATAGGTTTTCTGTATGCCATATATGGTTATTTCTTAAATTCATTATTCCGGCTCTTGTAAATGTTGCTTCATCTGTCCAAAATATTTGATCTGTTTCCCACTCTTGAACTTATTCAACCACCTACAGAATTGAAGCCCCAGCTCACGATCCACTGGCAATAAATCCTAGACTTTTTTCAAATGAAACGGATACAAATTATTTTTTTTAAGAACTCTATGTACAGTAGAATGATGAATCCTTAATGCAGCACCAATGCGGCGAATACTTCTAGATCTATCTTCTGTAACAGCTCTCATAATCGCAGGTTTTCTAATCCGCAAACCTCGAGAGGAACCAGTTTCCCCACAGTGTCTGAACACTTCTGCAAATGTACTTCGATGGGGTTGCCGTCTATTAGGAAAATGAAGCGCATAGTCCCTTGCTGCCTCCCGCGAGTTTTCATTTGCGACACCGTAAATAAATAAGATGTCCCGATATTCAATGTTTGTGAAACTAGGCATTATTTTTTTAAGCACGTTTAAATCACGAAAACTTAATGACAGTTCTTGTCAAATTGTAAACATCTATGCTTTTGTTTTAAAATCAAGTAATACATGATTTGTGAATTTCCTTCTTTTGCGGATTCATTGCCATTTATAAAAGAAGAAAAACCTGCCTTTTTTCTTAAAGAATAAATATCGCGATATGTTGTTGGTTTACGGCTTCTCTAATGGAAATTTGTGAAGTTGTTGTATTAGGGAAGATAGATCTACAAGTACTCACCGCATTGGTGCTCAAAAGATCAAGAAATATAAAATTTGAAAATTTTCAATTTTTGTGGTTTTCTTTCTTTTGCCCATGATATTGCGGTGAAAACAAATAGCTATCATAAGGGTAAGTGTATCATTGGAAAGCATATTAAATGCAGTCGTTTTTGCTGAAAAAAAAACATGTCTCTATTTACCAAATTTTAGAAAAACGACAACGAAGAAGATAACGCTAAGAAGATACTTCTAAATGAAAAAATGTTAGATACCAGAAGAACTACTAACAACATTTCGAAAAAATGTTATGCGACTTTTTTGTTGAAAATGATTTGTATATTCACGTCTTAAAGTTTGGCGGTTTTTATAGTAGATACCCTGTATAGCACATTTATGATGTTTTATAATAAATGTTTCATTCAAAATATGAATGGCCTGCCCTAATACACATTTGGCCATAGCTGAAGAAATAGCTGTTTATGCGCTACAAGGCTCTTTCATTGCCGGTAGTAACATTGTTCACTTGTCTTATTTTTCTGCGCAGTTGTACTTAAGTCTGACTTTTATTGATAAATACCACTTCTTTGAAATATCTCCATACAAAACAGTCCATGGGATTTAGGTCAGGTGAGCGCGGTGGCCATTGTGCTTGGAGGTTCCTCCCTTTTAAATTCATCAATTATTAAGAGTAGTACCCAGATGTTGCCTTACGATTCAGGCAGACTGAGAAGTTGTTGTTGCTAGAGGTCCGTCGTCAAGTAAATCATTTAAGTTATGTAGCAAGAAATGTAAATAATCCTCGTCGCTAAGTCTTCCTGGTAGGCTGGATGGTCCAATTAATTTGGCTTCAATGATCCCTGCTCATATATTGGCTAATGCTAAAAACGATCATTTTTCACCATTTTAGGATTAACATAGCCTCAATAACGTAAATATTCCCGTTCTTTTAAAACTGCTTTTGTCACTACACAATTTTTCTGAAATTAGGGTTTTGTTTATTACTATACAGTATTTCCCGATAAAACTTGTTCAGTTTTCTTAAATTTTGCAACAGTTTGAATCAAGTAGTTCATTCTTCATTCTATTTCAAATTTTCATTAAACTTTAAACTTTAACTCAATTTCGCTTGGCTCACTGTGTAGAAACAGTTAGTTAAAGTATTTCTATTTAAATGCATCCAAAAGAATGTTTTGAGGCCTTATAAAAAGGTGCGCGTCCAACATACTGAAGCAGTTCGTTGAAACCCATTATCAGAAGAAGTAAATTCGCTAAACCGCATCGCTCACGCATCTAGTACCACCCGATACAATCCCGTGTTTATGGGATAAACCGCATTTCTTACTAAGAAAAAGCTGGCCAGCTAACGCGAGTAAAAAACTGTAATCGAGAGAAAACCAGGTAAGGTCTCACATCCATTATTTGTCAAAAAATAATAAATACAGTCTACTTTTCTCAACAGTGAGCTTCCGATACAGTACTTTCTTCGCAAAAATAAAAATCAAAAAAACAAAACTAAATCCTTTTTTCAAAGTCAGTGACCAGAACTGCTTGAAGACATTGTACATGATAAGGATATAACAGATTTCTTTGCAAAATTTGATGAATTGTGGATTTGGGAAGTCCCGAATGGCTTAATATTTGTTTCTCTGTTTCAATATCTTCTTCATTATTATTATTTCTAGGCCTTCTTAATTTTTGTGGATCACCAGGAACGTTGCTTTCTAAGTATGACTGATAAGCATTGTATAGCATATATAGTGTTGCATCGTACATCTGCATAATACCATCAATTCAAATGCAACAATTTGTAAGTAAGACTTAAACATATTGAACAATTATCATTTTCTAAGTAGTGACAATAGCAATTATTGATGCGATTAATACTTATAAAAAGGAACACTCTTCAAGGCAACATTCGTAACAAATACAATGTAATTATGTAAGAATATTCATTCTTTAACAGTTTTACCACTAACAAAAACTTTTTATTTAGTTCTTGATACGTGGTTTGCTAAGAATGCTGAATAATAATGATGAATAATAATGATGATAAGCGATGAAATTTTAATCTTCTCTAAGCAAGGTTTTAATCTTCTCTCGAAGATACTAATATCGTTAGCAAAACATCTGTCAAGAATTAAATAAAGAGTTGTGGTTGGTAATAAAACTGTTTTGTGATTTATAAATGTAACATAGAAGTTCCTAATGCAAAAGAACATATAAAACAGCGTGTCCAATGGACTTCTAGAGAAGGACAAACTTTGTCTCATCAATAATACAGCGTATTTAAAATATGCATTTTGTATATTTTATTGCAACTATAACACATAACATATGAAAGTCACGCAGATAGCACGAGGATATTTTGAAGAAGTTTTAAAGACATCATACTCTAGACACGAATATCCTAATCATGTTTATTACTAATAAATTCAAATTTTAGGTAACATAATTTGTACTTTTTATTATAAATATTATTGTTATTGTAATACAGTACAAGCTCGGTAACATGAACACAAAAAAACCAACCCTAGTTCATACTACCGATTGTTCACATTATGGGATGAGGATGATTATTATGTTTTTTTTTTTTGTAAAGAGACTGAGTTATAAGTTTCAAGCCTTTGTTTATTTACTTAGTATGTATTATTTATAATACCTATGTATTAAAAAATACCTACAAAATGTATTTAAAAAAAGAAGTAATTTTAAATTGCATCGTTTTAGATATTGTATTTATAATTACAGCTTTTTCATAAAGTTTTTTAAGGCATAAAATGTCGTCAATATTAACAAAGTTTTTTTGTGCCCATTGCATGCATAGCTTTAATGCTTCAATGGCTTCAGAATACCTTATTTTAGGCTTTCGATCTTCAATGACCTGACAGTCGTCTTCTTCTTCCGAAACAGCATTATCATTTGGATCATCATTAAGGTTAATGCCAGCATCATCCTTATTCCATTCAGTGATATCGTTTGTCGTATATTCAGCCTATAACAAAATTGTATTTATAGTAAAGACTACAGTAGCCTATTGTAAAAAAAAATACCTCGTGAACCTCCCTTAGTAAACTCAGAGTCTCCGAAATAACTTGATCAGTCTCTTCGTCTTTCCAAATTTTTTTAAGTTCGCTTAATGGTATGGAATCTTCATCTGTATATTCTGTATTTTTTGACAGTACAGGATACCATCATTTAGATAAGGTTCTCGGTGTAATTTTTTGCCAAGCACTATGCAAATGCAACATGGCGTCTTTTAGTGTAAGTTTTTTTAATGAATCGATTACATGTTCATCAGTTGCCACAATTGAAGTTAGCAAACTCTTCCTGTAATATAGTTTTGTGAGTCTCAGAGCGTTTTGATCCATCGGCTGGATTAGCGGGGTCACATTAGGAGGCATAAACATAGCAAATATGTTTCCGTCATCTGTTTTTAATGTGTCTACTAGAGGATGGGAAGGAGCGTTATCTAAGAGTAGAATAGCTTTCAGTGGGAGATGTTGTTCTTTTAGATACTGCTTCACCTAAAATCATTCAAAAATGGAAAATGGATTTAATGGTTATGATTAAAATTACTTACTTCTGGAACAAAGTGGTAAAAAAACCAATCCTTAAATATATCTGCAGTCATCCATGCGTTTTTGGAATTTTTATAAATGACCGGATTTCTAAAGTGCTTAAATCAGCGGGGATTTTATGATTTTCCAAGCACCAGCGGTTTTAATTTGAAACAAGCTGTAGCATTTGCACATCCTAAGAAGGTCACCCGTTATTTTGCAATTTTTATTCCTGGAGCCGTTTTTTCAGCAATCGAAACATATGTTTTATCTGGGAGAAGTTTCCAATACAATCCCGTTTCATCGGCATTAAAAAGTTGATTTTCTGTTATTCCAAGCTCATCAATAACTTTTTTTAATTGTTCTTTAAACGGCCCAACCAGTTCCGGCTGAGATGATAATTTCTCACCGGATATTTTTAGAAATCGTATTCCATGACGGACTTTAAAACGTTGCAGCCATCCATCACTTGCACTTAACTTTATTGTCACAGGATATACATTTCCAAAAATTCTAATTGCTTTTTGTTTTAATATATCGCTGCTTATTGAAAGATTTTTTCTCTTTGAGCAAGGAACCATTTGTACAACTGTTTTTCCATTTCTGGGTACTCACAAGATTTTAACGTACACTTTTTGTTTGGTCCTAATGAGTTAGTTACCCTTTCAAGAATTTTCTCCCTTTTCTTCTTGATCGAACAAATTGTTGATTTAACAACTCCGTATTTTCTAGCCAGCATAGTAACTGACACACCTTTTCGATGTTCTTGAATAATATTTGCTTTTTGTTGTAGAGTAAGGCCCTTGTTTTTGACAGTTTTGCCCATTTTGAGAATCGTGCAAAGAAAGGTTGTTACCGAATTTATTACTCAGGCGTTTAAAGTCAACTGAAAACTGAAGAATAAAGGCCATATAAACGCCGTGAACCATGCAAACATGCTACGACAAGTCAAAAACCAGCGAGACAGTCAAAATATTACTGGCATATTGGCTCAAAAATCGTTTAAAAACGTATTGTTTAATTGTTCACATTATCGAGCAGATTTCTGTTCACACTATAGAGTACCTAATACAAAAAATATTTTATTCACAAAACCGAGTTGTTCGTATATACGAGTGTTTACCCCACCGAGTTTATACTGTATATAAGGTTTAGACAACCAAAAAATAATAAACATAATTTTAGTAATATCCATAAAAAAATACCTACACATAGATAAAAAATCTTAAGATCTGTTTGTATAAACCGTTTATTTAATTTTCGCGCGTTCTTTTAATGCGGAATTAAAAACCTACATCTACATCTACAGTTTCTACGTATGTACCATTCCGCAAAAGCATTGCCTTGCGTAGAGAGTACCTTTTGCCATGTGAGAGGAAGGAAACACACCTATCTATTCTCTTTTTTGATACCGTACATTCATCAGACACCATGTCATGTTAGTCTGAATAGTCTTATAGTTAAATCTGAATTAACCAAAAATTAAAAAGTCTATGTAAATCGTATGTGTTATTGCCAGAGAGTGTTAAGAGCCTCCTTATAAATCCACAAACTAAGTTCTACTATAAGCAATACCAGGTACATATATGGTTACAATAATATGTATATGGTATGTATATGGTACAATAATGTTACATATATGGTTCAGTCGAAAATGATAATTTTGACAATATTTAAAGCCTATAGTCCTTCAAAGATTACTTCAATAATCAATTCTTTCATTCACCTAAAAAACATACACTATTTTCTTAAGGTTTAATATGTATTTGATGTTAGTTCTACTTATTTTATTAAGAAACATTAACAGAAAAAAAATTGCAAAATACTACTTAATAAAGTTCCACTTTTTCCTTATATTAAAAAGACTGTAATTGCTTGGAAAATAAACTAAATATTAAGAATTTACTTGATTTAATCCAAATGTTTGTTTCGACAACTCGTTGTTGCCTACAGTAAATTCTCAAAACAGAATGTACCTTTAAAATTCATTAAGCTCAAACCAGAAACCAAGCAACTGCGAAGGAACCAAGATTCTTCGGAGGAAATTCTTGCAAATTTAATTAAATGCGATACAAAAGGAATATTCCGTTGATTTTGACTCGAGAAAATCGCATTTTTGCTAAATAAAACTGGGAAAATTTGCACGAATGTGTTTCGTCTAAGAATTTCGTTAGACGCTTAAGGTTTATTTAATTTCTTGAAGTGTCTAATATTATAATATTAATACTGCTTTGGATAAAAGTAGAGTTAAATATGTAATAAAAATATTTACTAATATTTTATCTAAATATCATCATCCAATATTAGTTTATAAATAAAATTTCCTAAATGACTATTTTTAAATAAAAATGTATCATGTTCATTTAGGTTATGCATAGCAGTAGTAAAACCATATAGTAACCTGTATAAAAATTATTGATTTAAATAAAAATCTATTACGTTTCATTACTAGTTGGCCAAACAATTCAAAAACAGCTTTTGCTCCGCTTCATACAGAATATAATGTTATGTGCTAATTTGTGCCAGGCCGCAAGTTTCAACTAAATGTTCGTTATTGCATTAACAGCACTGCATAAAATATATTAGTAATTTATATTATTTATTATACAAAGTTTATGCAGTACCTTTTAATTACGGCATTTTACATTTCGTACCGCTTGCGTTTACGATTTTATTTTTACTTTATGAGCGTTGAAAAATATTACCCCATATTATGTAAATTGGAATTCATTTGGTTAATTTTTTCGTTGGCATAGTTTCGCTGCGAAAATATTTATAAAGGCCAACGTTAAAAGAGGATATAGGGTGGTCAAAATGTTTAAGCCTTTTTTTTAATTAGAGAGGGTGGAGCCGTCAAAGATTACATGCATCTTGCTAGTGAAGCTTTAATCAGTTCATGATAAAGCAAGTTAAAGATGTGCCCTAATTTCTTATACTTATTCATATTTGAGGCGGAGAGCTTATTCGTGCTGTCGCTTCAACACTAAAAACTTATGTTTAGCCTGATCTTTGGATTCGCCTAACGAGTTCAAGGACTTCTTAATATGGATCGTCACTACAGATCCCTCCGTCTTCATTGCGACGAGTGGCTTGTTTTCCTGCTTTTCCTTTTTTTCTTAAGAAGATTTTTCAGTTTTCAAAAACGGCAAAGTTGATGGGAGAGCCCGAAGGGAAACTTGCATTCGGTAGATTTTGGAAATTGATCACAGCGAGTTACGCTCCTAGAAATTACGTATCCTAGTTTAGTCTAATGTTAATAAGGTAGTTAAGATGGGTGTTAATATGGCGATTGTATAGTGTACAATGAATCGCAAAATTTATCGACACCCAAGAGTATATCAATACCATTTGGTTTTTAGAATTGTGGGTCAGAAAGAGTTTTGTAAGCTGGAATATTCAATTTATTACGGTCAGGAGCCTCTTTATTTAAGCTCTCTTTTTTATTACCCTCTAGGGTAATAAAAAAGGTACTTGCTCAAATATCAGAAAATTCAACGCTGGACTTGAATCCATTGGTGGCATAATTTGAGCTTATTACATAAGTTTTACATGCAAATATAAGATTTGCATGTAAATATTATGTAATATCCTCTCACATTTATAGTTATTTTGCACAAAGAAAGTCGAACCTTGGCTAACAACCTTTTCGAAAGAAAGTTTGATGACCCTAAATCAACTAACGCTACTTAATTTTGCGGCCTACCGCCTGCATCGAAGAGTGTGATGGAGCTCTTTACATATGTAACTCTGCATGCTTTGCAGGGAGTATTTAAATGATTAGCACGAAAGCATTACAGCGTACACCGGTACGGCGTTAATACTTTTTAATTTGAGCGAATCGTGTCTTAACGAAGAGCACATTGAATTTCTTGCAAGTTTATTTTTATATATTTGTAATAGGCTTCCCAATTCTTCTTTATTCATTTTTGAATAACGCAGATTACCTTAAAAATTATCAAAAATACATACAAAGGGTGCACAAAGCAATATTCCGTTATTATAATTATGTATGCTTAAGGTTGTATTTTGGTATAGATTTGTTAAGAAATCCCAAGTATAATTAGCTCAAGAAATTTATAAATCCAAAAAAATTATAGGAATGTAAACATTTGTTGGTAAAACAAATATTTTATTCGCTTATAATTTTATATGGAAAAAATCCATATTGTAACTTTCACTGAAGAAGTTCGGCACTATTAAAAGTTCGGTACTATTAAAAGTTTTTTTTTTAATCTTAATTGAGGATTTTTATTGAAGGTTAAACTTAAACCAAAATCTGCAAAAAATATGTTAAAATATTTAGATACTTTTTTACAAATTGTTATTTAGTTTATCAGCTAATTAGTTGTATCAATTATTATTATTATATTAATAATTACTATTATAATATTTTTTTATTATTTATTATTTTATATTTTTTTTAAATTGATTGATATTGATTTAAATTGATACATTTCAAATGTTTCATAAAAACAAAATGCATTTCTAAAATTATTTATCTTATCGTATCATAGAATTACATTAATTTATATAAAATTTCCAGATTTTTGTATACTTTTTGAGCTGTCTGAAAAAATTGATAATATAATAAATATCTTACAAGCTCCTTATATTTCATCATTTTCTCTTATTAAGGATTTAATAATTTTCTAAATTGTACATAGCTCTGTTTAAGCAACTTAAAGGTCTTTAAGTATTTCAAGCTTGAAAATAACTCAAGTGTCAAGAAATATTTCAAAAATAAAACTGTAGTTTTTTTCCATTACATAAAATAAAAATATTTATAAAAAAAAAAGTTTACACCGTCGACAGTCAGTTATATTTCTCTTATTCTTTAAAAGAGGTGCTGTAAATTATATAAATTCTGATCTATTAATCTCTGTAATACTTTTAATGTTTATGAGCATAAGCAGAATCCCAATAAAATCATCTATTCTATATTTTGGTAACGATAACGAAGTTTCCCTTTGTAAAAAAAATTTAAACCAAATTGTGATTTTAAGTTATATCGCTTTACCTGAATCATGTAATAATTGGACACATAATATATACATGTGTCTCTTAGGGGCTGATGAATTCTAGCAAATATCCGGTGAGAAAATAAGTATGAAATTAAGAAAAAAATGTGGTATTTGGTCTATTTTATTTTTCAAAACTATAAAACATTTTAAAAATAATTAAATTTTGATTTTTCAATTAGCTGTCTAATAATTAATTAAGTACCGTCAAACGGGGTGAATCGGGACGACTATTAGATATTTATGTTATATTTTTTTCATACAACTGCCGAACAAAGTTAAAATTTAGCAGAAAGTGACCGTAGTCCATACAACAGCAGAAATATGTATTCGATTATTTTTTAATTTCCATGGATTATAAAAAAAATAAATAAATGTAGGGTGTCCGGATTGACCCCGTTTTGGGGCGAATCGGGACGCGCCGTTTTACGCCATGTAAAATGCATGTCGCCCCGCGTATGAGGTGAATCGGGATTAAAAATTTAAAAAAATTATATTTTTCATATATTTTTAAGTATAAAAACAAAAAAAAAATACTACAGTAAAATACAAAAACAGTCTTTATTTTACAGTTTTCAGTTACAAACTTAAAAAAACCACATTAAAAAAAAAATTTTTTAGAAATAATATATTGATATTAGATAGCATAAGATTTTAACTTCAATTGTAAAGGAAATTTGTATCCTCCTCGTCGCAATTCGGTTGGTTTAGGTAGTTTTTTATTCATTTGTTCCGGCGTAATCATGCAAATATCTTCCACTGTTGGAAAAATAAAATAATTCTTTATTTGTCGGTTTGATCTGAGAAATTTAACTTCAAAACTTTTACCAAAGAGTCCCTTAATTTGCCCGATAAAATATTTTTCCACTTTATTTGTCTTAAACTTAACCTCGACAAAATCGTCAGTGGCAATGCTATTTTCCATTGGATGCTGTACATCAAAGCACTCGTCCAGTTCCATTACTTCAGATTCTGTTTTACCTGAAGTTCGAAAATGTTGTCCTATTGAGGCACCGTTGTCTTGCTTGTTGACGGTTGCGGTTGCGCTTTTAAAAAATCTGAGGTAGAAATGCTTTTGCCTGGCTCGACTCTAACTTTCTTTTTCCTTGCTACAGTAGGGTTGCATGCATTCCTGCTTTCGTTAAGCACTTCTACCACAGATTCCGTCCAGTCATTAGGATCATCTTCTTCGAGGTTTCTTTCTGGTGGCAACCTTTTCAAAACTTGATTTCTATCGATGGGAATGATTCCCGTGCCACGAAAACCGCTTTTAATATTTTGTATTAGAGTTGCTTCTAGTTTGCTTATAGCTTGCCTTAGTAGGCTTGGAAAATACTCCTTCGGCAAAGAACCCTTGTATTGTTTTTTCCAACCTTCTAGAGTTTACCTCCAAGCCTTTTTCATCGGGCCAAAAACGGACACGTCAAGTGGCTGTGTTAAATGGGTTGAATTTGGCGGCAAAAAAGAAAACCTAATATTATTTTCTTCGCATAATTCAATCACCCTATGCGACAAATGACTACACAAATTATCGCCAATGACAACCCTTGGTGCCGGACGCCTCTTCAAGAAAGGTAGAGCTATGGAAATGAACCAGTCTTCAAACAATGGCTGGTCGAACCAGCCACTTTTATTTCGTCCATACCGCGCACCTGGTGCTGATGCTCGCTTTTATAAACAACAAATGGAGTTAATAGATGACCATCACCACTTACTGCAAACATCACTGATGTCGATTGTTTTGTTGAATCGGTGATCCGTTCTGGATGCCTTCTTTTTCTTTTTACGATGACCTTTTTCCGTCCGGGATCATCCACAAAGCATGTTTCATCATAATTAATGACGGACTCAGGTTCAACGTTTTGCAAGTTGGTTTGGAGATTATTGAAGTATTTATTTACTGTTTCCCGAGTCACGGCTGCACGTGACGGTTTAATATTTTCGCACAGTCTCTCAGTCAGAAGTGCTTTATGTCGAACACAAAACAAATTCGCCCAATCAACACCGGGCATATTATTTTTAAATTTCGCCACTCTTACCCCTTTTCTATCAAGATATCCCTTTACAATGTATCGAATTGTAGTTTTCTCCATTGGGTATGCCCACTCTCCCGCCAGTACTGTTAAATGGATCAGCCTGGATTCCTCAGCTCCTGTCAAAATTGTTTGACCACCTTGTTTCTTTGGCTTCTGCTTCGCATGACGCTGTAATGTCGATTTTGGGATGTTATATAACTCCTTTGCGTCTCTAAGAGTTATCTGGCCTCTTTTGAACTGCCTCAAAGCCTTTTCCAGTTGTTCTTGACTATAATTCTGATAGACCTTAGTCCCAGGCGTTTTTTTGTATTTCCGGACCATAACCTTGTCCCGATTCACCCCTGAAAGCGAGTTTTTATGTTTAAAAATTAATAATAAAAAAACTAGACAAAATAATTTAACAATAGTCCACTCAACATCTGGAAAATACCCACAGGTATACTATATTAACAACCCCATGCTCAAATCTCCCAATAAATACCTTTTCCAAACAAAGTTAGCAGCAGATTAAAGAAACGTTAAATTCGCTCTAATATGTGAACACCTGTACGCACTGGAATCTTCCAAATAACTAACGGCCATGCGTGAATGTCAAACAGCTGTTGTGTCTACAACAGGTTTTTCATATTACCCATCCTAAAAACATTTGCTGCATGCATGAAAATCACGTGTTTGTAAAAAAATGTCAAACTGTCCCGATTCACCCTCTGGTCCCGATTCACCCCGTTTGACGGTACTTTTAAAAGACAATAGCTTTGCCTCCAATTTTCTCAAAAACTGTTCCTGGTACAACAAGAGAACCTTTTTTCTAAGAACAATTCTGCAGTTTTCAAAGAATAAACCCAAAAAATAACCTCAAAAAAGTTATTCACGAGACCACCTCCAACCTAAACTCGAATAGCTTTTTATTATCACCATTTGATTTGGAGTTAAAATTGAGTGTGAAATCTTATCTCGGGTTTTAAGCCTTATTATGCATTTTCCGCCCTATATTAATAGTTGTTGGTTTTCACTAAATAATATTTGGAGATAGTTCTTAACCGAAACTTCATGCTAAATTTAAAACAAAATTAATACAAAATGTTTAAAAATTATATTTTACCAATGTCTATCTTTTTTATAAATAGATTAAATATTGGGTCGAAATTCATTTTTTTTTAAATTATATAAAAACTAAATTACTGATGTCTGTTTTTGAATCTAATTTACATTTTTAACATTTCCAGTTTTCAAATTAGTATTTTTGTTAATTACATTCACAGGTATACGGTCCAATAAAATGAAATTATGTTACTATATAAATTGGCTCACAGAATAAAAAAAATGTACTATGAGCCAAAACAAATTCAAAACATTTATTTAATTCTACGGTTAAATATAAAATTAAAATAAACGAGTGCGTACAGTACATGTCGCAATAAACAGCAATAGGAACTCATTTGAATTTAACTAACAATAAATTAATTCCGGAAAACGATTTTTTTTTATTTAAAACTGTGAATGTCTGTTTCGCGAAAATGTTAGCAACAAAATGTAAGTTAATCAAATAAATTTATTGTGATCAAACATTTAGGAATTTGTTTCAATTTGTTAATGGTAGCCAATTGCAATTTTTTTCAGTTGATCTGAGCGCTATCGAAACTGTTCATGATTGTTTTATTATTGCAAGTGGATGCATTTATATATAACATTTTTATTAAATAAAATATTTGATGAATATTGTCGCTGTAAAAAATCTGCGATTTCCGATAAGTTGCAAAAAGTTATATATTCCAGGTAATAATATAATATTTTTGCATATTTTTTGGCAGTTCAGTCACAAGAACTAAAAGTTAAATTTTTCTACTTTCTTTAATTAAATGAATAATATGTAAAATAAATATGTTTTTTATTGATTTTTTGAAACACTATTATAAAATTAAATTCAGCAAGAATTATGTTAAATACTTCTATTGCATTGACTAGTGTTTATGTAACAATTGGTGACTGCATGATTGGCCTTTTATAGAACATATAAAGTTCTTCCTACCATATATTTCATTTGTAAAGAGCAAGTAGTCTTAACTGGCTAGTTAAGATATAATATTTCGAGCTTGTGAGATTGCAGACAAACAAAAAGATCTGGTACAGAAAACCTTTTTTGAACTGTTCCTTACATTATGAAATAAAATAAAAAGAAAACCAAAAATCGAACATTTTCCTTAAAATTACAAATATTTAAACTCACAAATGTGTGTAATCAAAATTAAAGTAAAATTTTATTAAGACACACACCTTAAACATTCATCCCTGAATGCAGGGAAAACCAACTTCTAACATGATTTCACCTTTAAGGAACTTTTATCTCTACCCAACTAGCAAAATGGAATTCTAAAAAAACCGAATTATTGTATAACAATCGAATAGCGTTGTTTTAGGGACTGTTTGTTTTTATTAAGCCTTTTGTGGCGACAATTTTGTTTTATAAATAAAAGTGTTGTATTAAATGGTTTTATAGTGGCTTTTACGACATATCAGCAAAATACTATTCTATAGGCTTATATACTAGATGTGTGCAGCGATGTGGAAGGGGGGAAAGTCATCCGTGAAAAGAGTTGGGGGGGGGGGGAGGACGCGCGTCTCTCTAGATCCTACACTGTCCTGATAGTAAAGGCTTCCAGATGTTGGGTATATCGACGCTTGGCTGGCTGAAGATCCTCTGATTCTGTGAAATGAAAGCTGCCTCTACGAACTTCCTCTTCCGCCAGTGCTGTTCCTTGTGCAGAATCTTGGCTTCTGACCAATGGATATTGTGTCCATTATGCCACGCGTGCTCTGCTATTCCGGATTTGGAAACCTCTCCTCTTTGGGTCCAGCTGCGATGTTCCTTCGCTCTGATTTCTAGGGGGCGCTTCGTTTCACCTATGTATGAGTCACCGCACTCACATGGGATCCGGTAGACGCAATTTTTGGTATCCACCATGCCATCTGGTTTGGTCTTTGATACCATGCTTCTGATAGTGGTGCTAGATCTAAAGGCAGTTCTAATATTGTACTTGCTGGCAATGCGTCGGATTTGTTCCGATGTACCCCTGATGTAAGGTATGGGTAGAAGTCTGGTTGTCGTGGTGGCCTCGTCTCTGATTTGATTTGGACGCGTCCTTTGGATGGTCCTACTTATTAGCTTCTTTGGATATCCATTCTGTTGTAGGTCTTTGTAGATGGTATCCACTTCAGTCTTGAGATCCTCGTCGTTTCTACAGATGGTTCGAGCTCTATTGTAGAGGGATCTTATGATGCCTACTTTGGGGGTTGCAGGATGGTTGGACTCATAGTGCAGATACTGGCCCGTGTGTGTTGGTTTTCTATAAACTGAAGTTCGTAGATTTCCGCCGACCTTTTTAACGAGGACATCTAGGAAAGGTAGAGCTGAGTCCTTTTCTGTCTCCATCGTGAACTTGATTGTTGGTCTGAAACTGTTGAGGTGAAGCAGAAACTCCTGAAGTGCTTTTTCCTCTTTGTCCCAGATGATGAAGGTGTCGTCCACATATCGAAGCCAGAGCTTGGGTTTGCAACGGGAGGCATCTATTGCATGTTCCTCGAACCATTCCATGAAGATGTTTGCTATTACTGGGGAAAGAGATGAACCCATCGGAAGTCCTTCGTCTTGGGCGTAGAATCTATCCTTGACCTGAAAGTAAGAATTACGAAGACAGATCTCCAAAAGTTCCATCACCCCGTCCAGAGGCAGTGTGGTCCGAGTTGAGAAAGCTGCATCCTTGCTTAGTTTGTCTCGGATGATGTTAAGAGACTCTCCTATGGGTACATTGGTGTAGAGACTTTCGACATCAAAACTCACCAATCTGTGAGTGTTCCCCCCTTCCACATCGCTGCACACATCTAGTATATAAGCCTATAGAATAGTATTTTGCTGTCAGTTTACACTTGATAACGGTTGGAGATACTTACCAACCGAAACGTCGTGTTACATTAAATAAATAAGACAATGCAAGTCCGACAAGATGTTTTCACTGTACCATTGTCTACCACCTTCAAAAACATATAATACGTTATAAGCAAGTTTTATACAATATCAAAAATATAATTTTATAAGACCTGTATACCTATTGTATAAGAGTTCTATAATATACTATATTAGAGCACAATAAAATAGTTACTTAAGGTTGTCTTATAAAAGCTGTATAGTGTTGCATAGTAAATATTTTATAGCATTAAATTGCACTACATAATAAAACACTTTTATACATGAACTTTAGATACTATACGGCATTCTCCTTTATAAATGCCTTATAGGATAAAACAGTGTCTGACAGAATAAATTTGTTCTAAGATCTGCGTTATAAGAGTAAAGTAAATGCCGTAACCTCACTTTTGCACTAAAATATTTTATTTTGATGGGTGACAAATTTAATTGAAATAATAACACTTAATAATGAATTCTCAGTGGAAAAAAATTAACAAACGCAGTGGCAATATTAAAAGAGCTTGTAAGGAAAAATATCAACAAATTCTTGCAAGTAATCCAGAGATTGTTTGTTCTAATTTTAATGGAAGTAGGCCTGATACCACAGAGCTTGAGAACATAATTCCTCCAAGGCAAACCAGATAATAATAATATAAACAGACAATAATATTATAATTGTATGGATATTCCAAATCTGGAATCTGAGGATACTTCTTTTGATAATGTAAATGATGGTCCGATTTCTACTGATGACGAAGAAAATACAAAATTGCTTTCTGAAAGTGAGAAAAATATTGAAATTAGAAAGCGGCTTATTACTTGGGCAACCTCTTATAATATTACACATTCAGCATTAAGGGAGCTTTTTACCATATGGAATGAAGCTATTTTTAATTTCCTACCAAAAGACTATTTTAAACATAACTTATATTGTATAAAAAATAATTATTATACACAAAACCAAAATTAAAATCTCAGGCGACAACACAATAATAAATACATTCACTTTTGAGGTTAGGATGTAAGAGATTCTATAAACGTTGTATAGTGCCGCCAGTCCCACACAACCACCTTAAACAACCGTATAATGCCATGATCATGATATCGCTTTGTCCTTCTTGAACTTTTTGGAGCATGGTTGTCACGTTGACCTAAAAATTTTATAGTTGGAAGAAAATTTTACCTGCATTGTATTTAAAAAAAATATATGACGTCAACGATATTCTTTTAGAATAATATAACCCTCATTCTCTCTTGCGTTTTAAAAAATTATAAAACCCTTTTTTTAAAATAGGTAGGTATAGTGAGTAGTTAGCATAGATTATACCGAAACTCTCCTACTCTCCACAGATTTTGAAGCTATAAAATCCAACCAATAGCAACACTTCCCTCATATTCTATAGGCCCGCGCGACAAGCTGATTGATAGGAGGATGTCTTTTTTTTGCTTTAAATTTTAACGTTTTCAACCTATGAAGCGTATGCGCGAAATAAGGTAGAGGTACCAGGACCATAGATACCAAGGACATTATACTAAAACTAAGAGGATGTCCTATTTTCATAAGAGCAATGTTGTATGATTTGTGACGTCACAAACTACAATATGCTAGATTTACATGACGTAATAGTGAGTGATAATTGGATGTTTTTGACAAGTGACAGATAATTGGATATTCCCATTTATTAGAACTGTAGTTTTTGACGTCACGACGGTTACCGGCATTGTTATCTCCGAGCGATTCACGGCGGCGGCGTTCAATTTAGATGAGCTATCTATTTGCCTTTAGCTTTAATAATATTTGATATTACTATGGAGCGCTCTACTATTACTAGGCGTTTTCGGAAACACTGATGCGATTAACCCAATCATCAGCTGATTATCTTGCACTTTTCTTTAATGAACAATATTGAAAAAAGATATGTGATATCAGGTGATGATTGGGTCAACCGGATCAGTGTTTCCGAGAACGCCTACTATTAAATATTTATCAACTGTTTTAAAAGTTTAAATTTTTATTAGGTACCATATAAGATCTGGCAACCTCTAGTTTTCGTGAATCTCAATATTATTATTACTTGTCAAAAACAGTTGTATAGTGCCTATATATTCTTCGTTATAAAACAGTTTTATCGTATACCGTTTTATTTTCAAATGAAACATTCTTTAAGGCAGTTATTCGGGATAAAATTGTTGTATTATAAATCGCCATGTTTAAATAAGGAATTCTTGTATCGCCTATCTCCGCCATTATAAACAATTAAGTTGGAAACATAAAACTAAATTGAAAAAGTGACTTTAATATTATTTAGAGAATTATATTGTGAAAGGATCGTCACATGCTGTAATAAACCATTAAAATCATTAAAAAAAAAAGAATTTTAAGAAAAAAAATATTATATTTTTTTAAATGTTTAGGTGAAACTTAACCAAAATTAAAGCGCTTCATTTTTTTGCCAAACACATGCCTACAATCTATCTATATTCCAAATAATTTAATAAAATATGCTATATTATAACTGCCCCGCCATATTTTTACGACCAATATCCGGCCAAGTCTCCATTCTTACAACAATGCAATGCACAACCTCTAGATTTATTCACAATAACACGATTAAAATATAATTTGGTTCTAATTTTCTGCACTAAAAAATTAAATGCTTTTTTAA
This sequence comes from Anthonomus grandis grandis, assembly GCF_022605725.1. NCBI lineage: Eukaryota > Metazoa > Arthropoda > Insecta > Coleoptera > Curculionidae > Anthonomus > Anthonomus grandis. The sequence goes on from NC_065546.1 coordinate 11,144,765, forward strand.
GCTGCTAAATGATAGAATGTTTTCATTGTGTTCGAAAAAACAGCATTATAAAAAAATATAATGCATTATACAACCATTTTATAAGACTTCTATAGTGCCGCTTTAATCCCATTTTATAGGTGTGCCTACGTGACACACTATAAAACCATTTTATAGTAGCTGTATAAACGTACATAAAACAGTCATATAAGAGTTGTATACATTTTTAATAGAACTGTTATACTACCAAACTGTTCTATAAAAATGGGCTCTTTTTGGTTGTATAAGGATCATATAATTGTTGTGTAGCACGTTATAGGAATTTTAGTATCCTAAAAGATATATCTTATAGTTGTTTATACAGACCTTATAGAACTTAATTTGCTAGTTGGGTAGGATAACTTACCACTTATGCTGCTCGTTGATAATGCGTGATTATCAAAAAATATAGAAGAAAATGTGAAATCATATCACACTAATGTGATTAATGTGTGTTATATTAAATATGATTATTCTAAGCAGGTGTGCGGTTGCCATGATGTATGTCGACTGTACCAAAGGTAAAAGCTTAAAATAAGGCTCAATGACAAGATAGATGCCATGCTATGACATAATAATACCTTCTCAATAAATCCTAATTAAGGGTTTTCAGTATTAATATAATAATAATAATCTTTATTTAGCATAAATAGCTACATACAAAAACAACAAATTTCCCAAAAAAAAATAATAAAAATAAAAATACATATAATATTAATATTAATGTGCATAAACCTAATTGGACAACATATTTAGTCAGCAAGAGTACCATATAAGTAAGCAATAAATATCAAATGCGTATCACGATCCCCGACATTTACAACACCCCGGTTTTACCAGGAACAGCAGCATCCCGGTTATCCAAAGGATACCGCATTATTCCGGTCCTATTTTTTGGAGAGACCATGTCAAATCCCGGTTAAACCATGAATACTTTTTCAGTATCCCGGTTGTTCCATGGATAGCAAACACAGCTCTTCTGCCACCCACAAACACCTCATCATTGTTTTCACTTCACTTCAATATTTATCTGCACATATATTTACTATAATAATTCAAGCCACATACTAAAATTAAACTTAAAATAAGTGTTTAACTAAAATAGTGATACTATAAAAAAAAAACAAAATGAAAATAAAAAAAAAACAATTAGGCAAAGGTAACAAAAATTCTAGGACAATATATGTGCCCTAACCAGCCTTATGAGATTATTTACAGAATCACACTCTCTTATGCTTGTTGGTAATCTATTAAAATTTTGTAAGCCTCTCTGTAGGACAGAGTTTAACATCTGGTTAGAGTTACATCTATCGATCAGTATGAAATTTTTACAGTTTTGAGTTTGATAATGATGAACATCTCTAAAAAACTTCACCTTCTTACAAATATATGATGGTAACATATTATTTTTAACTTTACACAAAAAACATAGATGCTAAACATAATTTTTTGTTTAACAGACAACATATTAAGAACGTTATGCATCATTACGATTGGTGTATATCTATTGTATTTCAAAATAGTTCTCATTGCCCTGTTCTGTACAAGCTGCAACTATTCAATTTTAAAGTTTGGTAAATTGAATAAAATTGTCGACCAAAATTCAAGATGCGGAGCTTCAATGCTATTATACAGTAATAGTTTTGTAAAATCGACAAACACAGCCAGAACAAAGCTGCCCTTATCCAGTTCTTTCAAGAAGGTATCGAAGGTATCATATATTAATTATAGCAGATTCACGTGAGTGACGCTCACGAAAACCTGATTGATTTATCATGAAAATATTGTTAGAATCACAGTATTCTTGTAGTTGTTCTTTCACAGCAATTTTTAACACTTTCTCATAAACCTCCATGGTATTTATTCTAAACTCATTGTGGGAAATAGTATTTAGTACTTTTGGTACAGGGTTTATTGTTGACACTTTCCAAGCCTCTGAAAATACTCCGTTTGAGAGTGATGTATTTACTATATTTAAAAGTCGATTTCCAGCCACACTACATACGTCACACAAAACCTTTTTTGAAATTCCATTTTCTCCGCCTCCGACATTCTTCATGTTTTTGAGAATTATCTTTATTTCAGTTAGGGATATTTCTTTAAAATTTGAGAACTCCGGATATTGAATATTAGGGGGATTGACAAAGGTGTCATAAGAGAGAGAATAGTTTGGAATACTATTGATAATATCAATAATACTAATGATAAAATATTTATTCAACTTTGTTGCAATTTGTAATTCATTCGAAATCATTTGGTCATCAAATTTAATTTCGTTTGGTAATAAAATATTTTTTCCAGGAAGTAACTTTTTGAGGTTTTTCCACATTTCTCGCGGATTTTTTTTATTTTCGTCATTAACTTCTCTAAAATATTTATCTTTTTCATTTTTAATTTGATTAACAATTAAGTTTCGTACTATTTTGTATTCCCTCCATACTCCATTATCTTTTTCTACAACAGCCCTAACATATAACTTATCTCTTACATTCATTTTCTCACGGATATCAAACGTAATCCAATCTTTTTGCAAATATTTCTGTTTTAGAACAATGGTTTTATTTGGGCACATAGAATTTAATATATTTGTGATACTATCAACAAAAATATTTGCCAAAATGTTCACATCCGCACTATTATTTGTCCATTCAGTATCATAAAGATAATCATGGAGTTGGTTTACATTGTAGCTCTTCATACACCTACGATTAATAATCACATCACGGTTTTCATTTATTTTCAGAGTAGGATGTACAGCCAGAATACAATGATCACATATCTTGGGTGTTAAATGTACCTTAAATGACAAATTCGCATTATTGGTTACAATGTAATCAATTAATGTCTGACTTCTATCTGTAATATGAGTAGGGGAGTCAACAATTTGAGAAAAACCATTTGAGTATATGGAAGATAGAATTTTTTCACCATAAAACGAAGGTTTAAGTAAATCAAAATTAAAGTCTCCTACAATAATGTTGACACCCTCAAACGCACTAACCTGATCAAGATAATCATTAAAAAAGTCCACAAACTTTGCATTTTCAGTTTAAGGTGGATGATATAAAACAGTACAAAGATATTTGACTCTTGATATTGAAAATTCTAGCAATAGACACCATACATAACTTTGAACACACTGTACATATTTTAATATAAATCTGAGATTACTTCTTATAAATGCCATGACTCCTCCAGTTCTTTTATTATCTGTCAAGCACTGTTTAATATGGTAACCATCGACATTCAACTTACACTAATCAATATCTGCACAAACATTTCAACAAGAGTTTCGGATAATAGCAAAAGCTGAGGCTGCCAATCACTTAAAAATACTTTAATACTATCTTTATTATTTAAGTATCCCTGGCAATTAAAATATATAACACTTGAACCTAAGATTTCAGAATCTAATTGCTATTTAATAAATTTACCCTTTTGAATATTTTCAATTCTTTTAAGAGTTTCACAATTAGTTCTATCCCAAACCACATGATTAATATTAAGAGACAAGCTATATTTTTTATTCGACAACATACAATTTGAACATTTAACAAGAGTACTATTACATTCTTTACTGTCATGATTTTCACTACATTTTGGACAATTGCTTTGTGTGCAGTCTTTACTAACATGACCATATTGACAACACTTGTAACACACAATAATGCCATATTCTAGATTTTAAAAAAATTGAATTTTATTTTTTATGTTGAATCATAACTCAATTACCATTCAGCGTATAATTTAATCCAAATCTTTATAAATCAACTTTTATTGTTTTAATAATATGAGTGCCAGCATAAAATACGACAGAAAGTGACAGTAGATGTACAGTTGGTTTAACCAATATTTTTATTTGCGCTTTATTTGTCGCTAAAAGATTAGACCACCAGCATCTTTGATGGTAAAAGAAACTACGAAATGGAAATATTAGTGGAGAGAATTATGTTTAATGTAATGTATGTAACTACTTGTTAGTAGAAATTTTGTTTAGAAAATAAAATAATTTGTAAAAGAATGTTCTTATCGATTCCTGTATAGAATCTCCTATTTCAAGATGTTCAAGCATTGTGGATTTACGGTTATCTTTCGAAGCTAACTTTATCGAATGCGCTTAAGAAGTCAAAATAAATGCTGTTAATCTGGCATTCAGTTTATTATGTTCAGTGTGCTGCAGGGAGGAACTAATCTTGTGAGGGAATAATTCTGTTTAGGCAGATATGGTAACTAATTTATTACATAAAACAATTCATTCATTCATTCATTCATTCATTAGACGAATTCATCTTGGCCATTAAAAACCTTTATACAGAATACCATTATATTCATAATATAGATAATATTTAAATCATGTAAGATTTGCTAAACCATCTTTTATGATAATATTGATTAAATCAGTAGCTTTACATTTTAGAAATATTATAAAATGAAACATTTAAATTTGTACTTTTTACGTTAACTCTGGAATTATTTCAAATTGTTCTTATTATAATTTTAAATTTATGCTATGTCTTTTAGATAATATTAGAAATTAAGAACTTTTATCAGGCAGGTTATATAATATTAATTATACAGCTAGGTATAAAAAATATGATTCATTTTCTTAGTTTACATATTTAAAAATATTCCTTAATTTATATCCTAGTCCTAAATAGTCCTATAGTATATTGTTTAACATTTAATCTATCATTTGATCTAAATGTCATTTAAATAAATATCTACGATTGCTTATTTTATGTAAATAAAGCCATTGATTTTTAAAAATTTTCTCACGCACTTTTATATAAGCGTTGCGTGGGTAAACGATACAAAAATTACTTGTAAAGTGATATTTATTAATATTAAAATAATGTATAGTTAAATACATAATTAACAAGGTGTGTTATGATTCTAAGAAATGAAACAAATATCCATTAATAAAACCAACCTTCAACTAATAACACAATAAAGGTTTGCGAGTTTACTTTAAGGGAATTATTACCCTGGTCGATAAGCATTATTTTCCTCATAGTTTTTAACTTGAAACCTATAATTAACCCGCAATAAGTTACATAAAAGCAGAGGGCTTATCCCCATTTACATAATTATAGGTGGCAGAGTAGTTAAAATAGTTAGAAATAGTAAAGGAGATTTATAAATGGGATTTTAAATTATTTTTATTTTTTAAGCTCTACTGAGTACCTCCTTTAATTAATTCATGCCTATAAATTCCTATTGAAAATATAGCTATAAACAGTACTGACCTATAAATTTTAAATAAAATAAATTACTAAAATATTTAATATGTTACGACTAACGTTTCTAGTGAAAAGTGACTAAACGGAACAAATTAGCACACAATATAGTGCAGAATTATTGGAATTTTATTTTGTAAACGTTTTTGGCTTTAAAATGCATTTTAATATAATACGAATTTAAATTATGATTTGTGCATTAAATATTTGTCCATAACTGGTATTGGCAGGGTTTTTAACATACAATCGTTTGTAAAACTTAATGCAACACAGGAGTAGGTGCTAGAAAATCTTAGTGGCTTAACCAAGGATTTGACTAACGGTAAATATCCCAAAATGGGACTTATTAATAAAAAAATAAAAGAATGTTTACAGACAAATATTATATTTTTATCGACAACAGGAGGATATAAAGAAAACATCTTGTCGGACTTGCATTGTCTTATTTATTTAATGTAACACGACGTTTCGGTTGGTAAGTATCTCCAACCGTTATCAAGTGTAAACTGACAGCAAACTACTATTCTAAAGGCTTATATACTAGATGTGTGCAGCGATGTGGAAAGGAAAGTCATCCGTGAAAAGAGTTGGGGGGAGGACACGCCTCTCTCTAGATCCTACACTGTCCTGAGAGTAGAGGCTTCCAGATGTTGGGTATATAGACGCTTGGCTGGCTGAAGATACCCTGATTCTGTGAAATGAAAACTGCCTCTACGAACTTCCTCTTCCGCCAGTGCTGTTCCTTGTACAGAATCTTGGCTTCTGACCAATGGATATTGTGTCCATTATGCCACGCGTGCTCTGCTATTACGGATTTGGAAACCTCTCCTCTTTGGGTCCAGCTGCGATGTACTGTACTAATTATCTATTATTCAGTTGAATATATTTCCTTTCTATGCATTATATTAAACACTACTGCCAATGACCAATGACTATAGATCCATCTCGAACTTTACTATCGAATTTACAAAAAAGTTTAAACCGCAAGCTGGCCCTCCTTCGTAAAGAAAGTGGTGGTGTCACTTTAGCCACGCCATTGTATGATCACAATGGCTCTATCAAGTAGCCATTGTTGTCAAACTGGACCCTTTGTGTGTCCTTTTCGTTTCACCGCAACATTTTGCTCTCGACTATCCAAACAAATTGTTTGTGTATTTAATTTGAATGGAAAGAGGTTGACTTCGCTTGGGAGTTCACCCTTCTCGGGGTTCAGTTTATTATATTTCTTGTGGTTGGGCGAAGCGGCGCATTTGATTGTAAGAAAGTGATAAATGAGTTTAAGGATAGATTAGTATTAGAACTAAAGATAAAAATTTTTACTTATATTAAAAACAACATTAATTAATATCGTCCTTGCTTAACAGTTAATGAGGTAATATAATCTATAATCACACAGACACGCAGCCATTTTAATAAATGTAAAATAAAGAAACCTGTGTCACGAGTTGTTTATTTAGGCCCTTAGAGACCCATTCATCCCCTTTTGTTCTTTTTTAAATTCAATTAATAAACCCTCTCTGCTTGTCAAACTCCCTATCTTCTTGTCCAGGAAAAGGAACACTTGTATATTGATTTTTAATATTTTTGAGGGTCTTAAATGAATATGGATGGTTTTTTCAGAGATAGAGATCGAATTTTTGAGAGTGTCAAACTGATATCATAATAACAACGAAAAGAATGATTGATATCTTATAAGAAGTGTATTTTACTCTTATTACGAGCTTTAAAAAAATATTTAATTTAAATCCTTCGGCCAATAAAAAAAAGAAGCGTTTTTTTATCACCTCTATGTTTAAGACTAAGTTTTTGTTATGACTATCAATTTAACTTTGTTTTAAAATTCATATTTCTTTGAGTTATTTATTTTTTTGGCTCTAAGTACCTAATTAATTTACAAAAACAAAATATACTCATTAGCTTCTTATTATTAATTATAGCATTTATTAGCTATTATAGAAATATTTATTTGAAAGATTAAAATAGTACTCATACATCTTCCATTAGAGGAACAACTGAATGGCACAAATCATTTCAATCAAGAGACACAAAATATGACATTTCTAGGGGTATACATTAATCTTGCTTTTAGATAAAAGCCTAAGATAAACAGATTTTAACAAGAGTGAGTAAGGTTCTCTATGCAGAATCTTTCAGAATGTGTCTATATTAATATATTAAAAGTAGCTTATCACGCAATTTTTCATTCAGTAACGATTTACTGTATTCTGGTCTGAGGAACTTATCCTATGTCAGCGGAGTTTTTGTGCCTCAGAGAAATGCCGTTCGAATTATGGCGAGATTAGGTTTAGTTTTATAAACTTCAAAATTGATCTTACCAGATTGAAATATTTGATGTACATGAATGATGATTCTGCTGAATCTGAGATTGATGATTTCATGCTTCATGTGCAAGTAGGGTTCTTGGCTATGACACAAACAATAAAAGTTTTAAAAAAGTAACAAAAGTTATGTATTACTGCTTACCATAAGTTGAAAAAATGGCCTGGACTAACTTAGTATTAAATTATTTAATACGCTTCCTAATTATATAAAATGCTTGAAGTACAACAAATTTAAGACTTAAGTAAGGAACATTTTATGTACAAAATAAAGCTTTCTTAATGGGGTTTTATAATATTAATTTGAATTATAGTTTGTTTCCTATGTGGGTATGTCTTGATTGTTAGATATGAAACGGTGTGAAAATTACAACAAAATATACATAATATTTATTTAAATGGTTTCCTTAGATGTAGTGACTTTAATTCATATTTTAAAGAATAATATTTAGATGGCGTTATCGCTGTTTATTCCGAAACAAGTAAAGGAATAAATATTCTTGCACTTCTAGGAATTATGGTAAACCAGCCTTTAGGTGCAATGAAGAGTCTATCTTCAGTGTGATTATAGGCATCAGCTGCCTTTAAGTATGTCCTTATATTTTCCAAAAACTAAAAAATAACTTGCAGGCAGTTGGGTTAAATTATCCAAGATTCTTCATTTACTTGCAAAAAACACAATTTTCATCATCTGCGCCACGAAATGTAGATAAAATTCTTCCTAAAAATTAGGTTTGTCTTTCAGGAAGTTCGATTAAGTTAAAATGTTGAATCTTGCCCAGTGTGATTGATATCCTTCACTTACCTTTAAGATTCGTATATTAATTTCAAAAAATTTAAAAATATCTGTCCAGCTATTGGAACATTTCAAAGGATCTTCAACTGACTAGTACAAAAACTATGATTTCATTAAGTACTTCAAAAAATTCTTTCTATTTGTTTCAAAAGATGAATTTATCTCTCAAGTTCTTGAGAGATAAAGTCTTATCCAGTTGGATTAGGGTCTCGGCTTCTTTCAAAGCCTTTTTTGAAAAATTAAAAAAATATATTTAAGCAGTTGAGTGGTAATATCCAGGAATCTTCAACTCCGATAAATTTTTTTCTACTTTTCCTATGGCTACATCTTAAATTTGGTTGATTAGAGAGACTTGCTTAATTGGATTGAAGTTGGAATAATTAAGAATTTTCTTCCAAGCAGCTATGTTGGTACACCCGAGAGACAGTTGAAGGCTTCACGTTAACTGCCTCTGCGGCCTTGCCTTTTGAAGAATTGAACAATATTATCCAGGTTCCAGTCAAACTCAATCATCCAGTTAAAACTCAAATAAATCTTCAACAGGCTGGAAGAAAAAATATATTTTGAGCAGGCTTCTTAGTACTATTCATTTGAAATTCTTTGGCATTTGACAACATTCAATAATTTCCAGAGCTCTATGCTCCAGATTTATATTGTTTAAAATTTTAGTTTTACATATATTTCTTCTTCTTCTTTTTCTTCTTCTTCTCTAGCCTGTATCTATCCACTCCTGAATGTAGGCCTCTTCCAGTGCTTTCCATGTTTGTCTATCTAGGGCAGTTTGGAGCCAGGTTCTCCCTGCTATTCGTTGGATGTCGTCCCGCCACCGCGTTGGTGGTCTTCCCGCATTTCTTTTTGTGGCTCTTGGGCGCCATTGCATGATTTTGTTAGTCCATCTAGATGGATCTTGCCTTGCAACGTGACCTGCCCATCTCCATTTTAGTTCGGCTACTCTTCTTATAACATCCGTTATCTTTGTCCTTCTTCGAATCTCCTCGTTTCTAATGTGGTCTCTTAAGCTAGTTCCCAACATGGCGCGCTCCATGGCTCTCTGGGTTGTTCTGAGTCTTTCTGCGCTCCTCTTTGTCAGTGTCATCGTCTCGAGTCCATACGTTGTAACGGGTAATATGCAGGCCTCGTAGACTTTCCGCTTAAGATTAATTGGGATGCTTTGGGATTTTAAAATGTATCCTAGTCTTCCGAATGCTGCCCAGCTAAGTCTTGTTCTCCGGGATATTTCGGCTGTTTGGTTTTGTTTTCCCAGTCTGACAGCGTGGCCCAGGTATATGTATTCCTCGACGTTTTCGAGAGCGTGGCCTTCTATAGTTATTACTGTTTGTTCGTTGGTCATTATTTTGGTTTTGTTTAGATTCATCTTGAGTCCGATTTGATTTGATGTTTCTTGCAGTTCTTCCAACATATCTTTTAGCTCTTTGATGTCATCACTAATGACAACAATATCATCAGCAAATCGAAGGTGACTTAGTCGAGCTCCATCTACGTTGATACCTTTATTTCCCCATGGCAGCTTTTTAAACGAGCTTTCCAGTGCCATCGTGAAGAGCTTAGGGGATATGGTATTTCCTTGGCGGACCCCCTTTTCTATCTTTATCTTATTTGTTGATGTTTCTTCGTTGATGGTCACTTGTAGTGTTGCGTTGTCGTAGATGTGTTTTATAAGTTTGGAGTATCTTGTGTCAATTCTTGCCTCGTCCATTGCGTTCAGGACAGCCCAGGTCTCGATAGAATCTAACGCCTTCTCGTAATCGACGAACGCCATGTGCAGAGTTATGTTATTCTCGGAGCATTTCTCTATTAGAGTACGGACGGTTTGTAGATGGTCATTTGTACTAAATTCCTTCCTGAATCCTGCTTGCTCGACTGGTTGATAGAAGTCAAGTTTATTTGTCAGCCGGTTGGTCAAAACTTTTGTGAGAAGCTTGTATAAGTGTGAAAGAAGACTGATCGGTCCATAGTTTGCAATATTGCTGTTGTCCCCTTTTTTGAAGATTAAAACAACCTCGGCATTTTGCCAAGATTCCGGTATTTTATCTTCGCTAATACATTTGTTTAAAAGGAGACAAAGGGCATGCTCAAGCGCTGCTCCTCCCATTTTTAGCATCTCAGCGGTAACGCGGTCTTCTCCAGATGCTCTCCTATTTTTCATTTGTTTCAGAGCCTTTCTTAATTCGCTTCTGTTTACTTCTGGGGTATATCTTCGGATCCAACGTTCCGAATTTCTTGCCAGGCGATGTTTGGTTTAGGCAGGGTTGATGTATACAAGTCCTTGTAGAAGTCTTGAATGACATTTATTACACCTTGTCTATCTGTAACCGTTTCCCCTCGGGGGAACCTGTAACCCCTAGAGGGCGCGTCCCCAGGTGGCGATTAGGGGAATGCCTTCCAGATATGGGTGGTAGGAGGGAAATCAAATACCTCCCGCGGACCAAACAGGTGTGGGTGTCTGACTCCAGAGGAGCGACCCAAAACAGCGTCTGACCCAAAGTGGGCGGCTGAAACCAAAACTGGCCAACCCGCTAGGCAAGCGTGGCCTTTTAAGGCCAAAACCCTTCCAATGTTCTAAACAGTTCTAAAACAGATATACCCCAGGCGAGTAGAGTAAAAAACTTAGAATGTCGCACTGATAAGTCAGGGGAGGCAAAAACTCAATAAACCCAAACATCAACCCCGCTTCAAAGATCGAAATCAAAATTGCTACGTATAACACCCGCACTATGAGATCAAAGGAACACCTTGAGAGCCTGGAAAATAAACTAGAGCATATCAAATGGGATATAATTGGCCTAAGTGAAACTAGACGTCAAGGAGAGAGTGTGACCATCCTTACGTCTGGACACCTATTATATCAGAAGAACGCTGACACAAACTCACATATTGGTGGAGTGGCGATCATGATAAACAAAAAACTAAAACACCTAGTCACTAAAACGGAGGCTGCTTTAAACAGAGTAATATACATTATATTAAAGATCAATAAAAGATGCTCCATACAAGTAATCCAAGTATACGCCCCTACAAGCTCCTCTCCAGACCAAGAAGTCGAACAATTTTATGAAGACATCGAGACAGCTCTAGCTAAAGACGATATAGGATCATACAGTATAGGAAACCGAAACGACAGAGGAGAAATGCTACTAGAATACCTCCAACGTCAAAATATATACTGTTTGAACACCTTTTACAAAAAATCCCCCCGGAGAAAGTGGACTTGGAGAAGCCCGGAGGGACAAATAAAAAACGAAATAGACTATATAATTTCCAACAGACGAGACATATGCCAAGATGTGTCTGTCTTAAACTCTTTTGATACAGGCAGCGACCACCGATTGGTCCGAACAAGATTGCTAATCAACACTAAAGCTGAAAGGAAAAAGATGGTTCAAAAAGGAAATTATCCAACCACTAAAGCATTGATGTCAAAGGAAGAAGAATACCAAACTATTCTAGAAGCCAAACTGCAAAACTTAAATTACCTGAAGAAAATGGAACTGGACGAGCTATCAACAACCATAACGAGCAGTATCCAGGTAGCAATAAAGAAAATTTGCTATAAGTACAAAGTAAAAAAACCATCCAAACTAAGCCCAAACACACTGAAGCTAATAGACCAAAGGAAAAGAACTGCCAGAGACTCAAATGAATACAGGCAATGTATTCAAATGTAAAACAATAAACAAAGAATGTCGAAAAGACCTAAGATCTCATAATAATCAGCTAATAGAAAGAGCTATTGAAAAAAACTCAAACATGAAAGGACTCAGGTCAAATATGCCTGGAGGAAGGGAAACACTTAAAAAAAAAAAAAAAAAAAAAAAAAAAAAAAAAAAAAAAAAAATGGGGAAACGGTTACATATATTTATCTATGTGTTATTGCTCTGGATTTTATTAATTAGATTTTCAAATGGGTATAAAATTATTTTACAAACGTAATAAAAAGCAATTTCTACACATGTTACAAGCTCTAAAGAATATGAAGAAAAGGGATGCTGTTGGCAATAACTATATTTTCTTTTCGCTTCCAGTAGTTTTTCAGAACCAAATTAGCGATCTATATATTATTAATAATAAATTGTATAATAAGATAAGCCATACAGGCAAAAATAATAAGCGTAGACAAAAAATAAACTCGACTTCTTTCAAGGCCTTACTTTTTTGAAAAATTAAAAAATATCTTTTAAGCAGCTGAGTTCTAATATCCAGGAATCTTCAACTCAAAACTCAATCATGCAGTTAAACCTCTCATGCAGATCATGCAGTTAAAAATAAATCTTCAACAAATCGGAAGAAAAAATATATTTTGAGCAGGCTTCTTAGGATCATTAATTTCAAATCCTTTGGCATTTGACAACATTCAATACTTTCCAGAGCTCTATGTTCTAGATTTATATTGTTTAAAATTCTAGTTTTATATTTATTGATCTATATGTTATTGCTCTGGGTTTAATTAACTAAATACTCAAATGGGAATTATATTATTTTACAAACATCAAAAAGGGTAATTTCTATACATGTTACAAGCTCGAAAGAATATGAAGAAAAGAGATGCTGTTGGCAAAAACTTTTTTTTCTTTTCGCTTCCAGTAGTTTTTCAGAACCAAATTAGCGAGGTGTATGTTATGAATAATAAATTGTATAATAAGATAAGCCATACAGGCAAAAATAATGAGCGTAGACAAAAAATAAATCAATGTAGCTCTGTTTTAAACCTAAATTGGATTAAACGAGCTTAAGCCTAGCCGTTTTAAGTAATTCGTGCAATGCGTCTTATGGGTCTACATTATTTACCGAGCCGGATGAGCCGTAATATAAAATAATCGCTCGCTCGGGTTCAAACAGAAAGTAGAATTAACTAGCACGCATTATTTTTCTTTCGTTCTATGCTTCCCTAGTGTAGGTAATGGCTGATTAAGTAGGCGCAATAATCTTAACCTTAATCGCAAAATATACTCTTAACCTTTATAATAAAATGCAGCGATATAATGGTCTAACCATACAGAGGTTGTTTCAGTAATAAAACCTTTATAAGAACCATTATGTTCAGACAAATCCAACGTAGTAAAATGTAATCTTCCAGTCACAATAAACGTGATACTTACATGCAAGAACTAAGAAAAGAAATTAAATATTATTGAGCATATTTAAATCCTAAGTGGAGAACTTCAAGATGTCGAACGACTTTGTGAAGAAGAAGTTACGGAATTTCGGTATTAATTTGATTGTTTTTATAATGGTTACTCTTGAATTTTTAGAGAAACTGTATTTAGACCATATTCTAGTAGAAACAGGAGAAGTAACATTTTGAGAATGATCGGTGTCAGCGATTTGAATGTTCCTGACATTTAGTGAATATCAATTGATCATTGTTGCATGTTCTAGATTAACTTCTAGCTCTTTTCCTTCCAGTTTTTTGTGACTCAACAAAAGGAAGCTAAATGTTAAGCTTAACATTGCTTAAACAAAAAACTTATAAAAACGGTATGGAAAGTTTCCTCTCTCTGAAGTTACAGATGAATACACTGAAAGCTTTGAAATTTGTTAGCTCCTAAGTTGTAAATTTTCGTTATGAAGAGACTCTTCCTTTTTGAAACTTTTAAGTACAATCAATCCCTCGCCTATTTGTAAAAAATTGAAGAAAAAAAATAAGAGAGAGGAAAACACATATTATTTTTAAAATAAAATACTCACATAATTTAGCTTTACTATGTTATTATCAAGCTATCGACGCGTTCAAGGCAAAACGACTTAAGCACCATTTTGAAAATTTCGAGTTATTTACGAAATATATGTTTTAAGGCATTATTTAAAACAAAATACTATAAATGAGACATACATCAATTAACCATACTAAAAGCTACCAAGTTTATATTTTTTGTCAAAATTTAGCAGTAAAAAGTGGTAAAAAAGAGTATAAATGGTGAATAAGTCTTTTGGCATAGGCTCTTGTCATTTATCACGTCGCTATGACACATTATTTTAAAACATGACGCTATAACAACTTACGCAGATCAAGACACAGCATTACCAATAATAAACAACATAAAAAAAAAATAAACAAGAAACAAAAAATATTCTCTATAAAATTGTGGAATAAAATATGAGCTATTTTCTACTTAAAGTTTATTATCTATTACAACTCAATGTCTTCAATGTCTGTTTCGTTAAGAACATCCGCAACAGCTGTACTATGCTTCAGTAAAATATATTCGCTATGTTACCTTGGTGGAATTGTATTGTCATCGCACATAGCATCGCATTTTAAGGTAATTATATTTCTTTTTAGTTATGGATAAAAGGGCAAAATAAGCATTTTGTAGTTGTTCAGTATCCTTATTTTTAGGCTTTCTAAAACACATTCTTGGTCAATATCATCGTATTTATAGCGGTAAAAAAATGTAGAGCTGTCTTTAAAAAATTTTGCTGTTTTTACATCTGTTATTTTAAGTTGCCTATATCCTTATATATAGGTTGCCTTTCCTTTGTCGCCGTTAGTGATAAGTCGGAATTTGGTTTTTTTCATATGTTCTTTAAAATCGTAAATGTCGCTATAAGAGAGAACATTTACCTCATAGGGTTTGGGTTTTGTTCTTGCATTACGCAAGATCGTTGGCCATTCTGATGGGGCCATGATGGCTTTACGTTTTATTGACTTTTCAATTACTGCGTGGGAGTCGCTGCTGCTGTATGGCACTTAATTAATAGCGTTTTCCCTGAATATTTTTTTATTTTTTCTCGGCTGATTAAGACCAGAACCCGAATCATTACTTTCCTTGCTGGTAGACGGGATACAGATGATGACGTCAAACGTGTCGCTATAGTTATAGTAATGACTCTTATAGCAAGTCTATAGTGCAATATAGCTAGTCTTAGTGCAATACTGAAGTCTTTTCTTTGTTGGCTTCTAACGGGTCCAATGGTGACAGCATTATTAGCGTTCTTAAAAATAACGTCATGGTTAATTGCTTCAAGTAGTAAAGTATTTTGTGATGCTTCTTGCAAAGGAATAGCTGGAGAAACAATAATTTCGCTTATTTCCTTTTGTTCGTTTGAAGACTGTTGTCCAATAACCATCATCAACATTCCTTTAGCTCTAGACGACATTTTTTCACAAGCGCCAAAGTTAAAAACGCTGAAAAAGAAAAAAAACATAACTCTAATTTGTTTTTTATGTTAAAAATAAAATAGATGGTACCTTCTGTTACAAAAAATTAAAAAATAACTGACATAAAGATCTTATTTGAATAAAACATTAACAAAAAGTGCTTATGCAAATTTCAATACTAATAGGTGTTTATGCCACACTGTTATTAAATAATTTTGTTTTGGCATAAGCGACACCATAAAAATGTGCTATTTAAATAAGAAATCTCACAAATTTGATAAAAATAATAGGAAAATCATAAAGTAAATATTTTCAAAAATAGTTAAAATCACTTACCTGTTTTAATAAAGAACAGTTTCTATTAAAATTTCTCTATAAACGAAAGAGACGTTGCCCCTATGACGCCCAATGCATTACTGGCGCTTATGACTGGAGTAAACACCCTGAATGAAATTCATTCAAACAAAACTGGCGCTTGCGCAACTTTACGACACAATAAAAGAAAAATAAACCATGGTATAGCCAAATTCAAAGAATCTATTTGAAGAAGGCGCTTATGCCAATTGTATGCGCCTATAAACTCTTTTTTTTTAAATGGCGCTTACGTCGTTTTGCCTTGAACACGTCGATATCTCATATATATTCATAAATTGCCTTATAATCATATTTTATAAATTTGACTTATCATCAAGAAAATTCTCAGCACGATTATCCTTAATCGAGGGTAACCTATATGTGGCCATTCTGATCCCGACACTCCGTAATAATAATTAATATACGATGGCCGAACTGGAAGTTATCAGGTGCAAAACCATCAAATTACTATTAAACTTGGCCATATTGGAGCCTGTTTTTGCTTCTAAACCGGGCCATATATTTTCTCGGGTAAATCTATAATTTAGATTTTGATTTACGTAGACTGTCAAATGAAATTTCCTAATAGATTAAACAGAGACAGCGGGAGGGTAAACTGGTAGGGAGAGATAAATCATCTCGGTTCGCCTTGATGCGGAAATACCTTTAAATTGCAGGGGTTATAATTCATAATTTGACTCGATTAGGAAGGAAAAGGGTAACGAAGAATATAATAGAATGATTTTATTGTAAACTTTCTCAATAATTCTTAAGTTCTCTAGATGATACATTTATTAAACAGTGAAACAAGAAGTGTTAAAGTAGACCTGACCATTATAAGAGCTTTTCAAATTTAACGAAGGGATTTCGTTTCTATTATCAAGTTAGTTTTCTTGAAATTGCCCAACTTCTCGCCTGGAATATCGCCGACAAAATTATATTCCTGGAAAAAGAGTAATTATTTTTGGTCTTAAAAGTATCTCATAGTCGTTTTATAAATGTCTATATGAGGAAAATCCCTGGCACAAGATTTATTCTCGTAGCAAGAAAAAGGTTGATAAAACGCAATTTAAGTATAAGGATTTTTGTGCTTAAACGCTTTGGGTAAATATAAGTAATGTTGTAGAAATGTATTTTAACTTGCTGATTATAAAAAGAGAGTTGCTAGATAAAGAAGGATATTAGAACCTATTTGGAAACATTTAAGATGAAATAGGGTTTGGGAAACGTCTTTTTAAAGTAATTTGTTTGATATGATCTTTTATTAATTCATTTTAACTTTTTAATTAATTTTAAAATTTTTTATGTTTAACTTAAGTTTGAATTTTCCAAATACAAAGTGATTAAACTAATAGATATCTAACAAGAAATGTTTTTTAGGAAACAGTTTTCTGTGCAAACGTAAAATTTAAAAAACAAAGTAATGTTAAATGTTTTTTAATATGGTTGTACATAAAAATATAGAGAGTTTAATATAATAAATATTTCTAATTTTTAATAATTTACTAGAAAAGTTTATTTAAATTGAAGGTATTTTTAGATACCTAGTATTATTTTCAAGATATTTGAGTATTTTAAGTTGAATTTTCTTTTCTTCCTCTTTTCTTCTCGCGTTTTACAACTCGCGTTTAAGCTAAACTTTTTTACTCATGGTAAATGAGTCTTTACCTGAAAAAGAACTGGATAACTTGGTGCATAACAAATAGCATGGATATTCAATACTTTTTGACGTAAACATAAAAACATAATGCCCCAAAATTTAATTATACATGTATGTTGATTTTATTACATATATGCCTCTTTAACATAGCGTTACTTATTTCGGAGATAACTTTCACAAAAGGTGATATTCCTATCCCGAATATTCTGCTAGTAAAATGTTAGTAATATATAAATTATCACTTATTGAAATATACATATTGCCATTCTCATCACTGCATCTTTCTTCTTAATCAAATAACAATATTTATGTGCAAATAATTTTAGAAGCCTTATGGCATATTGCGTAATTCCTTAAAAAGAAGAAAATTAACTGGATGAGAAATGGAGACTATTTAATTGCCTAAATAATAAACTTAATATGAGCATGATTTAAATAATTAGTTATTATTAGTTCAGTTGTTCATGACAACAACAAAATCAAATAACGATACTCTATCTTATTTGCAACTATACTTTTTAAAATCTTGAGAGTGCGGGTTATTATATGTATGGTATGTTTAAATTGCATAAGATGAAATTGCGAATGAGTAAGAAGAAATGGGCGACAGATTCGGTGGGCACAGGTTTGGGTGGCGAAATAGTCATCATGGAGGGTAACATCCCGGACTTCCACGATCAGAGGTTATACACCAAATTTAAGATTGCTCACTTGTGAACCTTCGTTCCATAAAAACAGGTTTTGACAAATTTATGTGATTATATAATATGATTTTGATGTTTTGGGAACTTTGGAAACATGACTGACAGCAAATACCGTACCGTATTCCCAATTATAATTTCATAAGAAAAGATCGCGATAATCAAGGTGGCAGACTAGGTTTTTAACGTTAAAAAAATTTTTCAGACATATCAGACAAGTTTGAATACGTGAGCTATGAATTTAATTTAAACGAAAAAAAATATTTGGCTTATAAATTTCTACAGATCGCTATAGAAGGATGTTTCCAGATTTCTTGAACTCGTTGAAGATGTTTTTAGTCAAGTCGTCCCCTGCTATGAGTATATTATTTTTATAAGTACTCATCTTACTATACAGGGTGTTTCAAAATTCACTACATATATTTTAAGGGCGTATTCCTGAGGTCAAAATAAGATAATTTAAGATATTTTTTAAAACTGTGTCTACAGTTTTGCATCAAATTTAACGAAATTTGGAATACCCCCGTTATTTTAGGCGGTCTATTTACTTTTTATCATAGAAAAGGCGTAAAACTAATTTTAAGAGGTAAACTGAGGGGGTGCACACTTTTGACGGTCAAAATTTTATGTACGCATACATTTTTTTAAAAATTAAGTTACACCAAAATATGGGCCATGCAAAAATCTAAATTTTATGTCTCTTGCATTTTTTTGATAATACGAATAGTTTTTGAGAAAATCACCGATTAATAAAAGGCTACCAATAACGTAGTAATTAAAATTTAAACAGATAATATTAAGTAGAAGGCTGTGACTATTTGTTAAGCAGCCCGACATTTAACAATAAATAGGTAGACTGGTTTTGCTATTGTTGAAACTTTGTTATTGAGGTTTTTTCAATAAATTGATGAACAATTATTTACATTAAAGAATGACGGTTTATAAAAATTAAAAAATTGGTTAAAAAATTATTTAACATTTATTAACATAATAATTAATTATTTTTTAAATAAACAATAAACTTCTGAAAAACAGATATTTTTTTTTATAAAAAGTGCTCGAAATGCGCACCCCCCGCTGCAATACAAGCCTCCATTCGTCTTCTCATAGATTGTCTTACTCGCTCTAAAATTCCGGGAGTATTTCTTATTGTTTCAAAGGCATCAATAATTCTTTGCCTTAGGACCTTGCCTTAGGTTCGAGCGAAGGCACTTGACCAGGATTATAGACGAGGCTTTTTACATATCCCCAGAAAAAAAAATCCACAGGATTGCAGTCTGGGGAGCGTGGAGGCCATGGTATTGGGCCTGCTCTACCAATCCATCTCTCAGGAAACACAAAGTTCAAATAGTCACGCACTGTTATACGGAAATGAGGGGGGGCACCGTCATGCATAAACCACATGTGCGCTCGCACATTTAAAAGTACATTGTCTAGTAAACGATTTAAATGGTGCTGTAGAAAGTCTAAATAAGTGTCGCCAACTAAAATTCTAGGAAAAAAAACCAATTAACTCATCTCCCACTAAACCTGCCCATACATTAAGGCTAAAGTGCTCCTGGTGGTAAGATTGCCTAATTTCGTGCGGATTCTCTGCTGCCCAAATATGCACATTGTGAAAATTCACCACCCCTTCCCGCGAAAAATGAGCTTCGTCTGTGAATAGAATACTTAATAAAAAATTATTATCTCTCGCGCATCTCTGAAGTAACCACCTTGTAAACTGTAAGCGCCTTGGGAAATCTGTTGGAAATCACTATGAAAATTTTAACAAGGTTCAGCACTTAAACAACTATTTTTCAGATTCCATTGGTAGTGCAAATTCTACATCTTATGAATAAATTAACTCTTATAATTCAAATAGGTGCAATGTTATTGGGACGATAAGAAGAACTTATGTAAAAATGTTGGTTCTTTTTAATTTTACTATCCAAATAATTAAAAAGTGACCAGAAAAAAAGTTATGACATTTTTATCTTTAATGATTTTAAACGACCCTGTATACATTTTAGCATAAAATGTTATAAAATCAGTTAGTAACAATAACAGTAGTATAGAATAAAAATTTCGAAAAATAACGACCAAGCGTTTCGAAAATATTAACAAAAATCCATCTTCGATAGGAATTATAAAACACCCTGTAACATGAAAACAATTCACTTTTAAAGATTCCTGTATGTGAAGTTTTTGTCTTATTTTTAGACAAAGATGCGGCTGATAATATTGCGATGTAATTTCGGGACACCCTGTATAGAGTTAAAAACCTTTCATTTTTTTATTATTATATGTTTTGTTTCATATTCTCCTGCTTGGATAATTTGGAAATTGTACTTTTCTCGTAAAGTTTAGAAATGATAATAAATTAGTAATTTTAATTAAATTTTGCCCACATAATTTTATAATAAAGCGTTTTTATCAAGAAAGAGCTTGTTTTAAGTCTGCACGAAATTACTGTTTCGCCCATTCCGGAAAATATAATTGGTCGATACTTCGAACGAAAGCCAAGTAATTGTAAGAAAAAGAGACAAGAAAAGACTTGATAATACGAACCGAATCTCGCCGTTAACTTTGAAAATCCCGCAAAATGATCAGGTGCATTCGAAATTATAGTTCCGTATGAATTTCAAACTGAGATTTTGTTTGAATTCGGTATTCGCGTAGTTAAGCTTGTTATTTAAAATTTAGTTAATATTTCGCTTGTTGGATTAATTTCATTAAGTGTTACTGTCTCATAGCTACATATTTTTAGGAATTTATTAAGTTATTAAATGGTATATGGAATACAAATATATTTAAAGTTAAGTCATAGTCAAATTTTATGATTTATAGCATTCTTAAGCTGCTTTATAAGTGAAATGGTTGTTAAGGCTCTATTAATTTGTCATTCTTAATTCATTTTATATATTGTATTAATTTTATTTGTTTCATTCGTCATTTGCAATTAATTATACTACTCCTTTGTTTTATTGATTTCATTCACAATCTTCAACTAGATTACTGTAAACTATGCAATTAATATATAATCAGCAAGCTAACAGCAGTCTAAAAAAGTCAAAGAAAAAAAACAAAAATTACGTCAAGAAATAAGTCAGTTTCCTGTATCAGGAAGTTTGCTGCAAGGAACTAGAAACATAAATAAATACACACAAAGAAAATAATAATACAAAGTAGCCAAAATATTCAAAAACAATTAAGAACAAAAGTTATATTAATAATATAATTTTAACATAAAAATTGACAAATCGTGAAGTAGTCGAAGTACCAATTCGATTAAGCATTTTTTCTATAACAGAATCCGGACCATCTCAAAACTACTACTGTCGCTTGGTAATAATTAAAGTTGGCTTAATTTGTTATGGAATTCAAAATATTAAAAACTTTTAAAGCCTTTGTTGTCTTTAGTTGATCTGTAATATTAATTTTTTAGATGTAATAAATTATAAGATGATATAATTATAGAAATCACGATCATTTGCAAAGAAATCCCAAAAACGCCTATCAACAACAATATAGATTTTTACTTTTATCAATATCCATCTCTTTTTCTATTTGCAAAATATTTCTCGTCCACTATTTTTATTTGAAAACAAGAATACTTTTCCATCGAACGATAAATCAGATTTATTCAGTTTCCTCTTTTCGAAAATCAACGCCGTCATCAATTCCCGATTGATATAATGATAGGATAAGGAAAATAAAAATCAGAAAAACGACGCGTGGCTTTGACAATAACCAGTCCTATTACTTGAGCACTCAGCGTGTACATTTAAAATCTCCGATATATTCAGCGTTGGGAATTACAGTGAGTGACAGACAGCTCATATAGATGCTTTTATTGCTAGGAAGATTCAGTTCTTGTTATACAACCAAAGGCTTTTATAATTCTATTTTTTTTTTGTTTTTTTGAAGTCTATTATAGATTTACATTTTCTAGACCAGTCAATTTTAGTCAATTGAAATTTGATCAGATTGGAGATGTTTGTTACAAGCCCAATACGTTCTATCAATGGGTTCTTAAATGTACAGATAAAAATCTGTTTTCAGTGGAATCCAGTAACAAAAAATAAACCGAAATTAATTGACACACTGCGATATATTTGTTGTGACGTCACTTGTTAGTTAACAGATATTTTTGCTTCGACATTAAGCGTGAACGCTCGGTAAGCATAGTGCTTTTACTATATGATTACATTTTTACATTATTCATAAAACAATTTAATGTATCTGACGTCATTTTTCATTCTAAGTCAATTTAGGTTATAAAAAGTAGAATATATTGTTTACGAAAAACTTAGCCAATGGTCAGCCAATCTAAGTGGGTGGACATAACGGAGCGCCGACCATCGCTCTGACCATAGCATTGCACCATAGCTCTCCTCGCCATAAAAAATAAATACACACTGTTAGATCAGTGTGGCAACATTGGAGCGCCGACCATCGCTCCGCGCATAGGTCGGGGCTGAGGTCTCGTACCAGAGTAAAAATCGAGCTTAGTATCACATGGATG